>NC_133578.1:58072290-58382264 GCF_964106895.1 Numenius arquata
CTGATGTATTGGTAGTGGATTGCGAGTGACATGCAGAGCAGATGCCTGGATTGTTATTGTTTAGAAAACTACATGTTGGTTTTTTTACTGTGGTTTTGCTTTTCAAGCAACCAATTTGTATTGGTACACATTGGCTTTTTTTCTGTTGTTTTACTTTTCAAGCAACCAATTTGTACTGGTAGCCGTGAGTGGACTCAATTTTTAACCATGATTTCAGGAGTAGTTTTGCTATTGCTGGGACTTCTTTGTAATTGCATTTTTTTTTTGGTGGGAGTGTTTAGGGAACTAAAATTGAGCACTATATTGATTTTTTGCCAGTAGTATTTGTCATAAAAATTCTTACACTACATCTCTGCTGGACACTGCAGTTTGCATATTATCCTGTTTTCAGTGTCTACTGCATCTTGTGGCTTTTATTTCCAAAAAGTGGCAGCATTGAAAGGCGGGTGTGGGGTACAAAGTACCCACAGCAATGTGAAATCAGGCATTCTGTGGGCTGCGGAGAGGCAGAGTGCAAAAGAAGCAGCAGCTGGATGGTTACAAATCCAAGAAAGCTGAACTCTCCGTTTGTGTATAGAAGAGCAGGGAGACTTTGAGCTAGATCACAGGTAGGTCTTGAATTTCTGCACGTTGCTCTTCGCTGTCCTCTAACTAAAAATATTTTCTGGAACGGAGAGTGCAGGTGCCTTGCTTTGGACTTTCCTAACTCCCACTGTGTTCAGTGCATCTTTCTGTTGCTGAAAGCAGAGCAGGTACCACTCGGTGAACAAAGCAGGCTCTTTTGTGCAAGAGAGTATGGAAACATTAAATGTTGGGTGAATGTGCTGGGCAAAATACAGGAAGCTGCTCAGATGACACATGCAGACTCTTACCAGAGACTGGTTGTTCTTGAAGAACACGGCAGGTAAGAGGAGGGTGGCATAGAGGGGGACTCTCCTGGGGGCAGTGTGACAGCAATATGCCTACAGTGTCTGTGAAGCAAAGAACTTCCTCAGTACAAGTAACCTTTATTCAGATTGGGTTTTGCCATCATTTTACATAAAAGCCAGTTTATATTGCCACAGTGGATAACGAGAGTCACCAGGCTTGGCGGCACCTTTCTAATTTCTTTTTCCTGTCTCTAGTATAGGCAGATGCGTAGCAATAATGCACAGCAGTGTTTGATCTTGCAAAAGGACAGTGCTCAATTTTTGCCACCGGATCATAAGCACAAGTTCAGCATCACCGGTGAGGCACTTTGCTGGAGGGGAGAAAGGACAGGCTGCTCGTGGGGAGGGCAGCATGGTAGCCATCCCCTTGTGAACAGGGCGGACAGGGCTGGTGATGGGAGCCAGCGTCAGCCCCGGGTCCGGTGGTCAGCCCACAAGCTGTTGGTGGTGGGGCAGGCCTGAGGGGAGGTCAGCTCTTGCAGGTCGGCGTCTGGATCACTGAGTGCACAGGGTGGCATGGCAGCATTGCATTGCATTCCACTGCAACGCAGCTCACCCGTGCTGGTTTTCCCTCCGATAAATTATTCCAAAGTTTAATTTCTCTTACTGTCAGGAAATTTCATCTTTTGTTCATCTAAGCTCTGTTTACAGCTATGGAAAATTATGCCTTTGTTTGCAAGACTGGAAAGTAATTTTCCTCTAAGCGTTTTCCGTAGGTAATCATATAAATTCAGTGACAATTCACCTTTCATCAGCCCTTATAAGCTGAGTAGATTGAACTTCTTTAATTTAGCAGTGCAAGGCTTATTTTTCAGCTACAGGGTTACTTTTGTTCTCCTTCGAAGTTTTCAGGAAGTAAGGGGAAATAATAAACTTTATCATCTGAAATGTCATTCTAATCTGGTAGTGTTCTAGTTCAATGATATATGAAAAGAGAAAGATTTAACTTTTTTTACCCCAGCGTTGGAGACTTAGAACTTTATGAGAAGGCAGGCATGGCTTTAGATAACCAAGTCTGTCTTTGGGATGTTTCCTTCCAAGTCAGTATCTTTCATGCTTACTTGGAAACACATTATCTTGGAGAATAAAAAAACAGAACACTGAAGTGACAAAACCTTATTTAAAAAACCCTGTTGACTGGCATTTATTAGTTTTCTTGCATCTAACTATTGATAAGTCACTACGATGACAACAGTGAAGAAAAACCTTGAATTTTTCTGTGGGTGGTAAGGATACCTTTAGATAACAGTAAATACTATCACATTTTAATGAGGAGAAAAGATTTTGAACTAGCTTTTGAATCTAAATGTAGAGATTTACAGTTAGTTTTAAAGTGTGTGTGGGAGAGGGGAGGGGGGCCTTTTACCCTCTGTCTCTCTCAAGCGATGTTCTGCGTTGCTGCGTTGATCGTTGGAGGAAAATACTGGATTGGGCCTGATTCAATATGCTCATTCCTTTATTAGAACTACTGTATGACTTCGTCAGAATTACACAACAAAATCTGCTATAAACAAGAAATCAGGTTTTCTTAATGCACTTGATGCCATTCAATGATGTATCTTCCCCGATTTTATTTGCAGGGTGGTTCTCGGGCGCACGTGCGGCCACGCGGATTGAGAGCTGTCTCGCGGGCTGTCAGCAGAGAAGGCTGATCGTCTCTGCGGGGAGCTGGTGCCAAGCCGGGCGCCGCAGGGCCATTAATTCCATACTCTTCCACCATCTGCTTTCAGGAAATAGAGAGGGGAACGTCACTGACCTTCGGGGTGTTTTTGCCTGTGGCTATTAGACAATCTTCAATAGTACTGAGCCCTGGCTCTGAGCTCTGCCCACAGTCCCTTTTCCTCACTCCAGCTCCCGCAGCGAGCCCAAAAGAGCCCAACCCATTAGAAACTTTATAATGCATTTCTTCTGAGGATTACAAAACTAGTTAGAAAATTACAGAAATGTAAATCTGCCTTTTTATACCCAGTGAGTAAGGATTCAAAAATAAATCAACGGATTGAATTGCACATATCCTGCAAAGAGTGAGCCCGTGTCCCCGCTGCCCGTGCCTGCAGTCCTGCAGACTTGGGTGGTTGTTGTTTCCTTTGCTCATTGTTGCGAGGCACAGGTCTGCGCTAGCTACAAAATCACACAGAGCTATAAAATGATGAGAAACCCTGCCTGCATGTGCACAAACACCTTTAAAGTCTTCAGTAGCTCTTATTCCCTGTGTGTGGCATGGAGCTGGAGCGGTCATCCTGCTCGCTTCGTGTCCCAAGGAGCAGTGACAGTCTCTGCTGAGATTTTTATAGCAGAACCTGGTTTCTGTAGTCGGAGAAGCTGAAGACTGGGAGGAACGGCAAAAACGCTGGCGCAAAAAATGATGTGGGATAAACCTTAAGTTGGAAACTGGGAGAATTTGCAGCTTGCAGGTTTGCAGTTTCCTGAGAGTTTTTTTGACACCCCCAGTATCTTTGCTCAAGGGCTGGTCTGCTTTGAGATATAGGTGGCCAACCGTTTCTGCCTTCTGCTCAGATCTCCCGGCCATGCAAGTGAATTGTGGTGAAAATAAAATAGCTGCATAGCGTAAGCTGAATGCCCTTCCAGCTGGAGAAGAGGATGAAGCTTAATATTATCGTTGTGGTGGTCTCAATGGCCTTGCTTATTGGACACGTAATACTGTCAGCATGGGGAATGAAATGCATTTGAGACTCACGCATCTGCACTGGCCTCTTGCACTTGTAGGATTTATTTTTGACTTCTTCCATTGTGCTTGGAGTGCTTAAAGTGTCATTTGCAAAATTAATCCTTGAAATGGAGGAAGAATACTCATTGCATTTGCAGAAATGGAGTAGGGACTAAAAGCCTCGTTCAGCGAATATTGCAGATGTCATGTTGTGCTAAAAAAAATTGGCAAAAATGTTAAGAATGGTTTTAGGCTAATTTTAAAGCCGCATAAAACTTAATGGCCAATGGACATCTGAAACCTTTGAATATTTTGAAAACAAGAGAAACTTTGTCTCTAGTCAGTTTGAATAATAAAATAGTTTTTAATAGAAATAGAATAAAAAATATTTTTAATATTATATAATAATTTTTATAATATAAAAGATATTTTATGTTTTTTTTTCTTTTAAATGAGAGATTAAGCAAGTAGCAGTCACATTTGAATAGTAGTTTGGTAGCATTTCCACTTGAAAAGCACAAGAAAAAGAAAAATCTGTGTGTATTTAGAGTAATTTTTGATGAAAAGTTTAGAAACTCCTAAACAAAAATCTCAGGGCTTTTTAATAAAAAAAAATTGGGGGATTTTTAAGGATATTCTAAAATGTCACGTCACACATTTACAAGTCTGATGTGAAAATACTAAGAAAAGGAACTCTCTTTAAGTCTTCTTTGAGCATTTTTGTCCTTAGAGGGGTGTAAATGTGTGCAAATAAAATTATTGCAACATCTTACTAGTTTCTGATTGCCCTGCCTTCTCCCAGAGGCAGACCTGTGGGGGCTGGGGCATCTGCCGCTGCTCTGCAGGACAGAGCTAATCATTATATTGGCATTCAGTCTCTCCCTTGTGTGTAATCCTTGTCCCTTCCTGTCTTTCCATATCCCTTCTGTAAATAGTAATGTGCTGTCTTCTTTGAATTTTAAGATTGATTTTTTTCCCTTAAGACTAATTTTCTGTAATTATTTATGGTTTTACCTATGTCTGAAAGATTTGCTTAAAAGCCATAAACTCAGTTTGGGGATATAAAACAAAAATCTTTTCCTTCTTTGGCAGTGAAGACTAAGGAAAGCTAGAAATGGTTGTTTATTAAAATATTCAAACTTATTTAGCATTCAGACAACAATTCCTGTCCTTTCAGACAAATATGTCTTCCTCCTGTGAGGGCGGCTCCCAGTGCAATCTGATAGACTGGGTACTCATGGCAGTCTCACTTCATCAGTGATTTAAAAAGCATGAAAGTGAGTATTTTGGGCAAGATCACCTTGCAAGTGAGAAAGAACCTGGAAAAATACCTGAGAACTTCCACTGTTGTCGTACCCTCCTCATGAACAGAGTTGGGGACTGGCACTTCTCTCCTTTCATCCCTCACCGCAGGCAAAAGACTTCCACCCCACATATCCCCCTCTGGTGGTGTGAGAAGCTGAATACCACAGTGGCGGCAGCACCCAAGCCTTGCTTTAGGCATTCGGTCCCTTCCTTCCCTGCTGGACACTGCCACAAAGCCAAACAGGGATCCTTTTCCCAGCTTATCTTCCTCTCTTCTTTCTCCTCCTCCTCAACTCTTAAGGTTGCATAGCACTTGGTCTGCATGTGCAAAATCCAGTGTTTTCGTATTTATTAATCTTGTTTCAGTCTTTCTGAGGTGTCTGGAGGTGGATGATGTAAGAACAATTCTTGCATCCTTAGTTAAGGTACTGATAATTTGGAGCAGATGCAGCATTGCTGTAATTCTTACTAGGGAATCTCAGATGTCCACTTCTCTCGATAGGCAGATGTCTGCTTTTGCCTATAATAATGCATGATCCCTAGAAGAGATTATACAGTAATCAGACTGAATATTTATATTTTCTTTTGTTTTCACAGTGTCCTTAGGCGTAAAATAGGTTGTGGATTACATTAGCTGTGTTTCTGGCGCTTGGGTTCATTTTGGTGTGGGTTTTTCTCCTGTGTTGTACTAAAAAATCTCTAGGCTGTTACTAGTAATGCACTATTTTCTGATTGAAAAAATAATACCACTTGACAGTTCACAAACTAGATTTTAAGCAGAAGCAGCCTTTGCTTCGGTAACGGGTGATGGCAGGCTGGATGACCCTGACGTAGTGTGCCCGACTTTCACATGCTGAGTGTTAGTATAGCTGTTGTGGTTTCTTCTGTCTGTGATGGCTGGGGTCTAGCAACAGCAACATGAGCACAAAACCCTTGTATTCAGGAGGCTCATGTATCTTCTGCCTTTATGGTGTTTAAATATGATTGCCGGGGAAAACAAAGGCAGGCCTGTTTGGAGAGGGAGTTAGAGACCAACTGGTTCCCAGTCCATTCTGCATGTGAATAGTGTGACACTGCATCAAGGAGAGCATGAATGGGAAATTTGTTTATTTTTAGCTGTGTTACAGCAGTGTCCCATGTGTTCATTATTCTGAATGTAAGCTTGCTAGCTGCAGGCTTCTGTATCTGCGTGGGCAGCAGGAACGCACGTAGAAAGAAAATGTACATTAGGAGCAGAGCTGGAGAGGTTTTTAGCAAGAATGAGCTAACCCAGAGAAACTTACTTCCATGCACGGATAAGGTATTTGTTTGAATCTTTTTGTTATTAGCCCTAATAGGGTCATCCCCATTTGGGATGACGACAGTTGTCACCTTAGTAACTCCTTCCAATTTACATTGCTGCTGTGAGCAATTCTCTGTTGTGCTGAGGAATAAATCTCCTTATGCATCAGGTGCACTGGAAATTCAGTAAGATACAGTTATTTCATGTTTTTTCCATCTGTTGTGCTTCTCAAACCTGTAACTATATGGGAGGAATGTGGAAAGTACAAATTATAGGTCCTATGATTCCTAGCAAAATTATTAGCAAAATATTACAACAATCGGGGGTGGATATTTCTGAATCTGCTACTGCTGTGGGTACTTTTCCTCAGGAAAAGTTTATTTTTTCGCAAGAGTCCAATATAAGAAAAGAATGGTGTGATGGAAATCTATTCAAAGGACATTTGAAGCTGGATCTCCTACCTCTTTGGACTGGCTGGATTTCTGTGATGTGAAAAATGAGGTGCCTGTGCCAATCTTTGCTCTAGAAGGCAGCTGCTGAACCTCCGCTGCTGGGCTTGGCTTGCTTTTTGGTTTTTTTCCCTTCCTATCACTGGTTCTTTCTGTTGGCCACGGACATTTTATCTAACTTTTATACAGGCATTCTCAGATTTGGGTGAAGTCTAACAGCTTTTTATCCCTTTGTAATTAAACTGGTCTGATGCATTGCATCACGTGATGGGCTGCGACAGAAGGCTGTAACCAGCAAGTATGTGTTTTTTTTCCCTTGGGGAGCCCCTTCAAACATGCAATGCTTGTTAGAGACACATGTTAACCAGCTCTGCACAGCATCACAGCCTCCTCTGTTCTCCAGGGACACGATGGTTGGGCAAGCCAATGAGTTATGTCTGAAATGTGCCCTTTTTTAGGAGGAGAGATGCTGCAATTGCCAGTGTCAGAGAAATGAGAGGGGAGGGCTGCAAAAGAGGTTAGTTTCATATACCTCAGATCTGACAGATTTATGTAGCACAGACATATGGTCTGGATATAGGTCCCACGGTGGAAAAGAGTCCACATCCACTGCTTGATGGTAAAATGTGAAAATACAGCCTGCATTTCTAGAGCATCACTCTTAACTGTTGCCTGGGCCACATGGAAATTGTCAGAACAGCTACAGGCTTTTAACTAACAGCCTCTGAAGGAAGGTCTACATATGTTTGTTTCTAAATTAATATGGTTTAAAAGAAGACCAAGAATCTGTTATGGTGCATGCAAATAAAGAAGTGCTTATGTCGATGTCTATAAGCTTCTAGCCACACAAATGCCACACCGACACAGATCTAGGATTTCCAAGTTGAGCTTTCCGAACAATGGCAATTCCATTTTGCAATGTGTTTCTGCTCTGTGCTGGAATAGATCCAAAACCTTCAAAGCAGCATCACACAATGAAATTGTGTGAAAGTATCCATTTTCAAATTGGAAAGATCAATTTTTTTATTTGGCATCTCCCTTTGGAAGTGACAAAAATGTACCATGAACTATGGAAACCTTTCCATTGAAATCGATACCTCCCTGTGAAACATTTCAGCCTTGATGAAACAGCATAATTCTGTGGGAAAAAACCCAACACCCAAAACATTTTGTCAAGTTTTGACAAGATCTAGTCTCTTTTCAGAGAAGTCTCAGAGTAAATGGATTAATTCAAGCTGTTTGCTTCTCTTTTTTTTTTTTTTTTTTTTTTTTTTTCTTAATAGGACTATTTTGCCATAAAGATATTTTTTGAAAAACATACCATGGCCCCGAGCCTTCTGACAGAAGCGTGCATCTAGCACTGCCTGCTAGGTGATATAAAAGATGATGGGCCTGGAACGAAATGTCTCATTGAAACCTAGAATGAACAAAATTGTCAGTCAGGCTTACAAGTGATAGCTAGAAAAGCTGAAGGTCTCCCTAGGTGCCCTTATCATTTCTCTTTTTCTAATTCGGCAATGGATGCTAGCAAAGAATGTTTCCTCCTGGCCCTCAGACTGCAGACCTATGTATGAAAGAACAAATTGACAAAACTGTGCTTAGTTCAAATGCATGCTAGAAAGTGATACGTAACTCTTAGGTACGGGTGCTCGTGCTGATCAGCCCCTGGCCCACGAAGAGTTGCAAGCAGGCTCACGTTCAAAGGTAAAGAGCACATAGGAAAAATAATCACCTGATTTGCTGTTGGTCCCTCCCACTGCAGAGGATTTTTTCTCTTACATGCTTATGAGGTTTGCATCAAATTTTGAATGTCCTCATAATCTGGAAACATGGTTTTGAGAGAAATTGTGGCAACTTTGGTCTGCAGTAAGTAAAGCCTGTATGTAGTATTGACCAAGCGGAAGACGTTTTTAGGACTTTCATAATCAATAGGAATAGTACATTACCTGACATAAGATTGCAGGTACTTGATTTAATGACAGGCAACAAGCCTACTCCTATCCCACATGCCTGTGGGGTTTCCCAGATGAGACAGCTGTCCTCAGCCTTTGTTCCTGAGCTCCCAGAGTATTGCATTTAACTCCTCAGCAAGTATGTGAGAGTGAGAAACATCACTTGAGAATTACAATTACTGAAGAAGGAAGGGAGTCCCTGTCCTACCCCTGGGCACTGCCCTTGCATGAAGTGAGGAAGGCTTAGGGGCAAAAGCACATGTCCTTTCCCTCCCAGCTATTAGGCTGTTTGATCCAAGCTCTTCCCCAGTCGTGCCAGCGTGACTGTTCCGTAAGGCAATTACTTTTCTCATCCCCACTGACTAAAATCTACTGCCATCAGCATGAGGGCTTGAAGGGTTGTCTGGGAACATTAATTTGCAGGTCCCTGAGAAATCTGGCCTGTTTCCATTTTAAAAGACCACAAGTTATTTATGGTGGAAGGATTTAGCATTTAAAAAATAATTATTATCATTGAGTGTCATCTTTGCAGATTACAGCAGCAGACTGTATTTTCAGTATATGCTGTTAAGGTTTCTCAATTCATGGGACCCTCCCAAAACCGTGTAAGACTTTCTCTGGGGTGGAAGCAGTACCATGTGTGATGTTGCATGAGACCTCGCAAGCAGAGGTGGATTCGGAGGAACAGAAACAAATAATCTGTGTACTTGCAATTTTATTAGCCCTCCACCTACAGGTGGAGAAATTTGTGATAGTCTGAACTGATTGAAGCATCTACGCGCCCTTTCTCTTTAGATCTGCTTGACCAGAGCTGCTCTAACTTAGAGAGTTTCTAGCCATAGGTCTTAACATAGTCTGAACAAGCAGATATAGGACAGATAAGCTGAAGCCTGTGTTGGCAGGTGGATGTAGTTGCATTTTCTTTATTTGCTTACAGATGTTTCTGTTACAGTCTTTCTCCTAAAAGAAATGTATGTGAGTGGATGTTTCTTCATCCCTCTTGGGGATTTGACTTCCTTTCAGGAGTGTGCCCATCAGGAGACAGAGTGGTGATGTTTAGGGGGGGTTAGATGCATTGGCGAGTGCAGTCTGTTGCAGATGTTACAGTCAAAATTCTGTTGCTGCAAACATTCGTTGGGTACTCACAGGAGCGCTGTGCGTTGCACACAGGTCCAACTGGTCAGGGCTTGCCAGATGAAAAATAAACTGCTACTTTAATAATGTTTTAGCGCCTTATTTCACACTGCTGGTTTGAACGTACCAGGTGATACGTGCATGGAAAATATTATATTCTGCATTGATCACCTTATTTAAAAGAAAGAAGAAATCATTACAAGTCGTGGTCAAACTTCAGCAGGCTGACTTACTGTTAACAAAAGCAAACAAGCGAAAACCTGGAAGCCCTGTGTGTGAGACTTAAAAATTTATTTTCTCTTTCAAACCCAGCTGGGAGCGAAGCCCAGCGCGCTGTCGCACACAGCTCCATCCCGCTGCCTGGCAGCGGGCACGGACGGACCCCCACGCCGGCTCTCCGCCTGCCTTCCCCGATGCTGCTCGCAGTGCCCCTGTGCCCCCCCCCCCCCGCCTCGGTGAAACCCCTCCTCTTCCCGGCCGGGGCCGGCCGGCAGGTGGCAGCCCCGCACCGCTGCGCGGCGGCGACGGGCAGCCGGGGAGCCCCGCTCGCCCGACGGGCAGCCCCGCTCGCCCGGTAGCTGGCCCTACTCGCCCCAGCAGCCAGCCCCGCGGAGCCGGCTGCCTTCCCGGTGCCCCTCCACGCCTCGTCCGTATACGGACAGGGTGCTGCAAGCTGGGAGAAGGTTTCTGCCCCAGCTGCCATTACAGAGTGGCTTTCTGTTTCCCTTCCGTTTTCTTCCGGCTGTACAAAATCCTTTACAAGCCGCAAGTAGCTGCGGTTCAGAAAATCCCCAGCAGCAAAAGGACCTGGGCGATGTGGTGCCTCTGCAGAGTGCATGCCACAGGCCAGGATGGATGGCGGCTGCACCCAGCCCCTGGCACTGGTGTGGAGGCAGAGCTGGAACCCTTTCATAGGATTATGGTTCTGTTTGCGGTGAAGCAGCACGTAGATATCTCCTCTGGGCAGGAGCTGTGGTTTGCTCCCTGGGTGCTGCCCCGGAGCACAGGCTGAGCCAAGCCCTGTCCTCGCTGATGTCTCCAGCCACCAGGCTCCTGGCTTTGGGGGTAATGGATACCTGGCTCTGTTCCAGCTCAGCCAAGAGGCTCTTGTAGTGCCACAGAGTACGTAGCGATAGCATAGGCAAGAGATGGGTCTGGACTGTTTTACTTCTTGACTTTTTACCTCTTTGGAGGTGACTGGACAGTCTACAGGTTTGTATAAATGCTGGGAAGATGTGAGGCAAAAAGATCTGCCTTGGGATTGGAAAAAAAGTGTTTGTACTTTTGGATATGTAGCATGAATATCACAAAGGAATGTTTAATTATCGTAGGCCTGGTGGTAAGAAATAATATTCCTGTAGGTTGCAATTCATTGAGCATATTTGTAATTGTGTGAAAATTTTGTGCATTTTCCTTTCTTAAAGTGCAAATATATTCATTTACTGAAACTGTTCTGTACATAGAAGGTGAATTAACTTTATATTAAAGTTGAAGTAGACTATTACGTATGCCCAGAGAGGTGGTAGATGCCCCATCCCTGGAAACATTGAAGGTCAGCTTGGATGGGGCTCTGAGCAACCTGTTCTAGTTGAAGATGTTCCTGCTCATTGCAGGGGGGCAGGACTAGGTGACCTTTAAAGGTCCTTTCCAACCCAAACTATTCTGTGATTCTATGATTCTGTTACCATACACCTAGCTCATGTGTGTGTGGAAAGGTATCTGTACCTGCAGTAGACTTTGAGAGCTTAATGAAAGATGAATATCCTGGAAGGATCATCAGATGCTTTGGCTTGGGAGTGACTTGTAGAGGGCAACTCCTCCGCAGTATTTTTAATAAACCTCACAAAGCGGATAGGACTTGTATTTCAACCATCCAAACCCACACGGTGAAATGTTATAGCCCTGCAAAGCTCTGCTCTCTGAAGAGCTCCTGGTTTTAATATAAACTGCCCAAGATCTGTTTGTTCCTCCCGGCCTGAACAGAAAGTAGAACGTTAGTAACAAACATGTTTCCCCTTCTCCTCCTGAGGTACTGTTTTTCCCATTTCCTCTCTCCGAACCCCCACTTTGTGTCATGGACATTACAGGGCTTTCCTCTTCTCTGAAAAAATCAGCTTTTTGCACCGAGAGAGGCTATAAGGGTTCCGCTTTTCAGTAAATCTCTGTACAGCTCAGGTGCTGTGGGTGTCCCGGGCCCGTGGCTATGACTCCCAACAGTGTTCTGTTTCACAGACCTCTCTGAAGGTCTTTGGATGCATCTAAAGTCTTGAAGTAGCATAGAGGAGATGTAAATGAACATAATTTTACAGGTTTTTTCCTTAAAGTTGTAAATAAGATTAAAACCACCAAGTTTTCACGTGTCTTAAACCAACCACTGTGTATTGGGTGTTGGTGCCAAGGCGCTGACAGTGGGGGTTGCAGGGGTGGCCTCTGTGAGGAGGGGCCGGGGATGCCCTGTGCCAGACACAGCCGATTCCAGCCGGCTCCAGCAGACCCACTGCAGGGCTCAGCTGAGCCCATCGGCCAAGATGGTGGTGCCTCTGTGATAACATATTTAAGAAAAGGCAAAAACCACTGGAGGAAGTAGAAGAGTCAGGAGTGAAGTCAAGCCAGGGAAGGAGGAGAGGTTGGCGAAGGTGTTTTTAGTTTTATTTTTATTTCTCACTATCCTACTTTGTTATTAATTGGCAATAAAATGAAATTAATTTCCCCAAATTGAGTCTGATTTGCCTCTGATGGTAATTGGTGAGTGATGTCCCTGACCTTATCTTGAGCTTTTCCATCTTATTTTCTCCCCCTGTCCTGCTGAGGTGGAAGAGGGAGGGCGGCTGGGTGGGCACCTTGCTGCCAGCCAAGGTCAACACATCACACACAAACATTGCTTTACTGCAGGTGCAATTAAGAAGACTAGATTTTAAAACAAAGGTTTTGGAAGGGTTCTCTGAAATTTAAAAAAATAAAATGCCATGTCTAGCACCAATTTTTGGATCTAGACTCAACACTAAGGCTTTAACCCTTGTTTAACCCAAGTTTAATTTTCAGAATGAAGAAAAAAAAAGAAACAAAACTACTGTGTTCTTCATGGTGCTTGTTCTGTTTATTTTGTTTTGTTTGTTATTTTTGTTTATTAGCCCACTTTGGGCCATCTTGAGAAACTTTCGTGACTTTGGTTCATTGGTTGTAAGTAAACTGCTGTATTTCATGGTCCATTGCTTAAGCTGCCTTAAGAGCTGATAAATACATCACCAAAACTTGGCACCATGTCCAATGCAAATACAGCTTGTCAGGCCGGTGCATCAGAGCTGATCTTCGTATCAAGCAATGAGAACACACAGTCACTTTGGACAAACAATATTCCCATGCAGTTGGTTTGACTTGATGTAAAATATTTGCTTTAATGAGACAGAGAGTATCTTATACTTCCAGCTTTATATGAAGAAAAATTGTGAGAAATTTCTCAGTTACTAATATTGTGGTGTTGCTTTGTTTTCTCTGGCCTTAGTGTTCAGAAATAGTTTCCCATACACCCCTTGCAAGAACCTAAATAATTATTTAGTGACTGGGAATAAAATAAGTATCTGCTCTGGTTACTTAACTGAGCATTTAGAGGAAATTATGCTGTTTAGAAAATTGCATGTAACATCAAAGTCAGGATTTATTTCCACAGCACGAAATCCTATTATGTTCTAGGCATCAAACTGAAAAAAAAAACCCATTTGTTGTCGTCCACGTGTTTGGTTGGTTTTTTTCTCCCCTGCATGTGATCCATATACAATCAGTGTAGGCATTAGGAAAGCAGGTATATCTGCACATCAGCATGTAGATGCACAGAGCATATATATGCACATGAGCTTTAGACTGCTAATTTTATTAAAGGAGTTCTTGCTTTGTTCCATTATGGCCGTTTTCCTTTCCTGTCTACCTTCCTCTACCATCCTTCCCTCTCCCAGCTCAATGTTGCATTCTGGAAAAGAAAAATCCATGGAATATATTACACTGAAAATCAAGAAGGATAAAAGCAATATCACAAGCTATTCTTTCAGATACAGATACTTGATCTTCTTACATGTTCTCATTTTAATTTTGTTGCCATTTTGGGAAAGTTCTGATTTATGAGCATTAGTAACAAAAGCAACCTAATCCCCAGTGCACAGCGTCCTCTCATATGAATCCTGAGAATGGCACGGTGCTTGGCACACAGAGTTGCATTCATTCACATGGCACGTTTTTTGGGACCTCACTCTGCTGTCAGATTTCCCTTGGCTCCCCCCATCAATAAAGAGATTGAATCACCCTCAATCAGGTAAAGTCAAATTAATCAGTAGGCAGGTCCTGTGACTCTCTTCCTTTTCCCAACATTTAAACAAATTCACAGACGCTGAGCTGTATACTGATGTGCTTTATAGAATATAAAAATATACACCCATGACTTGATAACAAAACCCAGTTATCTCAGGAAGGTTGTGAATTCCTGAAGACCTGGTGCTTGGGCAGTGGAAAACAGTACACTTTTTATGGGGAATGAGGGGCTCTCCAACATATGTTTGCTGCAGGAATACATTAATTTGTACCCTTTTAAGATGTTGAGGCGAAGAAAGAAAGAAAATTACTTTAATAACAGCCTGACCCAAATTTTTCCATGATTCCTGAAGCAAAAGTAATTATTTATCAGAATCTATTTCTAAACTCTATTTCTAAACAGAAATTAAGATTGTTTTCCCAAAGTGACTTAAACTCCTTTCTAATCCCCTAACAACCTTAATCAACAAATGTAAAGTGTTGTTAAAAATCTATTTAAGGCTTATTACTTTGATCTTATTGCCGCTAATCCAGTGGCACAATTCTTAGTGAAATCTTAGTGCAAAATAACTTTGTTCACATACCATCACGTAAGATCATGGAAACAATATGAAAATATGTTGGAGGGAATATATATCTGTTGTGTTGTTATACGGCATTGTATTTTTTTACACAAGAGGCCCTTTAATACTACCTTGACATTAATCAGAAGAGTCTGTGCTGCAGCAGCATCCTTGAAAGGATACCCAGGCTAGAAGGTGCCCACTGGGGCCCTTGTGCGTGCCCTGCCCCAGTTCTCGAGGAGCTGTGTGTCCCCCAGGCCATGCCGTAAGAGCCCATGGGCATTTGTGCCTTTCTGCAGCTGCTCTCATGTGGCTGCCCCTGGCAATCTGTAACTTGTGTTCTGGGCTGGGGAGAGTGAGAAGGAGCATTAGCTCAGTGGGGGACGACAAACGCACTGCGGTGCCATCATCCTGTCAGCAGCACTGGGCAACCCTGACCCCCCTAGAGATGCAGCTGCTGTCTAACAGGGCTTGCCATCCTCAGCCTTCTTCAGGGAGCATGAACTTGTTTCTCTTCTATCTCTGCATGGTCATGGCATCCCTGGTGGCCGCTTCAGTCAGAGTGCTCCTGCTTGGACAGAAGTGGCTGGTGCTATCCCTGCAGGTCTCTGCCGAGCCCTGCTGGTGGTACCCTCTTCTCTTGGGATGCTACCAATGGGCAGAGGAGCACAGGTGAAGCTTCCTATGCAAAAATTGCCCCCCTTCCCAGCAGATGCAGGCAGCTGTCACGCTTGATCTGGCATGATGCTGTGTTAGGTATGTAAGAAAGAGCGATGTGCCCAGCTAGTGTCAGGGAATTCTATTACGGTATGCAATGTAGGAGCACCTGGGAACACAGTGTGATCGTGCAAGCTAAGCTGTCTGGATATGCTTCAACGGACTTTGAGTGATTTATACAGAGATATTATGGTTCTTACAGCTTCTTGGTGGCAGCAGCCTGAAAGGCCCTCTTTTCTTGTTTTATTTGGGCTGTTCTGAGCAGGGCCCAGAGGGCACTACACAAGTTAGACATCGCCTGTTGAATTAGCTCTCAATGACACTTGGGGAGACACAGTAACAGGTTGACAATGATGTGAAACTGATGGGCTCTCTGCTTCCAAGGTCTTCCTGACATATGTTGGAGCTTTGTGCTGTTGTACTTTCCTTAGCAACTAAGCATGATTCATGCAAACTCATCTGCAGTAACAAGCCCCTAGTAGATTCTTTGCACTCCTCAGAACTCCTGCCCTTCAGAAATGAATGGGTTGTTATTTCAATTTGCAGTGATCTCAGTATATTTCTCAGTTCCTCTTTTATTCTGGGTTTGTTTGGTTGTACTTTTTGCATACTTGTTTTAAAAGGATGAAGATGAAACGCCGGTGTAGCTCTATACTTCTTGTTCCCTCCTGCCCTCCTCCAAAGATCAAAAGGGGAATCTGAAGTTCTTAAGTCCCTTAATATTAACAGAATTAAATTCTCAATGTGACTGCAATTTTAGGGTGAGACTAAATGTTCAGAAAACTATTTGTAGAAAGATTTTCTGTTGCTGAGTTGTTGATTCAAGTTTTATTTCTTTGCATTTGTGCTGTTAAAATGACAGTTCTGACCTCTTAATATCTTATGCCTTCTTTTACCTGGGGACCTCGTGATTCCTGTGCTGGGTTCATTTGGGCATTTTTAACCTAATTAGTTCCCTGATAGCAGAGGTGCCTCAGGCACTCATAGTGTCTTGCTCGTTCCTGTTGTTTATTTACCTTTCCAGTTTTCCTTTTAGTGTCTTGAACAGGATTATTTCAATTAAGTAATATCAAGCCTAATAAAGGAGAATTTTCATGAAAGAAGCAGGAACTTGGTATAAATGGTCTAATAATCTTCTGTTTGAGGTTCCTTTCCATGATGACAGTTAATTTTGAAGGAAGAGAAGGCTCTTCTTGCATGCAAGACATGTTCTGTGTGTCTTGCCTTTCTCTAAGACCTGTGGATGTTCTTTTAAAGGCTGATTTTGTCAATTCATATCACATTGCATCTTTTTTCAAGATCTGAGGAACTGGCACTTCTCAAATGGTCAAGAGTGTGAACTGGCCCCAGAGATGCCTGGCTGGGAGCACTGTCCATGCAGCAAAATGGAGCCTTTCCTAGGGTTTGAGCTCCCTTTTTGTGTTGTATTGAAATATGGGGCAATGTGTCCTTCCAACAGGTGAACAGAGCTGTTTAACTGACTCTTGTCCAGAAGTGCTCAGTTTGTTTGAAAATTAATTTTTTAAGATCATGTCTGGATCACGTATTCCTTTTGGGCAGAGTAGTGGGAAAGTCTGGCAGTGAGTTTGCTGAGCCCTGTATTACAGATTTTAGCATTTATTGGCAACCTTCACACTATCACAGCTGCTTCTAGATTGAGCGGTGTTTGTGTTCACCTTCTGAGCTCCTCATTGTCCCAAATGAGGATCCAAGACATACCACTGTTCCTTCTCACCCACATGGTTTTGTCTCCTTCTCAAGTAACCATGGTCTCGGTGAGGTCATTGATATATGGCTCAGTCCCCAACTAGAGACCACCATGGAGCTTTGAAGTTCTCCTCGGCTTACCTGCTTAGATGTAGTGACAGGCTGTGTGTTATGTAGACTTTAAAACAAAATAGCTGCATGTTTCTTAGTGGTCGTGGAAGGGAAAGGTGGCGATGGAACTACTCAGTAGAGTTCACTAAAGATTTTGTCTAGTCTGTGGTGTATTGATGGCTTGTCATATATCTCTGGGGGTTGTTATTTCCCTTTGTTATGCCCAGAAACACTGGGGAAAAAAAGGAACAATAAATAAGATGTCTGTCAATCCACCTATCCTTGGAAAATGAACAATTTGGACAACCATTTAGCAGCTGAAGGGAAAGCACTCTATTGTATCCTGGAAAGGGCAAATTATGTGTTCCATGGTGACAGAAATGGCTCTTTCAAGCAGAAAATGTAAGCCTTTGGGCACTCTTACACTGTGTAAGTTCAGCTATAGTAGTTTGTTAACCAGCAGACAGATCCACCCTAGCTTTCTGCTTGAGCACTGCAGAAGACTCCAGAATGCCTAATTGTTACCAATGCTGGAACTCAAAGTCTTAATAGCAATTTTTACTGTGAAACTCAAGGTTACCTTAACATTTTTATTTCAAATTATGCTTCCCAAAGGCGGCTTTATGTTCAAAGTACTTAATTCTTTGCATTTCTGTAATTCATTCTGCTTACTTTGAATAAGGAGTATCCTAAAGCTGTGGTTCCCCAGGCATGGAAAGCCACTTACGGAAGTATTGTAACAAGTAAAGGGAAAATACTTTGACTTGTTTCCTTAGCCATTTCAACTACATCAACAATTCAGCAAAGATACAAACCTGAAAAGTTGGTGCACTGCCAGCTTCATCTGTCTGTACTGTTGTGGAAAACTTCCAAGTAGTTTTTTGTGTTTGCTTTGACATGTGGCTACCAATGGGGATGGATGGTTGCTGTACATAGCAAAATTTTGGCATTAGTAGAGTTTTGTTTGTTTAATCAGTGTTTACCAGAAACAGGCAGAGAAGGGAGGCAAAGCTGCTCGAAGGTATGGTGTGGCCTCTGTACAAGGAGACAGTAAGCAAGGGCTCTTCAGTTTGAGAATATATATACATATACACACATATATATACATAAATACATAATGTCTGTAGAGCATCCATTAAAATTTAGTTGTCAATAGATTTGAAATTGTCACCCAACACTACAGGGGGACACAGGTTCTTTTAGGGATCCTCGGCAGAATGAGGACTGGCCACAGGGTTGTAGTTATAATTAGAGCTTTATTATTACATTAAAATTTTAATAATCAGCATAGGTTATTGTTATCTACAATTTCTAGCAGTTGGCGTAGCTTAATGTTACCGAGTATTCCTAGCAATTATCATTGCTTTCAGTTAAACAGAATTTCTAGTAATTAGTGTAGCTTTATTACTATCTAGAGTTTTTAGTTAGCTGGGTCCTCTGAAGGTTGGGTCAAATTCTTAATAATCAGTATGTGATACAATAACCATAATCTAGAATCAGACTTTACATAAAACTCCATGAGTCTCTCAGTCTCGAAGGAAGCAGGCAATGGTGGGATGTCCCAGACCCCTGGGGGATCAGAGGTTTGCCGTTCAGCAGCAATTCTGGTCTGTGTCCCACTTGGGAACTGCAGCTCCTAGATTTTGTAGGCAATATCTCATGGGCTGGTACACTTCCCTGTTCCCGAACGGGTGTCACCACATCCTGGTGACAATGCGTGGTGGGCAAATGTCCTGTCGCAAATGCTGACAGGAGGGTTGTCCATTCTAGACTTTAAAACAAAGTCTAGAACGGGGGGTCATCACATCCTGGTGACAACCACAGTGTTGAAAAGGGGAAGAGAGAAGGGGGTGATGCGTGATCAGCACACTGACACGTTACGGCTGCTTGTCTTGGAAAATGGTGGTGGTTATGCTAACCATATTACTGGGGTCAGGAACTGGGGGGGGGGGCGCAGACACAGAAACAGGAAATTCTTTTTCACTCAAGCCAAAGTAAATTGCCACAGGTTCCCACGGAGGCCAAAAGCATGACTAGGTTGAAAAAGGGATCAAACGCAGTGGTCCAGATATGATGTCTTTGGTCTATTCAGCAAGTTCCTGAGCTATCAGTTTTCAGGAGGATAAATACAGAGGGATAATATGTTTGTCCTTTTTCTTATGCTCTCCCTGTCAGTTCCAGTTTTTGGCTACTCTTGGGAGTAGGATTGAGGAAGAGAGAAAGAAATGTTCCAGCTGCTGTGGCAGTTCTCGTACTGTCAGAGTTTCGCTGGGTATGTAAACTGCAGGTGAAACGATATTTAAAAAAAAAAAAAGAAGAAGAAAAACCTACTCGTTCTGCTATTAGAGACATATCTGCTTAGCCGGGTTCTGCCTGCCTGCCTCTTTCTAAGGCTCGGCATGAAATTAGGAAGGTCCATGTAATATTGATGAGCCTGTGCATTGACTGTGATGAGGAGCACAGGATTGCTGCTGGCCCTCTTTGACACCATGATTTACAGTGACTTCCTGAAGGATATGACTGGCATTTTTATAGCCATTATAAATGCTGTTGGAGTTTTGACTGCTCAGCTGCAAATGCTTGATCAAAAATATAAACGTAATAACAAATACCTATTTGCATGCTGTTGGATGTGCAGAATAACAAACTGCCAATTATAGTGCTGTTCCATATTAATGCTTGGAAATACCAATTCTGTTGAAGATGTCAGCGTATTTAAACATTTTGCAAGTGGACAGTCTAAATTGCACATGCTCCTCTCTCACAGCAATATGTGTGCCATATGTCGCAGAGTTTGCATAATTCATGGCAGCAAGGTGTATAAATGTGCTGTTACAAAACTTGCATGAAAATCAGGATTTTTGATGTTCAGGAAACCGTGGGCATATGTGGAATATCCAAGAGCTTTTATGTGTAGTTGCTTTGTGTTTAGTTTGCAATCAAGTAAGACAGATCGTTTAGAATGATTTGAGATCATTTTAAGGAGATTTCCAGTAGCTCTCTGTAATGTCTTTAACATCAAGATTGATAATTATTCATGTGTTTTCATAATGCTAGAAGTTATTTTTGTTCTGCATCTTGTTTCCTAAACATTTTAATGGGTTCTCTTTGAAAATTATATCCCGCAGAGAGAGTAAAGCAGTAAAGCAGGTGTAATGTGCTCTTGTAAATGTTTGAAATTACCAGTGTTCACCACGTGCCAGGTATTGTGGGGGTTGAAGGAGTTACTAATGCCGGTTAGCCTCTGATTTAATGTGGAGAGAAGGAAAATTGCCAGTACTGAGAAGTGTATTACGATATAAAAGAGCATCTTAATGCTTCTGAAGGCTTGTTTTTATAGCATATTTTTGCTCTTCTGTTAAAGCACTGAAAATATCGCTATTCTAAACTGGTATATCCTCTGCTTTAAAATGTTTTTGATTTTGTTTTTTAATTAAAGCTTTTTCAAAATTACAGAGAACACTAGGGTTGAAGAGATATTAAAAAAATATGATTATTTCTCAAAGAAGAACTGCCCAAGACTTTAGTTGCACAACTGCAGAAGAGAGCCAAGAGAAAAGTGAGACGACTGTTACCCTGTGATTTCCAGTGGGGCGTTTTCCTTGGTGTGTCAGAGAGGGTCCACCCAAGCAGCTCTCTGCGTCAGACCCTTTAGATCAACTGTGGTCGAGGGAGCTGAATGTTGGCAGGTTTTGGATCGGACCCCTGGGAGAGATAAAAGCTCAGAAATACTTAGTTGTTAAGGGGTTTTCTTTACAGCTTTAAAGATGGTATGTGTATTATAGTTTATGTAATGATGTTTTTGTAAAATTTCACTTTTTTCGTGTACCTGAATAGCTTTTGTATTATTTTTGTTCATATACATTCAGATTACTAGAGTAAAATAAGGTTTCAACAAAATTTTTTCCTTTAATTTTCAGTTCTTACTGGTGCTCTGACCCTTTTCATTTGGAGTTGTTTTAGAGCTGTTTTGCAAAGTTGGGCTATGAAAATTTCCATGACTGTCTTCCATGTGTTTCTTTTTTAACTACATTTAATTACTGAATTTAACTACAAGAAGAAGGAAGGCTAGAAACAGATAATTTTGTATCTTTTTTTCCTTATTCTGCCTAATTTATAGTAAGAGAATGACTATTGCATGTGTAAGAGTCGATATAATAGTTCCCAAAGAAAATATTGGAAAATTCTGCTGCATGCCTTGTTTGTATATAAAGACAATTTCAAGTGCCTTTTTAGTAACGGAGGGAGGTTTTTATACTAATCCCAAACCTGTACATCCAACATGAAGAGATATAAATGCATTGAGTCATTTCTCTCAAAGGGGTCACGGTGGGGCTTAAAAATGAAATAGTCACTCAGTGCTTTTGATCAGGGGCGTATTCTTTGTAGGAAGTCTGTACAGAAGTAACACAGAAGATCGGTGAACGTGAAGACTCTGAGCCGCAAGGTGAAGTGAGCGTTGTGTGGAACGTGGCACAGAAAATCAGTGAACTTGAAGACTCTGAACCAGGAGCTGAAGCCAGCATTGTGCCAAATGCGGACACCCAGATAGCATACGATGGTTCCTGTTCCTGTGTCCTCCGTCCTCCTGGACTGACTCTGTCTTCTGGTATCAGTGTCAGACATGAAGGACATAGCTTCCCACTCTATGTCCAATTACTTCTTTGTTTTCTTTCCACCATTGCTATGAAGTGCTTGAATAAGATATTGCAGATCTTGGAAAACATTAGAAAGCCCGAGCCCCACTTAGTAATTGAGAAATAAACTGTGCGAACTCAACTGGTAGCTGAGCAGCAGGTGAAACAGCACGTAAAACAGTATTTAGGAGCTGGACACCTATTTTATTGTTTTGGACAAAACATCTTTATCCTTCTGGACGAAGCTGACTTTACCAAACGCATGACTCTGAAAGCATCACAGAAGATTAACAAGAAGGAAATCTACAGCTTGGAGACACGGATACATTCCCAGCTGCATTAGGAAAGTGTGCACGATGTATTTTGTCATTTAAAACTTTTAATTAGAAATGAATTAATTCTTATTCTATGTGTTCCTTGAGATATGAAGCTCCCCAAAGCTCAGGACCTAACGCAGGCAGCACATTTGCTGAAGCCACGTCTGCTTGATGGTTGCCAGAATGTGTTGCAGGACTGCTGCCTGCCTGCCGTCAGTGCCTCGCGCAGCTTTTTATAGCCAGCCGTAGACTTGTGATGGTGAGTAGCGTGTTGGTGTGAGACAGTCTGCGGATTGGAGACGGGAAAATATGCAAACGGATCTACAAGTCTGTGCTTTGCAGAGACTGAAGAAGTGTCTCAGCAAACAAAACAACGTACGAACTTCCAGCTCTGTGCGAGAAAGGCTGTGGTGGACTTCTTTTCCACAGGAGCTGTGACTAAGAGTTGTCCGAGTGTCTAGAAGGAGCAGGGAGGGAGGAAACACCTTATGATCCAGCAAGATACGAAGGTTGAATTGAGGCAAAATGGGAGGGGTGCTTGAGCTTGCTTCACCTCTTGGCTTATCCATAGATTTTTTTCCCACAGTCTCTATTCATTTAGGTTGTCTGTGCCAATTATCTATGCCACCGGCAGTGATAAGGCTCAGGCGATGGCCTGCAAAGGAGCATGCTCCCTGTCCTGTACTCTGTGTAAATGCAGTCTTAAAGAGAAATGTCTGCAAATCCCGCATAGCATTCATGTCTTTGTTGTTGGAAACAGTGTTGGTGTCCTGTCTGTTGAGTGTCTCCCATATCACGTTGTCACCACAAAAGAGTATTGCCTGTATGTTAAAAACCTGGCTGAGCAGAGGTGATCTTGGCAAGAATCTGCTCATTCACAAGTCTTACGAGGGGCAGCTGAGGGAACTGGGGTTCTTTAGCCTGAAGAAAGGAAGGCTGAGGGGAGACCTTATCGCTGTCTACAACTACCTGACAGGAGGTTGTAGTGACATGGGTGTCAGTCTCTTCTTCCAAGTGAGAAATGATAGGATGAGAAGAAACAGCCTCAAATTGCACCAGGGAGGTTTACATTGGATATTAGGAAAAATTTCTTCACTTAAAGGGTTGTCAAGCACTGGAACAGGCTGCCCAGGGAAGTGGTTGAGTCACCATCCCTGGAGGTACTTAAAAGACATGCAGGTGTGGCACTTAGAGACATGTTTTAGTGGTAGACTTGGCAGTATTAGGTTTACTGTTGGACTCAATGATCTTTAGGTCTTTTCTGATCTAAATGATTCTGTTATTCTGTGATTCTGTGATCTGTAGCTGTGCCTCAGCCTGCTGCTCAGCTCAGCTCCCGGCTGCTCTCCTGAAGCTCGCACGGAGCCCACAGCCGTGCACGAGCTTGGTTGGATCTGTGTAAGTTGGATGTCAGACAGGAACGGACTTGAGCAAAGGCTTTACCCGTATGGCATTTTAGGCCTAAATCTGTCTTGGAACTCAGCTTTGAAGTGCAAGGTGGGGATAATTCTTCCTTATGGCAAAGAGGATGAAAATCTTTACTGATGATGAGGCTCTCTAAAAAGCAGAATACAGCTGATTTTTTAAAGTCTGATGCATATTGTATTGAAAAAAATGTTAAGGAACAGGTATGTGTGTGTTAGTTGCGCCACACCGGTGATAGGGCATGAACACCCTCCATGTGTAACAGAGGAAAAAATGACATGTCACTGGCCTTCTTGTGTGGGAAGAAAAATATCTGTCATAATTTATAACAAACCTAAAGTAAGCATAGATGGAGGACTTGACAACTGACCTAATTAGAGAAGGCCTGACTATAATGAGCCATGCTCCAGCAAATTAACTAGTTTGTCCAAGCTAAAAGAGCTTCTGCTAATGGCTAGGTGTTAAGGAGAAATACTTCTCTGCAATATTACTTAGAGCACAGTTCTGGAAAAATACAGATATATGCAAATAATTTAATAACGGTATCAGTATTATGTTCATACTTCTGCTACAGATAAGGTACAATAGGTATCAATAGAAATGCAAATTCTAGGGTATTATTTAAATGTAAAATATTGCTAGCCCGGGTTTTATATTTTCCTTTTTAGATTAGATTTTCATTTTAGATTAGATTTCATTTTGGATTAGATTTTGTTAGCTTTCCAGATTCATCTGCATTTCAGCTAGTAGTAACAGGTTGCAGTTAACTGTCCCTCTTCTATCACAGGTGCAAAAACCTTCCTTCAGTTTTCTTCTGCTTTTATCTTTCCAGCATTGCTTTTTCAGCCAGCCATCTTCTGACTTAAGCTTATCTTAGCATATACAAACCCTTTATTTTTGACAGTTGCCAATAGTACTGACAGATTGGTGCCCATTTATTAAAATGGTCATGATTTGAAATCCCTTGGTTTCAGACGTCAGTAGATTTGTGGAATAAACAGTCCCATTTAAAAGAATTTTAAGTTGAGAAATTTTGGGGTAGTAAGACTTGCTGTCAGATTCTAGGTTTGCAACATTTTTGAACATGTGGTTTTGATCATCTTGTAAAGATTAAAATTTTAAAATACCAAACCAAGTAGTGCATTAATACAGTGTTAGACTAGTGTATTCTGTTCAAGCAGAGCAAGAAATGTAGTAAAACTATTAGCATAATACACTAGTCCACAGTGATGACATTGTAAGATGATAAAGGAAAAATATATGGCCAATATTTCAGGTAATCTTCCTAAAGAAAAAGATTTATGGAATTTGCCAGTAATATAATCATCTCTTGCTCCAAACACAGTAACAGAAGATTGTAAACTTTTAGCATATTAACACCACTCATCTTGCTGTAGTAATGAAATACTCATAAGTTGAGAAGAAAAAAAAGAAAATCTAAAAACCCTGAGGCAATCCTGACTCCTCCTGACTATGCTATGCACCAAGCAAACACTCCCATCACAGATACTTCTTTTTTAAGAGGTAGGTACATCAGTTATCATGCAGCTTTTCAAAGTAGTGTCTGGAATTCAGAGCAAAGCAAAATGATTTCTGTGTGTAATTCTCCATGACAGTAAATCAGAGAAAATTCTTAACCCTGTCTCTCAATCCTAAATAAAATCAGTGTTACGGAGTGCGTGCCTCTGGCCATCGCTGCTGCTGGCATGATGTTTAGGAAGGCTAATCAGTTTTGCAAATTTTTATTTTGGTCATGGGGCAGACGATTCAAGTGAAAGCTAAAGGAGATGGCCAGCACGGTGTAATGACCAGCTATCGACTACAGGCTAGGTTGGGATACAGCCAGGAAGTCTGCCTTTTTTTTTTTTTTTTTCTTTTCTTATCTTTTTCCTCTTAGAAAATTGTTTCCTTTTGAGACAAAGTGGTTTGAAATATTTCTGTCCCCCCTCTACTGAAAGATATGAGTGTTCGTGGTCTGTTTCAGTGGAAAGGAAGACCAATCAGTTTAACACAGATTATGAGAGCTCTGTGGTGAATTATCACATCTCAGCAGCAGAGGAGCAACCCCTTTAAATCATTGCTGCTGCTTAGCAGGTGAACATTTGACCATATGCTTATGCATGACATAGATTGCTATGCTGAGAACGTGCTCTTTAGACCTTTTACAAATTCAAGCAAATGCATGCATTCTGGGTTGCTCTGGGGTGGAGAGGACCAGAGTCTGGTTTTCAGTTGCCCATCCCCCAAGGTTGTTTAGTCCTGTTTAAACCAGTAGGCATACTGAGTTCAGTGCCCCAAATTCCAACTCATAGATTGTGTATCCCTGTAGAAGATTTGCTCAAATTAAAGTAGCTTAAATATTCATATGACCTAGCTTTTTAGACTAATTACAGAGAAAGTAAATTAAAATACATAATCAGATCCTTGCATGAAGTACTGTAAGAAAGCTTTGCAAAAATTCCCCTGAGAAGAAAAAGTTAAGAAAGTCCCTTAATCTTGAGAAAGTTCTTATAGTGACAAAATTGTGCAAATTGTAACTAATTATCCTCTGATTAATTTGTCTTTACTTGGCTTTTAGGAAGGGTGGGGGAGAGGAGATTTATCTTGGGGTGTGCTATGCATTTGCTTTGCTTTTCCTTCTTTTCTAGGGGCTAGGAAAAGAAGGTTTGGAGTAAGCCCTAGCAAGGCCACTCCACATGGCATAAAAAAGTATTTATTTATCTGTCTTATCTTCTGTGGGTTGTTGGGACCGTGCTGAGTACAAACCAGCAGAGACCAAGAATAGCTAGTAATGGATGGTACAATACAACTTACTTCTTCTGCTCTTGGTACCTAAGCAAGCTAAGGAGAGGAACAAAGGACATTACTGAATGTATCACTGTGTGTGGTAGATAAATTGTGCTTCTCTAGTTATACTGACGGGACTAAGAAACAACCTTCTTCTGGGTAATACGGGCATAATTACATCAACCCCATAGTCCTATCAGCCATAGTTACGTGTCTTTGCTGTAAAATGGCAGTGCTGAGGTACCATTTTTTGAGGTGTAATGTCAAACCAATCCATAGCAGGTTTTCTATTTGTTTAAGCATCGTAAGTTTCTTTATAAAACTCTCTCCTTTTAAATATAAAGACCTTTGTTAGCAAGTGGTGTACACTGATAAAATGATGAAGGGAAAAGCCAAGTCACTTTGATTTTAGTGCTCAACTAGCTGCTCTCAGAAATTAATACATTGCTATTGCTTCACCACACCTTCAAAGAACAGTGTTTAAAGCTTCCTGACATTTTTTCCTAACATCTTCCTTAACTGCAGGTAATTTATGAAACTCTAAACATGTATGACTCATCCTGCTTTTAAACTAAGTGACTCTTCTGCACTGAATAAATAGTGCTAGCCAAGAGAGGAAATTTCTCTTCAAAGAGAAGCTGAAAATGTTATTAGATTTATGCTGTCATCCTCTACCTCAGCAAAGCCAAGCTTGCGTATGTGTGTGCTCTAGATGCATTTTACATTCTCTGGTGTTTGCAGCACACGTATGTGTGAAGCAGGTGTCGTAACAAAGGTGTGTGTACCTTGAATAAGAAGGGCTGGGCTGAGCTCGTTATTTGGTGCAGCTGTTAGGAAGGAGCTGATGACTTTGCTGTGCTCCCAGCTGGGACTGTGATAGAGCTGACCTCCTGGCAAAAGGTAAGGAGGAGGAGTTATCTTATCTCTTGTCACTGGTGGAAAGAAGCTGGAATTTTGTAGATCTGCCTGGTCCTGGCTGGCATAATGTATCACTGAGCTCTCTGGACACACGTGTTTGTCATTGCATGTATTTTGTAGCTGTGTGTTGCTGTGGTTGAGGCTGGTCAGCACCGTGGTACTTCCATGGTGCTGTTTTTCTGTCCAGAATAAGCATGGATGCTGCTTGTTCATGCAGTTATAACTCTGCATGTAAGGTGTATGTTTGTATCAGCTGCTCTTCAGCTTTGAAGTCACTGACAAGAGGTGATGACACAAACTCCAAGAGCCTACTGCTGAACACGGTGAGAAATTGGGATTAGGTCATTGTTCTTAAACTAAACGCTTAGTCCAGCTGTGCTGTGGGGTTTTTAAAGTGTATTTCGTTTATTGTTATTAGTTAAGCCAGGCAGAGGAGGAGCCACTGATGCTGAGGAATAAAGAGCTAAGAACATGCTGTAATGTACGTTGTAGCCTGCCACCATATCCCCAGTGTGTCTCCCATCAGAACTTGAACCTCTCTGTTAGGTTGAAAGCCCTTGAAAGGCCTTGCCTGAGTTGTGCGGTTGGACATGCAATGCCAAGAGGTGGTGGATCTGCCTCTACTTCTGTCTTCACTCCTACAGCTGCCCTCAGGTGCTCTGTCCTTTGGGAAAATGTGTAGAAAATTGTGTGCTGTTGAAGCACACTTTGGGTGGAGGGATTTACTGGATCTAAGAGCATCCTGATTGATATCCAAAATGTGTTACAGATTTGTGTTCTGCGGTACTGTGTTATTAGCATCTAGTTCAGGTTTGAGGTGAATCGTTAGATTTAGGTGTGTGCGGGAAAGACAAGCAGCAGGTATGTTATAAAGACTTTGTTTTTATGGGAGAAGCTATTTCCAAGTTTGTAAGAATGTGAATCACCTGACCACTGAAATCCTCTGGAGTTTGCTTTGTTGCTAGATAAAGTCGGTCTAGTTCAATAGCTGAACTCTTCCCTTGCCATTTTCAAACAATACTTGGGAGTGTTTTCACATTTGCTTTCACGCCTTTGATAGCTCATGTCACATACTGTCAAACAGAATATAGCTTGACTGCATCAGATTTATTGGATGATTAGTTTATTGCAGGAAAAGTTTCCCACAATTGTTCTTTGCTTTACTTGCAATAAATATCAAGAAGAGTTTCAAAATCAGTGCATTTTGCCATCCTTTGATCCTCTCCAAAACACCACCCTGTGGTGTATGCAAATACTGTGTGTGGCAGTAGCTCATATGGGCTTTGAGCTCCACAAGAAGCCAGTAAAATAAGCTGTATGAAAGAAGTACCCTGGGGAGCCTAAGGGTTTGTGGCCAATCCACCCCATGATGTGCAGAGACATATGGAACAAAAGCTTTGTGGGGCTTTTCCCTCGCCTTCTGGGTGAGCAGAGTAATTGGAAGCTGCAAGATAAAATTGGAATAGGGAGGGGGGGGAAAGAAGCCCTGACTGAGAAAACTTTTTTTTTAATAAGCTATTTCTGAAAAATTTACAATTTTCCAAAACAGATCCTCAGAAACAGGTGACCAAATCTGTCAACTACATTTGTCCAGAGTTCTTTTTCTGCTATTAATTATGTATTAAACAAAACAAGTATAAAGATAAAGCTAAGACAGCACTATATAGGAAGGTTTTAATGATGGAATAGCAAATTATGTAACATCTCTTTTTTTTTTTTTTTTCTTTTTTAACAAGTATTATCAGTAGAAATCTAAGAAGTGGAAAAACTTTCAGAAACCTTATTTTCAGAGAAAAATACTCATCTTCTGTTAAATATCAATACAATAAGCAATTCTAATTTCATCAGTGCTTTCTGAGAAATCCAGATGTTTTAAGATTATACTACTCCAGTCATAAGCAATTGGTTGCAGGTTAATAACTTCCATTTTGGAAATATTGCCAAGTCTATTGGCTGCTGAATTTTATGAGTGGTTTTTTTTTTTTCCTTTAAGAGGTGTGGCACTGCCGGTGCAAGCTTCCCACTCCTGCCTGTCTTTAAATACTGAAGATCCAGTTTTGTTCTTTTTAAAAACAGTAGATGTGTTGCCACTGACAGTAAGTGGTGGGGAGTAAGACTGTGCCAAACTGCAGCTTTGTGTATGTCTCGCATCAGTGCTTGTTTTGAGAAATCTTAGGACATGCATTTTTATCTTATTTTTCTCATTTAACTATTTTATTAATTTTTATAAGATCTTCCTATTGCATTGTTTTTGCTGAGGCAAATATTTTACATTGTTTAGAATGCAGCATGTATTTTAAAACTACCCTACCCTCCATGATTCCTGCTTGCAATTACAAGAGCCTTATTCCAATGTTTTAAATCATTGGTCTCTTTCTTACACTTAGCAGTTGTATCAGGTATCCATGCCAAGGTTTTGGTAGAGGGGGGCTTCAGGGATGGTCTCTGTGAGAAGAGGTCAGGAGCTGCCCTGTGCTCAACACAGCAGGTCCCAGCCAACTCTGTGATGGACCCACCACGGGATGCAGCTGACCCCATCAGCCAGCCTGGTGGCACCTCTGCGAAAAAGTATTTAAGAAAGGGCAAAAATATGGAGAGAAGGAAGAGGAACCAAAGGGAAGGACAAGGCCAGAGTGGAAGAAGGTGCTCCACAGCAAAGGAGCTGTGACCCATAGATGAGCCCATGCTGGAGCAGGTGCACCCCAGAAGGGACTGCAGCCTGGACAGGACCATGCTGGAGCAGAAGAAACAAGGAAGGAGCAATGGAAAGGAGTGAGAAGCAGAGAGCAGCTGTTACGCCCTGACCCCTCCTGCACTGCCCATCACTTCACCAAAGGGACTGAGTGTAACCTGCGGTGATACCACCAGGAGTGCAGACCAAGAAGGGGGAAAAAGAGGGGTCTGGAGTGAAGCTGAGGCTGGGAAGAGAGAGAGGAAGTTTTTTCCCTAAATGTATAAAGATTTTTCTTGTTTGTTTGTTTCCCAATACATGAATCATTAATTAAATATTTATGCTAAATGACAATAAATCCCCAAATTGAGGCTATTTTGCCTGCAACAGAACTTGGTTAGTGATTTCCCTGTCTTTATTTCTACCCACAAGTTTTCTCATTCTTATTCTTCCTGTTTTCTCCCATGTCCTGCTGGGAACAAAAGGAGAGAGCAGCTGGGTGGCCGCTTGGCTGCCAGGCGGGATCAGCCACCACAGCAATCTATATCCTTGTAGTTCTTCACACCTGCTTTTCCAGTATTTATTACTGTCTGCCATTACAAAAGGTCAATTATCAGTGGTTTTTTCCCATCTCCCTTACACCTACACACTCTGATACCTGCAGTTAAGATGCATTTCCTTGCTAAGTACTTTTTACTGTTTCTAAGTATTTTAAACATAATAAAAGTAATTTACTGATGCAACGTACCATTATCTGTTGGTGCCTCACTGTACCTTAAAGTTATATTTCAGATTTGCAGGGAAAAAGTGACAAAGTACTTTGTTTCCAACGATGCTTCATTTAAAATCAATCTGCCTCCTTTAGCTCTTAAAAGAAGATGTGACACTGACTGGAAAGGGTAATATCTAACTTAAATGTCACAGAATTAGAAGGTTTGTGTTGAAATGTATAGGATTTTTTAAAATGTAAAATCTATCTTGACAAGGAATAGGCATAGAAATCAGTAATTTCTCTGTTGAAAAGCAAAACTGTGATGATTATTTTTACAGTGATAAGATTCTGACCTCAAGCTACTTCTTTTTGCGGAGATAATTTGTCGCCTTCAATTGCCAACGGTGTCTATGGAGGTAGTCCTTTTTACTTATGCAGAATTTATTTAAAGTATGGGTCTAAATCTGACCCTTGCTCACAGTTAGGCCTGTCAATGGTATGTGAATTGTGACAAGAAGCCTAATAGGATTTTGATGGAGGGATGTTATTTCAGCTGATAGATTTTCCCTTGTGAAATGCATTAAGCTGGGGGCGTCTTCAGCCTCTTTCAGTAATCCCAGCAGGTTCTTGTGCTGCTCTAAGGATCCAGGATGATTGCAGCAGAAAAAAATTTAGGGATTACACAAAACAGGAAAGAATTTTTCGGATTAACTAGTGCTCTAGTGTGGAATATTGTCATTGTGGGATTATACAGTGAATACTGGACTTCCAGGAATGAAGTAGCAAGAAAACCAAAATATTATGCTTATTTTTCTCTCACAGTAGGAACATGTTTCAAGTTACTCTTCAACTGGTATGAAGAGTCTTCTGGAAGAGCCCGGGTGTGTTGTGGAGAATGGAAAATGCTGTAGGTGCCAAGGCTGCTAAATCTTGAAATGCAAAGATACCAGGCCTGTTCGTTGCATGTTTTTATTGACATGAGGTAAAACTCGATTTTATTTGACTTTAACTCTCAAGATACGAAGGCTAGAGAGCTAATAGAAGGTGATAAAATTAAGGTTCTCATTTCTTTGTTCTATCCGGTATCTCAAAAAAAAAAGCCAGAAGATGAAAAGTTTGTTCAGTTCCGAGAATATACCCCATCATGTGTTGCCTTTATTATAAGTGGCTGGAATGGGGTCTTGTTTTGTGTCCCGGTTTGCAAACAGAAAGCCAGATAGTATTTTAAAGCAGTCTACTTGTTTACCTCATATTGGGTGATGGAAAGTCTAAGTATATATATTTATTAGTTTTCAATGTTCAGAGTTCTCAGAGTCCCTCACGAGATGGAAAGGAGCTACAAGACAGTTTCAACTGAAGTCAAAATTACTGTGGCTTTTGCCAAAACAGGATGTATTCTCCCAGATTAATCACTTTACTGCAGTATTTGTTGTGGTTTTCATTAGAATTGATAAAAATATATATAGCAAAAGCAAATATCACACTGTGGTAATTGTTAAAGAAAATAGGAAGTATTTGTTATTAACTTCTAAAAATAAGAAATTCAGGCTTTTCCAATAATTTCTGTCTGTCACTGTACTCTTAGTGCCTACTTTCTGTTAGCTGTATAACTCTTGCTATTTTCTGCTCCTGACAGTGACAAACTATCAAATGAATACAGTCTCTTTCATTTCCTCATCTCTTATATGTGAGAACCACCAGCTTTTGGACTGATGTAAGAAATTTGTATAGGAAATTTTGAAAATAATGCATTTGTCTTGCCCTAACTTAAAAAAGGCAAAATCTAGAGAAATGATTTTTAGAGAGGATGGGTAAAGAGAAAAAAGACTTTGTTAGAAAGGGGGGGAACAGAGTTTCTTGATTTTCTTACTCTACCATCTGTAAACATCCTATAAAAAAGGCAAAACTGGAAAAGTTGTGTTCAGTGCCATTAGGTTTGTCATTTTATTAGTATGGCTATGTGTTTTTTCCACATCCTGAAGGTAAGTTGTACCACACAGTCCTGATCCACTGAAATGGAAAGAAACAGAAAGACTGACTTTGAATCAGGTCATACATTCATATGTACATTGGAATGCCTGTAAATGCACTTTTTAGCTCAGTTGTTTATGAAGATGAGGCAAGCCTTTTCTGAGAGGCAATTTCACATTGGACTTTCTAAGTACTGGACCACAGGTAGGGATTGGAGAGGCTGTTGGGGCTTATGGAGACTATAGGAAGAACATGAGCAAAGATCTTCCACTTCTATCAAAAAATATTCCAACCAGCTGTAGCTTGGGCAATGTGATGCAACTCTCACTTTGCCCTTTTCTGAGAACATTATGTATTAGTTGAATCAGAATGCATTTTGAGGGTCATGTGCGAATTCATTGTAGCTATTTAGTTGTATTCCTTAATGGCTTTTGGTTTTCTACATTTAAATCTGTTGTGTGTTTTATTTTCTATTCCTGTGTTTGCCACAGTAATGTGTTACTCTATATTTTTGTTTAAACTACAAAAGGAGAGAAAGAATATTAAGGAATTATTTTAAAACTTAACTTTCTATTCATTAGCAACGCTGAATATATATTTCAACTACCTGGCTATATTTTTTTTATTGTGTGTTTCTTAGGAAGGGGATGCATAAGACTTGATAGAATTATATATGGTCACTCATAATTACTGCAAACAGTCGCGCTGAAGCCCATCCTGCATAACTCTGAGTTGTCCTAGGCTACTGTTATAGTCCCCAGAGAGAGAAAGAATCATCTCCAGGGAGTGATTCAGCTCTCCCGAGACCTGAATTGCAGTCTAGAGAGATCTTTTTTTCATAAATGTGAGGTCTGTAGGATGACATTTCCAGTTTCAGTTAGGTAGGATGAAACCAGAACTGTTTATGTAATAGATAGATTTCTCTCTTAGGTAGTTTTACCTTGTAAGATACATTACTTTTGGGTTTCAGAAGAAATGATGCCTGTTGGGGGTTCCTGGAGGGCGCACGCCGTGAGCAGAGGCAGTCCTGGCTGCTGCTGTTTGAGCAGCAGGTAAAGGAGCATGTACTGTACTATCTCCGTCCCAACCTACTTTAGGAGTCTTGTCCCATTCAGCAGCGAGAGGAAGACAGTTACGCCCTGATGCGTTGAGGACCGTGATGAGGAGGGACGTATTCCTACATGTCTGATCACCTGCCAGTCAGCAGGATAAAGCAGCCCTTCAGTACTGTAATTAAGCTGATTAGACTGTAGACAAAGATCTCCTTTGCTGTTCTGTTAGGTTTCCTTAAATCTTTTCCAACAGAGTCGTTTCTGTGAAAAGCCGCTGCTCCCTCCACTGCTGAATATAGTTGACATTTTAAGCTTCTGCTCGAGTGCTGTGCTAACAGGCTGCCAGGTCCAGTTCTGGGTTGTGTTACTGGTTCATTTGGAATGGAGTAAATTGGGAGGTGAGCTGTCGATTCATGCCGTGGAGAGAAAGGCTTTGCCATAGTAATGCAACAGAATGAGAAGAAAAGCATCTTCATCTGGATACATTATAAATTGTTGCCATTTCTTTTATCTGAGCCTTCTCCAAATTTTTTCTTTAAGAAATGTTCCTGTTCTGACATTAATGATACCCTGTTTCTGTGGGAAAGTGAATTCCCGCAAGATTCTTCTAGATTGTCAGATAGAAAAGACATGTGACGAGTGCTGTACCGTCAGTCTGAGCCCTCCGTGCAGCCCACCGCTGCAGGCAGAATTCGTCCAGGTCCACGTGATGTTCTCTGACTGCTGATTATGCAACATTATGATGACAGGACATAAAAATGTTCCCACAGAGAGAACAGAGGTTCACAAAAAATTTCATCAATTCAGAAGTTTTTTTCTAAAGCATCCCTAAAATAGCATTAGTACATTTAAAACTAAAGTTCTTGCAAACTTTTTTCGCTGTCTGCTGAAAAATGAAAATGGAAAGAGAAATAATGTAATAAAATAAATGAGATGCAAGAATGGGAAGAACAAAGACAAAAGTTATGAAGAAGTTAGATGTAGGGTATGTAGCAAAAAGAAAGAGACTAAAGAAAGTGATAATGCAAAGGAGCCAAAATGTATTATTCTGCTAAGGACCGGAACAATACTTGAGATGACTTAAAACTTTTGCAAAAAATCAAGAGCAGCTTTGCAAGGAAGAAGCAAGGAAAAAATTTAGTGGAAAAACCCATAGAAAATGTGAGATCGAAAGGATTGATTTCACATAACCTTACATTCAACTGCATATAGCTTCTGCTTACACTTGCAGTGGAGTATGAAATTCTTATGTTCCCATGATGTAAAGGTGTATTATTAACTATTTTGAGAAATTACAACACGTCAGATAATATTCTTCACCAAATGTGTATCTTCTGTCAACTAACTGACCTGGGAGAACGTGCAGGAGGGCAGAGTGGACCAGTTAGCCTAAAGGAAATCCCAGATTTGCCCCTTTCAGACAGATGTGTCCTTACTGTGGAAATATTGGAGATTTAATTTTAGAATTGTGAAATCTTCAGAGTTCTTCCAAATTGTGTGACTAGCTAGCAAAGCACATATTATACCTGATGGTGCCGCGGAATGAATGGCTACATCACCCTCCACATATTACAAGGTGGTGAATAAATCAATAAACCCCAGTTGTTCAGAGCTTTTTTTCAGCTAATATTTCATTTTATCCCTCAGTTTACAAAGGCATGCATTTTATTACTTGCCCTACTTTGCTTCTTCACTATGGAAGATTTATGAGTACTAGATATATGGAGTTATAGACAGTTCTGTAAGCAAGATTCAACAAGAAGCTGAAGAAATGTTTATTTTAGTTTTAAAAAGTTAAACATTAACATTCCTAGCTATGCCCAAGCTTTATTTCTCTGGCATAGCTCTACCAGGTACCAGCCTCATGAGCGCAGCGCTGGATCAGGAGAATGATTCTGCTTCTTTTTACACTGGTATGAGAATTTGACCTTAATGTATGTTGGGTCAAAGTAGATTGTGTCCTGATGTGAGTGAAAGTAGTCTTCATGTCATCATCCCTTACTTGCACCAGAGGAACCTCTGAGTTCACAAGCATCTTTCTGCTTTTTTTGCCATGTCAGGACCTCAGTTTCTGGATTTTCCTAGCGTCTGTCTTTCTTGCTGCGAGTCGTGGTTTCTTAAACAGCTTATTTAAGATGGGAGATTGCTACTGTAATTTAGGACTAATTCTTTTGCAGTCGTCTTTAGGAAAAGAAATCAAAAGTTGACATTAAAAATAGTGATTTTTTTTTTTTTTTTTTACATTTTTCTTTTGCACTAAGGGTTTGGAAAAGGTATTGACTGATACATATGACTTGAGGCATATTTGGGCTTTAGCCACTGCCCATGAGGCTTTGCTAATCTGCAACACTCGTGATCCTGAAAGGCACAAGAGGATGGATGGGTACTGAACATGCAAGGAAAGCAACTATTTATACATAGTAGATGTATGTCGACCATCATAGGTAGAAGGGTGTGTATACTTCTGTGGTACCTGTATCCACTCAAAGCAATGACAGGTCAGATCTACTGGCAGGAGGAGCTGTGTGGTATTTATTCTCTTCTCCAAGGCTTTTGAGGATGCAGTGTTAGCAGAGTATCACTCCTGCGTTTCCTCAGGAGCAGTGGTGGAAACGCCAGAGATTTCATAGTACCTGAATCCTCCTCCATGCTGCCATGCGTGTTCCCCTTTTGTCTGGTTTCTACTTGTCCTTGTACAGGTAACAGTTCCTCTGGTGTACACAGATACACAGTTAACAAAGAAGTGGGTTGAGGTGAAGCAATGAGCAGTGGGAATGAAATATGGCCTTGAGGAAAATGAGATCAGCTTGGGTCACGCTGTAGGGTCTTCCTTTCTGGATCCATGGAGAGGACAGGCTAGAGGCTGGGGTATACCAAGATACCTTTCAGCTGTGGGTAGTTTCCATGACACAAGTCTTCGGAGGAAAGTTAGGAGCTGGTGCTGTTTTGGGAAGCTGCAGGTCAAGTACAAGGCTGGGAACTCGGGGAGAGAGAATGTTAAAGAACAGTGGCAGGAAATACAAGTTTTATGGTAAAGGCTGTGCAGAGACGGTGGCAGCTTCTCAGTAGCGGAGATTCACTATTACTAATCACAACTCAGTTTTGCTACAAACGTGGCTTGGCGGGGAGTGAGGAGGGATCTGGTATTCCAAAGCAAGCTCAGGAACCGTATGCCCATGTACCACATGCCAGCCTCCATCTCTGCGTCCTGGACTCCCAGCTCAATTTGTGTTAATTAGACAGACCACAGTTTCCATGGCTAGGGGTCCTTATTTAATGTAATAGATTTATGGCAATAAAACAGAATTTGTCGTATCAGCCATTAGGCTTCAGTCAGAGAGAGAGTTTTTGTAATTGCTGTGGGTGTCACTGTCCAGAACTGCTGCCTTCACCTTGCATGGCTGGTGGCTTCTGTTTCGTCCTTAGTTTTCCCCCTTTGTGTTTGGCGATGATTATGACCATGGAAGATGAATGGCACTGGCAGATGCTGTAGGTGTGTAGTGCAGGCAGGTTTTGCACAGGAACCCGCCTGCACTCTGCCTGGTTTATTTCTGATTTTCAGGAGCCCTGCTATGTTAGCCCAGAAGCCTGCCCGGCATGCTCACCACACAGATGGAGATGTGAGCGACTGCCTGGTAAAGATGGGGGTAACGTCATTCTCTCTATTTATGAACAAACCAAACTCGAGTCCCAAAGTTTGGAGGTTAATACTGGATTAAACATCTTGGATGCTGAAATTAGACTCCTCATTCAATGGAAAAATTTAAAATTAAATATTACTTATCTTTGGTTCTGAGGACTAGGTAGCTCTGATTTCAGGAGGTGTTCCTGTGCTCTCAGTGCTTTTGAACATCAGGCTGTTCCTCTAAATAGGAATATGGTTGTTTCACTGTGAGCTCCTGTGCACAGTGCAATTCATGGCCTGAAATAATAATTCCATTTTACTGCTCAGGATCTGATTGCATTGCTTTTCAAAGCAGAGAAATCTGCTGAAGAGAAACTTTTGTGTGGCTGAGAACAGAAAAGGGAGACAGCTTGTATTTTTTCGGTGGTCTCATTCCAAAAGTTCATCTTGAATGGACTGGAAACATGTCTGTGTAAATAATAAGAGAAGAAATATTGTACTTCCCTGTGTAACCACTTTTTATCTCCTGAAGTTGGAAAATACCTATCTAGCTGGTATCCTTGACAAAGCTTTTCTTTCCAAAGCACTGTGTATACAGTATGTACGCTCATTTTCCTGACAGGTTGATGCTAAAACTGTTGCTGAGACAAAATTAGTCAGAGTGCCCATGCCATGAATATCACAGCACATCCCTTTTCCTCTTATTTGCTTACTTGTGGTTCTCAACTTATAAAATGCTCTCTAAATCCCTAGCACACAAGTTCCTGTGGCTGGAGCATCTGGAATGGAGCACAGTGGGCTTGCTGCACATTTCAAAGAAAGGCGTTCTACCCATTTGGTGGGTACAGGAGAGCAGGGAGATGTTGTGAAGAATTATCATAGTGTCATAGAATTGTTTAGGTTGGAAGAGACATTTGTGATCATCAAGTCCAACCTTTAACCTAGCATTAGTGGCAAGCATGGAGTTCACTTACCTGTAGCTTTTCAGCTGGGAGGATTCTGACCAGTGATGCAGCAAGTTCCCTAGTGGGAAGGTGAGTTTAAGCACTGTCTAAATTACTGGAGAGAGGTGATTGCTGTATCATTTTGCTGGGTCTGCATCCATCAGTAAATTTTACAGAGAACAGGAATTCTTCTACTCCATGTTTCTAGATATTGATTTCTGCCTGAGAATATTCTTTCATTTATGACTGCATGCTTTAATGTCTATACCCTCCTATGCCTTTTACATTATGAGGAAACAAGAGAAATTGCAGTGAGAACGTTTTCCTAAAGAGGACACCAAGCAATTTAGTGTTGAGTTTGTAGGTGGTGCTGTACATATAGCCTGTTAGAAAACACCATGCTGAAAATATTATATCATGAGTGGTCTATTTTATTTTTTTTTTATAGCTATTTCTCATTTGGGTACTTTTTTAGTTCTTTTTTGTGTAATACAAAGAAGGATGTTAGCAACCTTTTGGTACAACCCAATACTTCAGGGAATGGGCCTTTCTAATGATGCACTTCTGTTTCTTAAGTTGCATGACGGAGAAATTTGATTTGATGATTTTGAGCTGGAAGTGAGAAAAGCAATGGACAGGGCCTGTATTAGTTATAAGGCTGTCCATGTATTCTCCTTGAAAGGACAGGAAGTAAGAGACCATTAGAGAGGAACAAAACTGCATTAATGATCTTTTATAATAGCATAGATGTTAACACCATGGGCTGCATAATGTGTTTTGATTTGTTTTGAAGGTGAACTTAATGTTCAGTGCTGTTTTAGTAAAGGAAAATGGTGAAACCTAAGGTCAGTGGTGATATCAGTTCCTAAATTTACATTCCACCTTTTAAAAGTGTTAAAATACAATATATGATCCTTAGATGCCATTTCTAGAAGAAAAATTTAGACTAGGAGTCAGCCTGTTCCCAACTGAAACCATTTCCAGATGCAGGTAAGAGGTAAAACCGATTAAAATCATTGCTGAATTTTACTGTTATGGCCTTTGGAACATTAACTTTATTACAGGAGCTCAGAATCAAATAGAGACATAAATGCTGTCTATCTTCTTTTTTCTTTCTTTTTTTTCGTGATGCTTTGTTTTAAAAGATAGTTGTCACAAGGAGGGATCACTCCTACATGCTGTTAAACATAACAAGTTTAGGTGTTGCCAATGATACATCATTTGATGGGGTAAATAACCAAATTAGTTCGTACTTTTATGTTCCCTCTTCCTGTAAATGACAGCTAAATGGGAATAAATTGCCTATCTGTTTCCAAATGTCACTTTTAGCCACCTGCTTTCTGAACTTCAGAGATGCTCACTAACAGCCCTGGTATTGCTTTGCCTCCCTGTGCTATTTATAGTTAATGTCAATGAAAGAAGTTGTTTATTTCTCAAACGGGTTTTCTTCTGGGAGATTAGGGATGTCTGCCTCCTTTCAGAATTGACCTTCGATGTTTCTAACGTACCTATGATCAGAAAAAGAGACATATTGCAGTTCCCCAATTTCCAACAGGATTAAAACCCTATTGTTCACTAAAACCGCAAAGTGGGATTCATGGGGTCTGTAAGGCAGTGATCTCTTTTACAAGGTTTCTTTCAACCTGCAGTTTTGCAAGCCTGTTATCTCTGATAAGTTTTGTGGCTTGATATCTTCTCACATCTCATGTGTCAAGCTGGCTGTAAGAACTAGCTAGTGCACTTAACAACTGCTGGTGAATACGAAGAGCATGAAAAATAAAATGTGACTTGCAGAAAAGCTGGAGAATTCCTATTTATACGATTGCCCTGGATGAGTCATTGAAGTAGAAGTGAGATGGCTTGTGGTGAGGGAAGGCAACTGGCTCCAAGAGTTGTCATTCCAGCCTATCTCATGTGGCCTATTTCATAGGAGGGATGGAAGATGGGGTGAGGTGCAGGAAAAAGCGGTTCCTCCTCCACAGAGCATCTAGGGGTAAAAGAAAACAAAACTAAACCCTTGATGTAGTTCCTTGATGAGCTTATTGGCTTTGATGAAGGGAGTTGGCTATGGCAGTGGCAACATGGCCTCTTCGACAGGCTTGGCTCAAAAGGTAGAGGAAGGTCAAGAGACTTACACCGAGCAGAGGAAATACTCAGCCGTCTTTTTTATTAATTTCAGAGCTGAACTGATACCCATTCCTGAAACATTATAGAAACAGGCATTTTAGATTGTAACACCGATTAAACACTCTCCTGATCTGGCAGTTTGAAGGCACCAATGATTTTGGAGTGACAAGAGATAAACTTGGATGAAAGAGACCTGAGAGATGGCTGACATCAGTGCCACGGCAAGTGGTTGCTGAGAAAGTGACTTAGAAAATAGATGGCTTTTGCCAGGGTTCCTGGGATTAGGGTGACTCCGCGAATAAATTATTTTTGAAAGGTGCTGTCATTTCTTAATGCAGACCTTGTTTTGCTGAGTACAGGAATATGTTAAAATCAGCTTTTCCTTTTAGTATATGGTGTCTGAAAGTACCCACAGTTTCTGGATGGAGTGGGCTTTTTGCTTTAAGATGGGTGACAGCAACCTGACTGACAAAGGTGCCTTGGTTTTGAAGCTCTCTCATTTTCTTATAAACTAACTAATGAGTAAAAAAAATCCAGTCGGCTTATAAAGACACAGGCACATTATTACATTAACAAAGGGGATACCTTTTGTTTTAAAGTCATTTGTGGGGAAAAAACAAACAAACAAACAAAAAGTGCCCAAGTAGGCAATGATTATATAAGATGCAACGTGCAGCTGGGTGTCTGTGTTGACCTCGTTGGGGATCTAGAGAGCCCAGGACTATGTCTGTGGTGAGGTGCTTGCTGGACTGATCTATTTCGGTGGGCATTGGTCCAGCATCAAGCACAGCATCTTCCAGGCTGAAATCATGGGGATGTTTCTTTGGATCCACCCTTAGGAAATCTGGGGAGGGAGGTGGGAGGAGTGAGAGATCATTGCCTTATTAATTGTGCCTCGTGTATTCCGTTGCTGTACAATGATCATTCACTTTTAGGATTTTCCAGTATTAATCGTAAATCCTTAAAATGCAAATGGAAATCTGTCCCATACAGACTTGTTTGTCCTAATTTTTCAGGTAGCCTGAATAAGGTGGTCATACACCAGAAATTAAAGCACACAGACATCAATAATGTCTTACTTTTCTGTGTATGTGTGCAACACCTCAGAAAGATTTAATCTGTCCACTGGGCCCTGCTTTATCCTCCATGCTGATGGCACCCTGCTTCTCTCTTCCTCCCATTGCTCCAGCAGATCAAAGCAGATGCAGGTGGGGGTGCTTTAATATGGACTATCAGGGGTGCAACCAGAAAAACCTTCCTCGAGAAAAAAGAGGAGCCCTAAACCTCAAGAGAGACTAAATGGGTATCCGTGTCCTGGAGTTCATTGCCTCCCAAGGGAAGGAATAAGAGTGGGAGTGGGGAAAGGAAGAGGAGAGGGGAGGAACTGAGGATGGAGAAGGCGTGAGACTCCCAAAATGGACCGTGGAGGTGGGAGAGGAGTCTGCTAGAGCAGAAGGGAGAGAAGTTGAAAAGATGAGGCAGGGGTGTCCCAGCTGTGTAGGGCACATCTTTCATGACAGAGCCCTGGCCCTCCCGAGTGAAGGCGTCTGTCAGGGGGTAGTAATTTCAAACTGCTGCCAGGGTAAGGGCCTAAGAAACAGAAAGGAAGCAATTTCTTATCGGAGTGTTTTGTGCAGCCAGTTTAAATGGATTTTGTAGCCATTATTTGTATTCCTGATTGAAATGCACAGGCTACTACATCTGCAGTAGTTCTCCTGACATTTCTGCTCTTGGAAGCTTTCCAAAATCTGATTGCTTATATTATTTCTCCATCCTTCTTTTCCTCTTTAAATAAAAAATAAAAATCTCTCCCGCAGAGAAAAGTCCATGTGAAAATAGTATTGAAGTGGCTTAGCTCAGTTCCACGAATTTTCTTATCTGAATTTTTCTTATGTGCTCCTTCAGTCCTGTAATCATGGAGGAGGTGAGGCAATATGAATGGAGAAATATTTGAGAGAAACAAGAAGATTAAGATGGGGGAGGAATTTAGGAGTAGTGCCCTCAGCTTGAGGGGAGGAGGAGGAGGAATCAGAAGGCAGCTGAGCTGTGTTTTTACTGGGTCAGCCAGATGAAAGACACCGCTTACTGTCTGCTGAGCTTCATTTCAAATCATGAATCGTGGATTGTTTGTATGGATGCGAAGACAGGGAGATGGAAAGAGCTGTAGTGAGCTAATATTGTCTTTGCTTGGAAACTTTTGGGGCATTTAGTGGTAGTAAGAAATGGTAATCAGGAGGATTGTTGGTTTTTGCAATTCTGCAGTGCTCTGACAAAGCTGGAAGCAGCACCTTGAATTTTTAGCTTTGTCATCCCCCAGTGAGACACAGTTTTATCAATGACTTCTCTGAGCAGTTATGAGTGACTAAATAATCTGTTCCTCTATGTGAGTGGTACCTAAATAAATGTCAGTGGTGAGCACTGATAAATAAACAAGAATACAACTGTAAGAAGGTAGGAATATGGATAAACTGCTTCCTGTTGGTCTCCTGCGAGAAGCCTTAAGTTGTAAATGGGGGAATAAGTCTCAAAGGAAGGTCAATCCAGCTCCACTAATGACTAGGGAACAAAATGAGAGGAGAAAGTCAAGTCTTCTTTGGACCAACATGGTTGCTGACAAATCTAGCCTCAAACATCTGCCATCAGTAAAAAGTTTAAAATCTTAGTATTTGACTGATGATCTCGTCCACAGTACAATTGTGAACTTCATCTTAAAGTTTTGAAAATCCCTTCTCTGAAAACCTTGGAAGCCTTTTTTGTGGAAGAAGCCCCTCAGGCTTACGAGGGGTTGTGCGATGCATATTGAACGCGTGTGTGCAAAAGTGAGTCTTGGCGTAAAATAAATTGATTTGTGTTATCTTAGTCCCTGCAGCCATTTAAAAAGACGCTGAATTTGCCTTCTAATGTTTTGAAGATCTCAATTATACATTTAATTGCTACCCAGAAGGCATGTTTGGCAGGAGGGTGCAATAACACATGGCTATTTTAAAATGCAAAGGCATTTTAGTTAAAAAGAAGGAAGTTAAGAAAGAAATCGTATCATCAGATGGCAGTGGGAGCTATTTGGGAATTCTGCTTTTGGCTAGATCTTTCCCAGGTATTATAACTATAGAACTTGTATAAGAAGTTCTCAAGCCTTTTTTCTTTTTTTTTCTTTTTTTTCTTTTTTTAAGAAATTAATCTCTGCTAGAAGCTGTATTTTAAAGAAATCTGTACTGGCAGTGTAGAAGATTTAGAAGATCAGAGGTACAGAGAAGGAAACTCACAGAAGTAGCAATTTGCTGCATTACAATTTTCTCTTACAGCACTGCTGCAGTTTCCCAGTCATTAAAATTCTGCTGCTGCTGTTGGAATAGTGGAAATCCTGAAATGGCTGAACAAAATGCAGTGAACATTTCTTTCTCTTTATGCTTCTAAAATATTTTAAATATAATGTTAGGAGTAAAAAATACTCTTGTGAAAGCAAGCTTAGCAGATTCCAGGTTCAGCTGGCAGCTAACCACGAAGTCACACGAAGACTACAGGTAAATGAAACTGCTCTCTCTTTTCTGTAGGGCAGCGTTGTGCAGCTGGGGAAGTGCGTGTTTCTCCAGCTTGCTGTGCTCAAGACTCTCAGCCCTGATTTTATAACAGACCATCAGACCAAAATACTTGCAGTTTGCTGATGCTGACTATCAAGCAAGAGTTTTAACTCTTCGCATTATCCTCAATGCAAAGCTTGCCTTCTCTGGGTGTGGACAGCGGTGCCTTTTGTCTCCATGCCATTGTGCAGCTCTCACCTTTGCTTGCAGGACGAGGTCCAGATGGAGTTCTGTGCCTAAGCATGTGAAGACCTTGGTCTGGTGGGCATCCTCAGTAGCTGTTTAATGGACTGGCAGCAACACCTCAAAAAACAGACTCTGGTACTTTCTTTTGAAGAGTGCTGGGAGAGATGTAGTTTCCCCATTTATAGAGCAGTTTGGTGACTCTCTGGAGCCAGAGTTCAATTTTTGATGTGAACAGTCCATTTAACCTTGGCCATGTTACATAGAGGCAGACCCTTCTTCTCCTTCCCCAAAAAAGGCACAAGGGCAGATATTTGATACCGAAGTCCAGAAGTGCCTCCTTGAAAGTCCTTCTAATCCAGACGGCTGATCTGAACAGATACAACGCTGTAACTTACAGCTTCACAAGCTTCTTCTCAATTTTAGTTTTTTCTCCATTTGGTACTTCCCTCCCCATTGAAATTATTTTTATTGAGAAGAATTTAAGTTTGATTAGAGCATGGAAGAGCTGCAACCAGTGCAACTTGGGTCCCCAGTACAATACATGGACCTGTTAGAGCGGGTCCAGAGGAGTGCCGTGAAAATGGTTGGAGGGCTGGAACACCTCTACTCTGAGGGCAGGCTGAGAGAGCTGGAATTGTTCAGCCTGGAGAAGAGAAGACTCTGGGGAGACCTTATCACAATCTTTCAATATATAAAGAGGGCTTATAAGAAGGATGGAGAGAGTCTTTTCACCAAGGCCTGTAGTGACAGTATGAGGGACAATGGTTTTAAAGTGAAAGAGAGTAAATTTAGATTGGACATAGGGAAGAATTTTTTTAAGATAATGGTGGTGAAACACTGGACCAGGTTGCCCAGAGAAGTTGTGGATGACCCATTCCTGGAAGTGTTCAAGGCCAGGCTGGATGGGGCTTTGAGCAACCTGATTTAGTGGGAGGTGTCCCTGCCCATGGCAGGGGAATTGGAACTCGGTGATCTTTAAGGTCCCTTCCAACCCAAACCATTCTATGATTCTATGATTTTATCCATTGTCTTTCTTGAAGTAAAGTGTGGCAGCCATTCTGAATTCCCGATTGATTGCGCAATGTCATTTAAATTTGAATTCAGTTCAGTGAATTCTCTTTTCATGCTCTGGCCATATTTTGCATTAGCTCCTTTTTCTTCCATCATACCCATTTTACAGAAAATGTCTTCTTTTGCTTTCCTTCTATAAAAGTTCACTCCACTTGTAAATGGATCAGATGAGAATTACCAGATCTTTTTTTAGTGGCCTATGTTCGAAAAGATGAAATTGGTCAATGCAGGGATTAAATCTGTTTTTGTGAATTGTAGAGATTCTTGTATGGCTCCTGAGCCAGTAGCATTTTCTCTTTTGGTTTTTCCTTGCTCAGGCAATTGGAAAATAAAATACATCTGTTGACTTGGCTTGACTTGCCTCTGATCCAAGGTAGCTTTAAATTTTTTTTGATGGGCCTGCTTTCCCTTAGAAAAGGTCAGACTGATCTGTGTAGGACTATGTTCCCTGATTAAAAAAGTGTATGCTTTCCTACAAAAACATGGAAAAATTGTTTGGCTTTCTTATTCCAATTAAGCTCCATGTTGTAAATCACTGGTTTTTTACCTATTTACTATTTAGCATAAGTACAATCAAAATGATGTCATCAAAATTATTTGTCTTTTTTACTTCATCATAACAGCATCCTGAAACAATCTGTGACTATTCCTTCTCTGCTCTGCCTCTCCTTCCACTTCCTCCCACACTCTCTTTTTTTTTAAAGTTTTATCGCTCATTCTTATTTAAAAATATACATATATATAGGGATATATTATGGGATGGAGATTTTGATTTCCTGAAGAGGTTTTGTGTTTTGGTTTTTTTTTTTTTTTCTTTTCACATCCTGTGATTGATTTTCACACAGTGGGATTTAAAATGACACTGGCCCTATCAGCTTTTTCCCGAGTTATATAACTTCCTGGTTTCTCAGCACTCTGTAAAGATGAAATGCAGTAGCTGCAGCACAGATGAAGAGGTCAGCTCTCATACATAAAATACTGTGTCTACTCTTTCTCCACTTGTATGTTACATGTCCTTTTTTTTTTTTTTTTTTTATAGGAGCAGGTGACTAATTTCTACCATAGTAACATTAAATGCTTTATATTCTCAAAATATGTGCACTTTTATGAATTATTGAATCCCAAGCCAATTTTTTTCTGCAGTATATACTGCAGAATAAATGGAATGGAAGGTCAAGAAACTCTGTATTTTGTTCACATAGATTATGAGTACTACGATGTTCTAAATATATGTCATTTGGGCACCCAATTATCTTGGAAAAGCTGTGAGACTGTATCTGCAGGAGGTCACTGTAATGATCAGTACCAAGACAGACACTGGACTGGTGTATGTAATTCATATTCCTGCCGCAGAGTAGGAACAAGCTTTGTGTCTGGTTTTAGGTGTCTCCAAATCAATCTTTGTGTTGCTCTAAAATATTTCTATAAAAATACAAACCCGGCATTAATCTTATAGCCAAACTAAGTCAGTTCAATTTGGATTTCACTTACCAAAAAACATTTTACTAGATGGAAGTATTACTTTAGATAAAATTTGGAAAGCATAAGAATTTCCTAATCCAGAGCTTGACTTCTTATGGGTTTTGACTTCGGTGGAATGTTTATTTTTTGAGCCTAAACCATTCTGAAAGTGGGAATCTTGACTGTGCGAAACACCGAAGCTTTCACGCGCTGTGCTGGAGGAGCTAGGCATGGGTATTTATGGTGCCAGGGTTTCAAGGAGCCTGACACACGGAGCTGGAGCAGAGCCATTCGTGGGCCACTGCAATAGGCAGGCGGAGCACGAGGTGCCTGCTGGTCCTTCACCTCAGTGCCCAGTGCCAAGCAGTGCTTGTGTCCAGTAGGGATGGGCAGGAGAGCGAGGAGCTTTTAATAGGTGTTTTTTGCAGGCAACTAGTATGCTAAGAAGTTATCTCCAAATTTACTGGGATCTGAACTAAGTATAGATAAATGCAGAGGGCTATTGAAGTGCCTGGAGGGAAAAGGAACCAGTCTCTTAATCTTTTTTCTGTTGATTTATTTTCCTAAATTCTTCCTCTTCACGTTTTCATATGTGAGCAAAAGGTTTTACCTTTCTGTTCATAAGAGCAATTAGCAAGGCTTAGCCATACTATTTTCATTTCCTAATAGTTACTTTTCATAGAAGATTAGCCAAGGAAAAAAGCCACACATTGTGGGATTAGTTATATACATCTTGAAAACATGCCCATACTTCCTGAAAATAAAATGTGATTTACTGATTCTTATTTTGCATTTAGACGAAAAGCCTCTGATTTATATGGTAGGACTTCTAAAATCCTGACAGTTTTATTGCATGCATCTAAATGCAGCTTCCATGTTCTTCCTTGTACGCTGTTTTCTTACAAATTCTGGTCAGGTGGTTGTTTAACAGTTCTGTCTCGGAGCTGAGCTCTAGTTAGGAAGCTAAATGCATAAATGTTTCCAAACTCACTTGCCTCATTTAACATGCTGTGGCCTCATTTGTCTTCTGGGCTCTGGTTTTGATCACTTCCAACTGTGTTTAAATCTCTCTTTGGCTTCTCTTTTTCTTAGTCAGACACTAGCTCCTCATCTCCTGTACTTTCTCTGTTCAGCCGCCTGTCGAGGCTTATGTCTCAACATGGCAATGCCAGACCAGCCTTGAGGTGCTTTTTGTTCTGGACTAAGAGGGGAAAAAAGCCTCACTGTGCTTTGGAAAGCCACAGTATAGTGCTATTTGATTGGATTCTTCTTTAAATAATGTCATTTACTATGATGCCTATAGATTGCTAGTGTCTGGTAGTGGGTCTAGCTGCAGTGCTTATAGCAATTCTTCTCTCTGGGCTTATTGATTTAAAAATAATAATAAAAACCCCTGCAGGACAGCTGTGTTCTACAATCTCATGTTTCTATGTTCGTCCAACTTATTTTGTGTTATTGTGAGTGGAAAAAAAATAGAAGATTATTGCTTGTCACAGGCATAAATCTAAATGGTGGTTCAAGGGAAAGGTCATCCTTTTCTGCTGGTGAGGACATGCCTTTACTTCAGCATGAAACTGAATTATGGTTTTAGGTTGTCTTCTTGAATTTCAGTATGTGCTGCCTGTAAGTTCCCGCTGCAGAAGGAAAGAGAAGTAAGTGGTGGTGAGGCTCTTCCCAGCGTATCCAGGTATGAGCTGCAGCCCGAGCAGCAGAGGCTGCGAGAGCCACTGCTGCCACCACAAAAGCGTAGGTGGCTGCCCGGGAGTGCTGCTGGTCTTCCCCTGCCTTCCTGGTTTTCCTTTCTTCCCTGCAGTGTTTCCCCCACATCTGTAACTGAAAGGTTAAGAAAATACCCAATCTGTGGATGAAACCTAATGATCTCTTTCATACTGTTGCAATGTCACTGCAGCGTTTGTCAAGACTGCCCTTTTTGGTATCTTCTTGCTGGGGGCACGTTCCTCCTTGCTTGATTGACCAAGGCTGTAGTGGTAACCTGAGAAGGAAAGAATAAAACACCTGTGCTTACTGCAATATGCAGAGCCAGGAGCCATGGTCCCCAAAATCCTCCTCATGCCCATGACAGAGAGTGCTGTTACTGAAGACACAACAGCTCAAACACTGTTGACTGAAGAGTTCGACAGGGGCACACATACAAGATGCATCCTGAAAGAAAGTGAGGAAAAAGCTGAGAGGGATCGTTTTGCTTTGGTGTTGTGCAGGAATGTTTTGCTTACCGGGAGTTGAGCCTTAAGGGAGGATCTGAACAGACCACATGCTGTACCATCCTGGGCACGCACTTACCTCTCAGGTGTCAACTACTTCATATTTATCAATGCAATTTCTTACAAGGTTTCTAGATGCTCTGCAACATAAATGACGAATTTTGATATTTAAGTGGTTTTGGGTGTAGCAGCTTGGTAGGTCTCTCTACAGAAGGATGCTAGCTGTCTCCTCTTGAAACTCTTCATGTGCATGTGCCTTCTGAGTCACTGCTGGAGATTGTACAGCAAAAGGCTACAAAGATGATTAGGGGATTGGAACATCCCTCTTATGAAGAAAGGCTGAGGGACTTGGGTCTTTTTAGTCTGGAGAAGAGAAGGCTGAGGGGGAATCTGATCAATGCATATAAATACTTAAAGGGTGGTTGTCAGGAGGATGGGGCCAGTCTTTTTTCAGTGGTGCCCAGTGACAGGACAAGAGGTAACAGGCACAAACTTGAACATAGAAAGTTCCACCTAAACATGAGGAGGAACTTCTTTACTTTGAGGGTGGCAGGCAGAGCACTGGAACAGGCTGCCCGGAGAGGTGGTGGAGTCTCTGTCTCTGGAGACATTCAAAACCTGCCTGGACACGTTCCTGTGCAACCTGCTCTAGGAGGACCTGCTTTGGCAGGGGGGTTGGACTAGATGATCTCCAAAGGTTGCTTCCAAGCCCATATCATTCTGTGATTCTGTGACTTGTCCTTGGCAAGCTGTGACCTTCTTCCACAGCTGGTTCAAGAAATACGGTTCTGCCATACCAGGATGCTGAGAAGAGTCCAGGTACCTTAACTCCTGCAAATCTGATCTTCCTTTTTACTGTTGACATTAAAGTTGACACCTAGAGATTTACTTTGCGCACGTAAAAAAAAAAAAAAAAAAAAAAAAAAAAAAAAAAAGTTGGATGGTATCTGTTGATAACCTCCTGTGCTGTGCGTTAATGGTCACGTCCTTCCCAGGATGGAGACAGCTGAGCCACCTTGCTGGTGGTCTCAGCATCAGGCAGGGACCTAAGGACACCGCTGAATCATATGACCCCTGTCAAGAAAGTGGGAGAGACCCAGAAATACACAACTGGTTTATTAAAGACTGAGCAGTAACACACTTCATCATGCTGCTCTCAATTTAATTGACTGGCAGCACTTGTCAGAAGAAAGTTCAGCTTCTGAGAAAATACTGACAAACTTGATAACTGCGGTACTTGATGTCAAGGTGGGTTTATTAAACACACAACTTAAAAATGAAGCCTTCAGTCTGTACCTCACAAAATGAACTTTACTGTATTTTAAAAAAAGTTTTTCAATATTTCTTGATATCATTGCTAAGGATATAAAATAAGAGAGTCCCTTCTTTTCTTAGGCAGTTTCTTTTCCTAATGTTAAAGTTTTGCTACGTCATGTAGAAACAGGGTGTATATTTTTATGATAGGAAAGAATGGAAAATATATTTTGTTGTTTAAATACTTTAAAAAATGTAAATATTTTTAAGCATACACTTTTTTAGAGTCCTACATCTTTATATAAATCTGAACTATGTAATTACTGGACTACATGTTTATGTTGTCTGTCACAGCTGTAAGTGGAATGCCCACCCCATCTGCTTGAAGCTCGTGGCGCAGGGACACCTGTGCCACCCCCAGCAGCCCGCAGTCCTGACACTGTGTACTTGCTGCCTTGTCCAGCAGGAGATCTGGTGGTGGCAACGTTTTGTGTAGTCTAGAAATGCCTTTACATTCAGTAAATGGGAGGAATCAAAATGAACGGTGACACTTTAATAAAAGTCAGAAATTTTAAAATAGTGGAAATCTGCTATCTAAATCTCCGGTGGCTTCCAGCAGCAAACAAATATGCTTTGATCTTTGGGTCATCAAAGCACAGTGGCTTGATAACGGAAGCAGAAAACAGGATTACAGAGGAGAACCAGAAAGAACTGAGGACTAAGTCATCTTAAGAGACAAAAGGAAATTTTATTTGTAAGGAAACTTGAAAAGAGAAATTGACTGTCATAATTCTTAGTTTAAAATGAAAGCTAAGATGAGGAGAAAACTGCAGTGATGGGAATGACGAGAGCCTTCCCAGCCCAGATGAAGTTTGCAGGCATTGTCCTTTGCGAGCCAATATCCAAACAAAAAATATATGTTTAGTGTAGGATAGATGCCAGCAGTGCCTCCTGCTTACAGCTCTGCAGAGCTAGATTTTACTGAGAATGGGAATTTTCACTGTCATCACGCCACGTTTATTTTCTGCCCCCACAGTTAGGAGATACTGAAATTACTGTTGAAATCTCAAATGTTCTCATAACATAAAAAAACTTTTATGTTCTTGAAGTGTTTTCTTTTCCCTTCTTTTGCCACAGTTTGTTGTCCCCAGAATACGTTTGCTTGGGGTTCAGGTTGAACATAATCTGTGTGCTTGCCTGAGCCACTTCATTCTCTCTTGGGGATGCTCATGTCCTGGTTCTCGCTCCTGTGGTTCCTGTGGCTCCTGCTGCTCTGTCCGACAGAGCTTCTCCCGGTGCACAGTCCCTTCTGCCACCAGGGTGGTGTATCACTAGTGCTTGTGGGCTGTGCTTGGAGGGTGAAGACGTAAAGAAATGTCTTTACAACCTTTACACTCTTGTGGGCAAAAAGTAAAAAGTTGTTGAAAATGTTCCTCCTACGACCACAGAACTGAGAAACAAAATAGTCTTGTGGGTTTTCCGTTTGTTTTTAAATAAGTAGGCATTATTTCACAACCTATCTTTTCAGATGTATGCTTCTCCTTTATATATGGATTCTCTTAGTACAACCTCTTATTAATCAGCTTATCAAATGGCATTGCTTACTTTTTGCGATGACAAGACCTGAAAACTTACGCTCGAGATAGCGTTTTCTCAGTAGGTGCAATTAACAGACTTTCCATTTTCCAGCTGTCTGATGGGACCTTAACAAGGCTGTGGATCTCGACCTACTGTGTGGCTGCAGTGGCTGAGTGTATAGAGAACGGGCTGGCATCCCCAGTCAGCCCTCTGGGCTGGTCTGGGAGCTCTGGAGGAAATGCCCAGAACTGCTTTGCCATGTTACTGACCCCCGGTGAAAAGGGAAAGCTGGTCAGCGTTAGTCAGAGCTGACTACTTAGAGGAGGAGGGTCTCCTTCCAGAAGGGTAGGAGGATAATTTCGTCTTGTTTAAGTACAAAAAATTCCTGGAGCTTTGAAGGTGTTTCTCTCCCGTTTGCTATAAGCTTGGATAACCTAATTTATGAATCAGAAATGCAAAAAGAACACGACAAACACTTTTTTCAAAGCTGTATGGCTAGTGCCCAGTGAAACTCCTTCAAGGAAAACTAGCTTGAATGAACATGTTTTCAGTGAAGGATGTGGTGTGTATATAAAATAATAGTCAAAAAAGCCAACCAATATAAAGCTCATTTTATACAGCCTATACATTTTCTGCACAGTTTGCTAAAATGCTAAAATGATACTTACTATTCAAAATACTTGAGTTATGCATGAGTTGAAAGGCAAAAACTCAATTCTCCTTTGGCTATGATGCTGAAAGAGTTCTCATTTTGCCTAGTTTCTAACTTGCCTTTGACAATTTAGGTGCTTCCACAGAGATTTATCTGATATTATTACATCCTGTAGAGCTCTCTGAGAAACAATTTATGTTCCTAGCAAGGAGAAATGCTAGATGTTTTAGGCTCCTCAAGGAACAGCTGCTGTCTCTCTCTTCACTGTAACGAGAGTTTGCCCTTTGTGGGTTGGTGCTAATTACTTCATTTGATGACAGTTGCTTTTTGTCCTGTGAGGACTTATAGAAGAATATATTATGCACACGTTGCAAATCTATGTAATCTTTATTTCAAGGCTAACCTATGAAAAAGTAGGAAGACATGGTATTTGTATAAATTGGCTAACTTAGTTGCCTGTTTGGCTTACAGTTTAAGTTGCTAGCCTTTGTCCACTTTTGTCATTGACCCGTATTCAATGAAGACAGGTGGGTCCTTCCAAAGACTTCTAGGTATTAGGTATTTTTTCAGTACTAACATCTGTGTAATGTGCTGTGCCTGGTTCTTAGAAAAGTGAAACAGCACTAATGGCTTTCATGGTGCAGCCCCATAGTCCCCGTGCCTGGTGGGAAGCTGATAGCTTTGCCCAAAGGGCACTTCGAACCTCAGTGTGAGCTCTTGTGGCTCTAGGAAGAGGAGGCTCCATTTGGGAACAAGCATGAGGAGAGTTTGGATGATTGCCTCTGAGATTTGTGTCTTCTGCTGCCCTGGATTGACACACACACACATCCCCCCCGTCCACAGCCCCATGGTCTGGTGGCAGGTCACAGAGTGTGGTCTGTGCACTCTCTGCAGCATGTCCTTGTGCTCAGACTGAAGACTGAGTCTCTCTTGCGTGCTGCAGCTCTGGTCCCAGGACTGGCATTCATGGCTGCCACACAGCACTGTGTGACACGGCAGTGGCGTGTCATGGCGTGACAGGAGGAAGGAGCTGCAGGAGGAAGGCCAGACCAGAAGGTCCCCACTTGCCTGGAGGCACTGCAGCCAATTGGCTGTTGTATCAGCCTGGGCTGAGGCTCCTGGATAGATCTCACTCACTGTTTATGTATTATCTTTTCCCCTTTTACAAAATACCTTTACAACTCACTGAATTTTCAATTATGAGATCAGAACATCTTATCCCACGTATGTCTTGTGGAATAAGGATAATAATGATGTATTTATGCTTTGATATTTTGAAAGAGGTCTGTATGTTGTTTCACAGTGTACGTTTCAAGTTGTATGAGCTACTGGGCAAGGCAGAAGAATGTGCAGATTTGCATTTCCATATTTCAGCATATCTACAGCATGTTCTTCAAACCTGAGCAGCAGTGCCTGCTGTGCTGATGCTTATTTGTTGCGATGGTAGAACTAGAACACACAAATCTCTGTACTGTAAGAGCGTTGTAACTCCCAACCTCCTCTGCCGTCTCTTTGAGAAGTTAAAAGGCCCTTTTGCTTCCAAATTTGACTACATTAATGTATGCATGTTATGATTGCATATACTGAGCAATCTCAGGAACATGAAGTGCCCAGGGATATTGCAGCTGACTTATAAACAACTCAGAAAACAGTCAAGCCTAGGGTTGGAATCAGAAATGTAAATGCAATTGCCTAAATTAAAGGCTATGGATAAAACAGCTTTGTTGATGTATAAATTACTTGCAGTTAGCACAAAAAATAATTGATATTATGGCTAAGTTAATATATGGGAAAATGCTACGAGCTTATATGGCTTCACTGTAGGTGAGGTATTCCATATGTCTCGGGGTATGCCACGCAGCTCCCAGACCACCTGCCTTTGAAAACTCTGAATTCAATGCTTGGGTGAGGCAAGATGGTAATGTAGGATATGGTCCTGCATAGTACAGGATGTATGAAAATCTCACAGTAATTTTCAGGGGAATGGGACCTGGGTGCTGGTTGCATAGCCAACAATAAGAAGATTTCAGAAATAACTCCTTCTAATCAAGTGAAATAAAGACTTTCCTTAGTGATACAACCTTAAAATAGTTTGGACAGTTCAAATCCATCCTTATAAATAAAGTTGCATTAGATATAATGCTACCGCATTAATGAGACAAATAAGAATGAAATAGAAATTATCGTAACTTTAAAACCATTATGCAAAATTTTTCTGTGCTGAACATGACAGAGCTGGAAATTTCAAGACCCATGCAAATTGTACTAAAGTAGATTTGCATAAAGCATTGGAAGAGCTTTTGTGAAAATGGAACTAGTGGGAGTTATTTAAATAACAGTATAGCAGCTATTAACAAAATAGCAAGATTCAAAATAGTAATTTACTTTACACATCTATGCTAAAACATGTCCAGAATGAAGATAACTGTCAGCAAATAGCACAGCATTGCAACCCACTCTCTCAAAATCCTGAAAGAAAAGATCAAGAAATTCTCATCCCTGACAAAACACACACCCTACTTGCAGAGCATATTACTTCCACCATGTAAACCAGCTGTAAAATGTTATACAGCCATGATGAAGCCATATGATCTTGAGCTCTTAATCCTTACAAAATCTTAGGCAGGAATAATGGAGTGAATTGTATATGCTGTGACTGTCTGAGTTATATTATGTGTTTAGCATGACCGGTGCCATCTTCCTCCCATCATCATCATCATCATCACCTCCCCCCCCCACTTCTTCCATGCTTTATCCTCCTGCGAATGTACATCTCCAAGGCCCATCTGTGGTGTGTAGAGCGCTTTGACTCCTTTGCCCGTGGACTCACTAACGCTTCTCTCCCAGGCAGTGAGAATGCCTTGTCACACTTGAACCACAAGTGGATTCTGGATTCTCCCGCTTGGAGTCCATGGATGTAACCTGGCAGCAACCAATCTATATGTCTTCTGTAAATGGTCCTCCAAGGGTTTACCTGTAGCAGTGCTGTCATGCTCCCAGGAATAATCACAAGGTTTGTGTTCGTTTTTGTAAGTCTTTATTGTGATGTGCCCTTGAAACATATGAGGTGCCAGCAGGGTCTATAGATCTTGTTAAAAGGGTGTGGGTGGCCTGATCCACATGTCACAAAATGAATTTTTCAATCATTGAGATACTCTTCATCTTTTACCCTGAAGTCTGGTGGAAACCTCTGGTTCGGCATTGTCTTTTTCTTACAGAACGAGGGATGGTAGCAGTTTTCCTGCATGTGCTGGGACCACTTCCATAAGGATGACTGGGAAGTGGAGAGAGGGTGGTTTTGGTTTGCTCTCTGTACTCTGATGAGTACCAGATTAATGAGATTAATGATTAACAACTGTTATGTCTTTAATTTACATGGTAATTTTTGGTAGTGTGCGTAAAGGAACAGAGAAGAGTATTCTGTGTGCTTGCTCTCTGTGCTCCAATACATTTGCTGGGGGATAGAGCAAAATAACGCTCTTTGAAATGCCGGTATTTTTTTGCACGTAGCTCTTGTGCCTGCACTGCTTTCTTTCCTGAAGCTGGACGGAATGTTGCGTTGTTGATACATACGTGCCGCTTTGAATTGCTTTTTGGGCTGTGTAGGTGTGAATTCATTCCTAATCCTTTCATACCGCCACCCGTGTGAAGGTCATCTTGTTCTCGTTTGCTGCCATCGAATGATCTCGTAAGCTGCTTGCGTTATCAGAAAACTCTGCTGCACGATCAACACATAAAGCGGGTTCTTCTTCGTTTGTTTATTGTCAGACATCGATTTTAGTGGTGTTCTATTTTCTAGCTGCTTTGTGGTGGTTGGTTTTGTTTCCCTCTGCAATTCGTAATGACCAATTCAGGTTTGAATTGCAAGCATATTGCGCTCGGTTGTGTGTAGCACTTACATAGCAGTGGATACTTAAGGATTATACGAGAGATGGAGCATGCACTGAGTGGCTCTTTTTCCCTGCGAAACCCTTCCACCTTCCAGCCGGCCTGGGCTCAAGGAATGTATTTGCTGAAGTACCTGCATGCTTCACAGCCCCTAATGGATGTTTTCTGCCTGACTTGTGTCATTCATTTCTGTACCGAGGGATACTCTTATCCCGCACAATTATTTCCATCATGCAATTATATACCTTTCAAAGTACTTCTTTGTGTTTATTTGAAACTTGATGCTTGCCTTCGTTTGCTGCTTCTTAACTCTCCCATGGTGAAAAACCATTTTCCAGTCCCCTTTCCCGTGGCTGGTGGCTGCAGAGGTCCCTGTGCTGCTCCCCCTCCGCAGTCTCTTTCGTCTCGGCCCACAAGGAGCCGACTCAGCGGCATCACGGGTGGTTTTTGTCTGTGTCAGTCTAATCCTGCCCTCTTCTTTTTGGGAGGGGATGGCCAGAGCTGCAGGTGGTATTCAAGAGCATTAAAGAGGAGATTTTCCAGCAGCCCTCCGTGGCATTGCCTCGGGCTGCGAGCCGGCAGAAGGAGCCTGGGGCAGTAAATGGAGCCCGGCTGCAGACCGTCAAGCCTTTCACCTGATCCCTCCGAATTGCCACGGCAGCCAAAAAACTCCAGCCATCTGCAAATGCAGATTGGTGTGGAGGCTGGTGGGGACACAGGGGAATAAAATAACCAGTTTTGGGGCTAGTCTGTGCAGACGCTGGGGAGTTAGGCCTTCTCCTGTGTTTAAGTTGTCAGACCTTTGCGGTGCTGTGTTTAAAACAGAAGTTGTTTACTTTTTTCCAGAATCAGATAATTCCTGGCTGTCGACTTCAGTTTAAATCACATTTCTTGCTACAAAGAAATCAGATTCATAACCGGCTCTGCTGAGCATTCAAAAATACTAAATGCATCTCTGAAGAATAAGCATCACTCTTCAAATGAATGATTTTGCTTCTCGTATTAACTGTGTAGTAAAATCTCTGCAATAGTCACAAGGGGCACAGGGAGGTTTTTTGTATTCAGTAGATAAGAATAAGCTAGGCTTTCCTCCAAATCTTTGTTGCAGTAGGGATTTTTACTTAGACATTCACGAAGATCGAATGGTACAGATTCCCAGCCCCTGGGATGCTTCTATGCTTGTTTGTTTGCACCATAAATGGTTTAAATGCTTTTTTTTTCTTCCTTTATTTTTCTTTTGGACTGGACTGCCAGCCATGCTTGTTTTAGGTCCTTTCAAGATCTGTTTAGAGAATGATGCCTTTTTTTTTTTTTCCATGCTGCTTTACAAAAATTCAGTTTGCAAAATTATAACATGAAAAAGTGCATGGATTGTATTAGGAACTGAATAGGTTTGTGATAGTGGATGCCAGGGATTAAATCCTAACACTCCTAAAATTTCTAGCAGACTTCCCAGTGAATTCATTAGCCCCAGGATTTCAGGACTTCCCATATGTGTGGACTGCCGAGAGCACTTGCTGGTCAATGCCTGACCACTCGACAACGTTTCTTTTTGAGGGAAACGGTACGAATCCATTTGAAGTGACCTGTTCTTGGGAGGTGCTGCTGGGGAGCGCAGGGTGCCAGCTGGTCAGGAGGAGGTAGAAGCTGGAGCCATCTGTTAGGCTGTTTCTAAGATGCAGTAAAACCTTTGCAGTTGTATGCAGAGCATGGAAAAAGAAATAAAGCACAAGTTCAAGAGCTGATCAGTGTATCTACCTACAGGAATGTCATATCATGCAGTTTGGAGATGCACATTCCTCCTGGATTAGCTAAATGCACAAATCCTCTGTGATCAATAACTGGCAGAATGCTGAGAGGCAGGTTTGGGCTTTGGGCCTCTGTCTGGTAGGTTAGAGGCAATGAGGAGTGACTGTGTAGAAGGTCTTGGACATTTGGAGTCACTGGGGTGTGTGACATCTGTTCTAGGAAAATACAACAAGATATATATGGAGCAAATGGCGTTTTAATGGTTTATTAGCAATAGTGCAAATGAATTACACAAATAGGTATATGAAATGTGTGTTTGGACATGATTACCTAAAACAGAGGTGCTGCTCATCCGTATTCCAAGCAAACGTGGCATTTCCAGATCCAGTCAGCAGCACCTGAGTAATCCCTCTTCTGGCCCTTCTTGAACCCCACCCTTAAACCAGAGTAGGTTGCCTCAGTTAATTGTCAATAACGGGGCCTTCATAGTCATTCCGTGTTAGCCTCCCCTCTGAACTTACTGCTTTGGCTGTGAAGGTGCCTGCCTTACCACCCAAGTGAGAGCACAACCATATTTCACAGAAGCCACCAGTAGCCAGAAGCCACCAGCAGTGACCAGCTCAGCATTTCATACCTCTCAAAGGCTACAGATTTTCCTTTTTCTTTTTTTTTTTTTTTTTGCATAGTTTTCCCTCCCCTGGAACTCCTATCATTTAAGGTTAGCTGCAGAAAAAGAAATGTTTGCCCCTTCCACTTCAGATCTCAGTCAAGTCAGGACTTTGTCCTTGCTATCAGATGTGCATTTCCAAGCCCAAGTAATGCAGTGCTGACTTTGAACTCCTTGCTGGCTGCAGCAGCGTCGTTTTGGGTCACACCAGGTGATACTGAAAGACCTGCGTGTCCTGTTGTTGAAAAGATAGTAGAAGGCTGCTACAGAATACAGAGTAAAAGGTAAAAAAGCTTTGCCACAGTATTTCTTATATTGCTTATTTATTTTTCTACAAACAGCCTGAAACAAAGCAAGAACCAGCAATGGGATCCTGAGGCATTTCATGTTCAGATTTCTTTCTGTAAGAGAATAAATCTTCTTTCGGCCTGACTGTGCAGCTTTAATATAAAAAACCAAAACCAAATGCAACACAAAGCTAGTAATAAAGCAAGGTGCTAGAAAAGGGTCAGGCTTACAAAGAATTCCTTCCCTTGGCTTCAAAACATACCCAGACCTCCAGCTTTCTTTGCAAGACATGGTGGTCCAGTGAAGATGCAGTTCAAAGGCTGCAGTGTCTTTTCAAACTATTTGCCAGCCATGACTGTGTCAATATACAGTTCAGGTGGGCTGAAGGAAGATGCATCTGAGTAAGTTGTTTTTGTCAAGTCATTCCTATAAAGGTGTGTCCTTACAATTGAACCTGGGTCCTACTCAGCTGCCCCTGTTATGTCATGTCTGGATTAATTCAGACCCTGTATCTTTCCGCCTTTTCCTGGCAGCAAAAGCACTGTCACCGTGGTTTCTCAAGAACACTTTGACAGTATTATGTGCACTTGCTTGCCTTTTGTGCTCCCATTCTTTAATTCTAGTACTCGAGTAGCTACGACTCTGGAAGTCTTACATTTAAGTTATTCTGGATTGTAAGAGTAGATAACTTTTTGGACATTAATTTGCTATAGGGATTTCAACCAAGTCTTTTATTAATCATAAGTCACCTCAAAAAAGCCATGTGACATTTTTACTGCTCAGATGACAGGTATTATACCTTTATTCTAGAAGAGTAGACGCAGTATATTTGTAACAACAATCTGCTATTCCCCACAGTGAAGCAAGCTATTTTATTAGCTACCTCCACACAGTAGTTCACAGCTTTATTAGTTGGACTGTCCTTCAGACAGCCTTGGTGGCGGATAATGTGTTCATAACATAGTTGAGAATATAAATCATAATGGTATTTTTCAGTTTGTGTAATTTATTTCAACTCACCTGCTGTCTGTCTTCCTCTGGGGCAGAGCATAGAAATACATAATGCAGGACAGATGTACACTTAGCGATCTTTAGGCCTCGCTTGCCTTGGTTTGAGATTATGGAAGTACGAAATGCTTTGTAGCTTCTTTGCCTGCAACTATTTCGCACAACACAGAAGGAAGACACTGTAATCCCAGAACTCATCCTTTAAGTCTTCAACGATTTCAAGTGGCAAGGAGTTATAGAGACTATTTATACAACCTGAAATATGGCAGATTCAACAGTGTAGCAGAATTTAACATCATAATGGAACACCATTTCATTTTTAATGAGTCAATGAAATATTCCAGCCTTTATGTTATGTAAATGCATTTGACCAGCTGTAGGCTTAAAGGTAGAACTTCTCAAAACAAGCTCTCAGTTTCTGGAGCATCATTTCAAACAAGAGAGCTTTCTTTTCTTCCCGCACAATGTTTACTCAGAGAGGATGCCCTGCACAGTCTTACCTTGATTTTTATATGTATTGGTGCTTATAGAAGTATTCAGTTCATCTCAAGCTGTTTGGGATGGTGTCCCCACTGACTCCATATATGGGAACATTGACCAGGATTCTCAAAGTAAGGGTTGTTTTATCACAGTGACGAGTTGTTTGTCCCATATCTGTAGGGCTCTTTGAACAGCAGGAGCTAACGTAAGCAGCTGGTATATATGGAGTAGTAGTTGTTCATTGTTTCTCATAATGCCACTCTTAAAAGTCATTAAAATAAACTACTGTGGCAACTGTACACTAAAATGAACGCAGTGCATAGTTAGAACAGAACCCATCAAGGCAGGATGCCATCTATATCAGAAGTTTAGGTGAGCTCAGGAATTATTAAGGATATACCAAGAAAAATTTTTTACCTCCAAGAGGTAAAAAAGGTGCATCATCTGATTCAGGAAACCCATAAACCATAGTTTGCTGGAGGCTGGAAAGATATCCTGCGGGAGGTAGCACTGTGCACCTGCCTGTACTCTTTCCATTGATGGGCTTGTTAGAGACAAGACACTTGTCGTGATGAACAGCTGCTTTGACCCAGTACAGCCTTTTTTATCTGTAGGACGGATAAAGGTCTGTGGCGTCCTGAACTGTTTGTGCAGAGGCACTGGAGCTGAGGAGCGTTGCTTCAAATACAAGACACCCTGGGCCAGTCTAGGGAAGAGGTTATAGTGGTTTCAATCTTTCTCACTGGACCACATAGAGAAGTTAATTTCTAACTGCTAGTCCTTTCCCTGGACTAGCAATACTCCATATACGTGCATAGTAATTTCACCATCCTGGTGTCATTCATAAAATTCTACATACACTTTGATATTTTAATGTATCTTCCCAAGCTTCAGCATAACTGGAAGATTTTCCAGTCTACTAATAGCAGTAATTATTATTATGATATTTAATCAGTTAATCTCTTAAACTAGCAGATTCCATTCTGAGTGCAGGAATCCATGCTGTTTAATTGCAACCAATAAATGAAGAATTTTTTTTAAAAAATAAGGAAACACAGAGTTAAGAGGGAGGCTGCTTAGCATTAAATCATTACCCTAATAAAATTATCCTTTCACATTACAGAACTTTATCATTTTACTTCACTTGCTTCAAAATTTCAGAATTATTACGATCCCTTCATCTCAAATCAGTATCTCACTGCAATACCCTAAACCTCTTTTATTTCCAGGACCAAAACATGTAGTCTACTGTATAAATTTATAGAGACTTGACTTAAGAAAAGTGTTGACAAAATCCAATGTGTATGTAGTGAGCTTCATCATAACAGAGCATTTGTCTCTCTTCAATAACTCTAGTAGCATAATAGCCTCCATTTTATGTTGCTAGAGATAGAGGAGGTGCCAGAACTATGGTGATTCAGTGATGGGAGTGTATTCACCACCACTCTGAAGCAGGATTTGAGAGTTTTCCTGTCTCTCTCCAACAGAACTCTAATAAAATTACTAGATTTGGGGAGGAGTGGAGGGCGATGATGTCATTTGCCTTGATGTTAGCAAGGCTTTTGACACCGTCTCTCACAACATACTTCTACCCAAGTTATGATGTTATGTATGGATGTGTGGACAGCTGGATGGGTAAAAAACTGGTTGATGGTTGGGCTCAGAGGACAGTGGTTAAGAAGTCGTACTCTACCTGGATGCCAGTAACGAGTTGAGTAGCACTGGTTTCTTCTGTGGGACAGGGAATTTCTTTTCCTGTATCCACTGCTGTTGCAGTACACAAAATGATACCTGGGGTTAGTGGGATTCTTGAGTTTCAGTGAGAAACAACACGTTGAAACTGTTGCAGAATGAGAAATTCAGTTGTAGATTGAAGTCAGTTCCTTTCTCTTGGGGCTTTCAGCAACTTTGTGCAAATGATTTGATTTCTTTGTACATCCCTCTTGTGTGTGTAAACTTAAGCCAGGCAACTTAATAATAGGATGATTGTTGGCATCTTGTCTTCTTTGTAATAGACTAGGGACTGATCCTTCAAGCAGCTCAGCAGGCTGATCTGAGGGCAGTTTACCATTTGTAGCTACATGTGAGATGCAAGTCCTGTAACTGATTTAGCAGGAGCTGAACAGGGAAATCAGTACAAGGCTAATTTATCACTGCTGTTCTTCTGTGTTCTGCTGCGACAGACATAAATTGTTGTACGACAAATATATTGCTCCTATTCTATATATAATTTAGGTATAGAATGATGATTAATAATACCTTACTGCCTTAAATTGTCTTTAGATTAAAGAAAAAGTCCCAGTCGGTGGATATTAGTGGGCCAGGATGCAATCCAGTGGCAGCTGAAGCTCAGACACCTCAGCCCAGTAAATCTTTGCTTGCCACTAAGACAGCGGCTTCTGAGGAGGAACAGAACAACACCGCAAACACCCAAAGGCGCAATCCACGGAGGAGTGAGTTGAAGAGATATTACACCATTGGTGAGTTTTCTTTCACAGAAAAAAATCAAATATACCTATTAAAAAGGCAAGGTCTTCCTGTTTATTTGTGTTTTATTTCCTCTGGTTAATTGCAGTTGGCTGCTAAGATTATAAATGCCCACAGTGAGCATTAAGATCTCATTTCTTAAAGCTGATGTCCTACTACCCTGAAGAATTAACCTGCTTTATTTATCTTGCACCATTTACAAGAATTCTTTCTTCCACCTTTTTTTTTTTTTTAAGAACAAGTATTGAAGAAAGCATAAAAAAAATTTTGGGAGGAGGGATATAAGAAGAACATAGTTGCCTTTGGCAATGGATTGCATCAGAGTTTTGGCAGAGATTGTTTAGAAGGCTCCTGGTTAGAAAAGGTTTCCATTTTGGAGAGGGAGGAGGCCTGCTGAGTGTGTAGAATTGATATGGGGGTGTTTCTGGGTATCTTTCTCTGAATATCTTGGTTTTCTGCATATTCTTCTGGGATTTCAGCATCTACATGATTTTTATAAAACCATTTTACTGTAGCATTTTTACGAGCACTGTAGAAGATGCTTTGTAATTTGCTTCCCCATAAATCATTTTGGGACTGGGACTGACTGATTCCTTTGGCAACACTTTGCTTCTCACCTGATTAAAACTGAGTGGAGGGTGGCCTTGTCGTGTTTGTGCTGGGTTCATTAGCGCTTGTGAGAGGCAGATGTGCTAATGGGAGTGGTACAAACAAGAAGGATGGATGCTAGTGCTGTGCTTTGAAGAGACAAAATGTCAGTAGATTTAAGAAAAAGAAGTTAAATATTTTAATTGTGGATTTCTGTGTTGTTGAGCTATTGCAGTACAATGTGATCGTTTCTTCTGTGCCAAGGTAACTATTTGTCTTAAACTTGTCTTGTGTGCATTAAGCTTGTTTAAAAGGTAAAGAAAAAATGTGTTGCCTTAAACACCTTTATTGTGTTATGTCTGAACCCTTGAAGTTGGCTGTCATCTTAAGTTATGTTGTTTTTAAAGAAGGAAACAGCATTAGCAATCTACACACTTTAATAACGAAGGCTGTATTTTAAGTGGTGAATGATTGCGTTTGCATTTTTTGATGCCCTGCATTCAAAATGGGCTGCACAACTGCCTTCTGAAAACTTAGAGAAGTTTCAATTATCACTCAATTCTGTCTACCCCAAAATAAATAAAAATGAGGCAAAGTGAAGACATTGATGGGTTCATTAGCATCTTGGACAATAGGTCTAAAATTTTACCTTAAAAATCTCAAATTGGATAATCCTTCTTTAAAGAAGATTCTATCATATCATTTGTGAGAATATCATGCTAAAAATAAATACTTTATACTTAAGGATAGCTTTTCTGACAAAGCATCGTTAAAACAGTGCACTTGATTTGCTTTTTACTTTAAAATGAATTCTCTAAGAAATATTGCTCTATGGCTTTTTTGTCCTATTTCCTCCAAGTAATCTTAAAGGAATATCAAAGATATGCCAAGATTGCGTCATACCTAAAGCAGAGGATGGAATGGGGAAGTTTTGCATAATAGTAATAATGACAGTAGAAATCCACCACATCATCAGAATGAGTTCTTAATCTAACTCCGTATTAAAAGATATTATTGGTAAATTGACCACAGTTGAATGTTCTTCTGTGATCGCCCAAAACACAGCCTGTGTGTGGATGCACAGACCCAGGTTTGCATTTATCTACTTGGTAAACTTGACTCACCTGCATTTTCTCATGCGAACCTGTACAAAAACCTTATAATGTGAATTCCATCAATGCTAGTAACCTAGATGCGCTTCGAGCGATCACAAGGTCTGAGCACTAATTGCTCAGGATCTGACCTCAGTGCTGGAATAACAGAATGTTGTTCATATATTTGATGTATTTGTTTGAATATTGTGCAGCACTTGATTTGACAGACTTGTTGACTGGAAAAGAGCTCTGAAGGTTATATAGTCTGGTGTCCTGTTTGAAGTGGGACTTCAGCCAACACTAGATCGGAACAGCCGAAGCTTTGTCTTGCTGAGTCTTGACAGTCTCCAGGGGTGGATGCTCCACCATACGCTCCTGTCTGCGTCTCGTGCTGGAACATGGACAGCATGTCCATAGACAACAGCATTCATGGGCAACTTGCCCATAAACAGATGCTAATGTTTGTGAACAACAGTTGTAGACCCTGGGGAAGTACGAGGGGAGCAGACCACAGAAAGTGGCTAAGCTTACGCATTTTTCTTAAATATCATCTTCTGTTATTGTTGTACAGAGGACTGGGTGAGGTGGCCTGGCTGGGCTGACCCAGTATGGGAGACACATTGATTTTATGTTCATATACATACAGCCTTGTCTATGTGACTTGCCTAAATCATTAGGAATTAATTGCTAGAGCCAATATTCTGCATATTATATAATGATTGAATTTTGCTGAGTGGCAAATTGAAGAAACACGGTTTTCTGTATCTTCACAAACGTTTGATGGCACATGTTCCTCAGCATTGTGAAAATGAAAGGTTTAATCTCAGACAGCACAGTACTGATACCAGATTAACATGTTTACTGAGTTATCCTAATACTGTGTCTATGGCTTTGGTAATCTGAGAGAAACAGTAATTATCTTTTTAGAGCTTCCATCAACTTCAGCATGCTTTAAGTTATGACCTATATCACCCCCTTGATTTAAAAGTCATTTTCTATGACTTGTCTTAAAAATTACTTCTAATAGTCAAAGTCTAATGAAGTAGTTTGTAACTTTCTGAGGCTGAATGTACTGACACACCTGCAACGGGCTAGGACTCCAAAATAGAAAAATATCGGATTCTAGTGGTGTTTTGTGTACAGTTGGCTGTTAAATAGCTTAAACAAGCACATTAGACCTGTTGTTGTGACCTAATACAATTACACAGGGTTTTACCTTGTTTTGCCCTTGTTTGCATGTTGTTCTCTACTAAAAGCAACCTGTGTCCGAGATGGAGCAACAGGAACTAATCGTTACTGTGATAAATGGATTAAGAAGATGTGTTAGAAAACCAATGCTCTCAGCTGGCTTTGCTTCTTTAATTTTAAAATTAGTATTCCGTTGCATTAAGGTTAGACCAAATTGGCAAATGTCGGTGTTTATGGTAGTGACTGATGGAGCCTGAACAAACTAATGCCAGTTGTGTTTTGTGTGATTCTCATTTTCCTTAACAACTTATTTTCAGTAATTATCATGATCTTCAAAGTACTTTGTAGACATGAGATCTGAGTTCAAATTTGGATATATAAAAGAAGTATGACTTCTATATTTAGACATGTACATATACACAGTTTAGATGTTTTAAAATGTAAATGTCAGCATCATATTGCCTATTAAAATTTAACTTTTAAGGCCTAACCAGATTTGTTAATGGATGCCCATTTTATTGGACAGCCGCATAGCTTAAAATTATGCATAAAGAAATGTGTCACCAGCTTTACTTTATCAACTCATGGGAAGAGTAAAATCAATGTGAGTTTAAAAATATGATTTATTTATTTATTTGGCTACACAAAAAACACTCCAGAGATCTTTACATAAATCTCACCGTGCTTTGCAGAACCAAAGACACATGGGCACTTACCTTGCACACACGTGCTTTGCAGAAGAAATTGCAGCAGCTTGTGCGTGCTTGCAGCTACTGTGAGCAGATGCAGGCAGTTCTCTAACGGGCTGTGTTCCTAAATATTCTGTAGCATTGGAATATTTTTAAAATTTCTGCGTCACCTTATGTGTACATAGATTTATCTCGGACCTTTCGAAGTTGATTGTGTAATACAGAAGGAATATCCTGGTAATTCCAAGAGATTTTAAGATCTCATCAGCACTGCTCCTCCTTTAGGGAGCTATCCACAAGATAATTATTTTGCATTTTGTATTTCCCACAGACTGCATCTCAGATGCTTCCCAAACTTAATGAGTGCAGTTGTACCTTTTAAAAGTGGGCAAAAAGTCGGTAAGAGAGAGAAGAACGGAGAGGAATAGGCAATGGGGAACAAGTTGTGTACTCGAATGAAATGAAACAGAAAATGGAGAGTCAGTGAGGGGGAGAAATAACTCTTCCATATGGCAGGCTCAGCAGGCAGGAAGGCTCCTGTACCTCCAGTGCTGAACTGGTGTGAAGAAATTGAGTGGGAACTCTGAGATTAATAAGGCGAGTGTAGGAAAAACAGTCTGCATGGTGGGTTGGATGAAGTTTTTTAGAGAACTCTACAAATGGCACCCAAGACACTTAAAAACCTAAAATTAGACTTTTTAGTTGCCTCAGGCACTTAAAAATTCAGGCCACTTATTTCTGAAGTGCTTATTGTTGAGCAACTCCCTCAAAAAGGAAAAAGAAGGTATCTGGGTCTTCAGCACTCTGAAAAGTGGGCTGGAATATTATACAATGGAAAATTATATGGGTAACCTGAATTTAAAATAGTAAGGCTGTATCAACTAATGCCATGTCCAGGCTACAACTAGCTCTTCTTAGCTGGCTTCCACTTAGCCCAGGTGCAGCATCACAGCTGCGTTGCTTGTAGGACCCAACTGAAGGGTCGTAGGACCATACTTCATGGTATGATGCCTCAGGATATATGTTCAGCAGTTTATTAATGTGACTGAAGTAGCTAATGTTGTTACTCTATGAAGACGTGCACTTGAGGTGTGTATTTGGGTTCTCATTAAACCATGAAAGCCTGGCATATAGGTCTTAGATACCTCTAAGGGAATATATCCAGTAGACTGTCTACCTAGTAACCTGGTTTCGTAGATGTTCTTCTTTTGGCCTTCTTTTGTTCTGTTTATCATTAAACTAAAGCTGCAGCACTTGTCTAGAGTAAATACATTATTTAAAAATAGATGGTTGCATAAAAATATCTTCCTGCTTCTAGGAGTCAGGCAAGAGAAATGAAGCAGAACAGTAGTTCATACTAGAAAAAGTTGACAGAGTACGGTGTTGGTGGGGAGAGGAGGAATGCAGCACTTTTTATTAAATCTTCTAATAAAAGCCATCATGCAAACGTTGCTGTACAGGCTTCTGCTAGCACAGCTTATTTAATTTAGAAGACAACTATCAACTGTCTCAAGAGGCATCTTTTGTTGGTATAGTCTCTATCATTAGTGGAAGGTATTGCTGCTACAGCTGCACACACTTAGTATTTTAGACAATGCATGAGTATGTATGTGTGCATAATATACAACAAGAGGACACTTGGGAAACACTAAATGCCAAAGTTCCTTTCACTCCAGTGGTTCATTTTATAAAAAAATATTTTACTAAAATATAATTTTAAATATTATAATATTTACTGAATAAAAATTATGTTCCACTTGTTAAAAAAATAAATAACAAGCCCTCTTCTTCTCCAGTCTCTCTTGCAAATGGGGTCAGCAGAAATCGTAATAGAGAAAATATTTTCTGCTAGCTTGACCTGGCCATATTAGTACTCTACACTTATATATTCCTTGAATATTAACATTACCTATTCAGAATATTGGAATTAACTGATAGAAAATCAGTGTGGAAGAGAGATGAAGCTTTTGGGAGAAGCAACTCTGAATAAATACATATTAATTGATGAAGTTTCCAAAACAAGTGTCTAGTAGCTAATGCCAATGTGATAAATAGAAAAAGACAGACTTTCTTGTGGGCTCCTAATCTTGTTTGCAAGAGAGAAAGTTTCAGTGAGTAGTCACTTTAAATTTAGTTGGGATTAGTTTAGTCACTGCTACTAATTTAGTACTTCAGTGTATTAATGTGAAAAGAAGATGGATCATCCAAAGAATTTAATGGCATATAATTGTAAGTAATAACTGGTCACGAGAATTATTATTGATGCACAAAACAGTATAAGAGAGTGTTTATAGAGTAATAGAGAGTATAATAGAAAAGATTTTATGGGGAAACCTAAAACAAAATCTTTTTTTCAAGTAATTAGTAAGTCATAGTCTGTTCTTCCCCTTATGAAAGGGGTAACTAAATGAAAACTGATCAGCTACTCTTCAGTGGATATAACTATATCTAGCCCTGCTGCTGTGTGCTTTTGAGTGAGTCCATTGAAGTCATGACAATAACAAAGTCACTTTACAATGATTTGGAAGTATAAATAAATATCATATTATTTACATGTGCAGTAGATTCACTTTCATTCTGTTTACATATATTTCAGAGTGCTTCCATGAAGTTATTACTTACTTTAAAATATGTCAGAGCAACCAGATTAGGTGTGAATTCATCCACATTTATTACTAAATTTATATGGTGTCACACTATCTGCTAATATAAAGTTGTTATGTGGGACTAACATCAGATCAAGTGGTGATTTCATATGTCAGGGTTCTCTTATCCTGATGGAGCTTTGTCCCTCATGGACCAGCTCAGCCATTTTGGAGAGGTGGTGTGAGAGCCATAGACCGTTGGTCAGACATCACAGTGAATCTGCTATTGCACTCAAAAGTGGAAAAGGAGAACGTTGTGCTTATAATGTATGCTTATTTGCAGTCAAGCTGAGAATCTTCTGGGGTTTATCTCGTGGGAATATTTGCTATTGTAGTTGCTGATTAAAAACAAAGTTAGGGGGCTGCCTCTTGCCTTCTCCTCCAAAATAAGCATAAAACTTATTTGTGGCATTGTGGCTGTTTCTTTCTGAGTGCTCAAATCCCTTCCTGCTCTGAGAGATTTTATTTGGGGTGCCGTAGAAATATCTTATTCCTTCCGGGGGATGTGATCCGATAATAATTGGTGTATTTACTGTAGAGAGGTTTTCCTGCAAAGAATACTCCACTTTCTTTCCAAACATGTCTTTGAAAGGTTCTTCTTATCATTTGGCAATTGAATATAATTGCTGCTCCTCTTCTGCAGAACTGAATGTGGTTCCTTTCTATAGCAGCTCCTGAATATCCAATTTCTCTCCTATTTGCACAATTACCTTTCTTGTTTGTTGCTTATACTAGCAAAGCATGAAACATAGGTAGGTATATTAGAAGTTGTTGGATAAGTGGTGGAGTTTGGTGCAGTAAATGCTGTAAATTTGGGCTGTGTCCTCTCCCTTTTACAGAAGGGCAGGTGGGAGATGAAGCTGCCAACTCTCTCAGAGGATCCAGATGCTGTTCGCACACATTTGCAGGGTCTGACTCTGTCCCATTCAATGCACTTACAATTTCCTTATTGAACACTCACTGCTTTTTGAGGAACATCATTCTGATTGCTTCCTTTCAAATGCGATCTCGGAAACTTTTAGAGGAGGAGGCAATTTTCCTGGCACCTCATTACCTGTTTGTGAGTGATAAGGAAAGGGAAATAATTTGTGGAACGTGTGGATAATAAGGGAAGTGGCTTTCATAGCAACAGTAACTATGCAAAATTCTTACTCATTCACCTTTCATGAAGATTTTTATTACTGATTCAGATCACATAGCTACTCTGGATGAGCAAGCAAGCGTTTGTTCATGTCTTTGTTTTTCTCTTTTTTAGAATTTAAAACTTGGAGCCATTAAAAGCCAGCTTTTAGTATTGTATCCTTCTTTTGTCCTTTACAGATACCCTGTGTATCCTTTGAATATAAATGAGTTCTGAGCTATAGAGACAGCATCCACCAGAAGAGTGATGCTCATTAATGTCCTTTCATCTCAGCATGTCCCTTTTCTTAGCATCTGGTTTTGTTTTTAATCATATAGATTGCTATCGTATCATCTGCTGAGTCATTTTGGGCAAGAAGTATTTCAGGATTTTATAATTTCCTTGCTTTACATCAGGACAAAGCTGAAATCTTTTATAGTTCTATAGGCAAGCTACTCAACCTGCAAGATCAGCTAATAGTATGTACTCTTGGGATACTAAAATTTGAATATTGGGGGGAGAAAAAGAGGAACAGATTTGCCTTGCAAGCTCCAGGCTGATAGAGGGTGTATCACCTCCAGTCTCCTTCTCATCAGAGGCCTTCTGTATAAGGGAAAAATGATTGGAAAAAAAGGACATGATTTCTAACACCTCAAATGTGCCTTGAGCACCAGGCTTTTGAGTGTTGTGAAATAACGGGGTCTTCCTTCTAACAGTAAAAGAACAAACAAGGAAAATGTGGACTCACTGCTGAAATAGCTGGGTGATTTAGTTACAGCACATGAAGATAAGGCTGAGGCTTTTGAGCCTGCAGACAGGGTTCAGGGAGGACAATAATTACTGGTAGCGGGAAAGGGCTAAGTCAGGGACCTCTTGAGAAAAATCTTGATCCCTAGAAGTCCATAGGACCCAATGGGATACATATGAAGGCAGCTGAAGGAGCTGGCTGAGGTCATTGTGAGGCTGCTCTCTATCATCTTTGAAAGGTCACAGAGATGGGAGGTCCATGATGACTGGAGAATGGCAAATGCTGCACCCCTTTGTAAAAAGGGTGAGAAGGATTATCCAGGGAACAGTAGGCTGTTCAGCCTCACTTTCAGCCCTTAGGAAAATCGTGGAGCAGAGCCTCTTTGAAGCTGTTTCTGGACAGGTGAAGGAAAAGGTGATTTGGAGTAGCAAGTACGGCTTTACCATGGGTAAATCATGCTTTTTGAACTTTATTATCCTCTGACATGAAATTAAGAGATCTATGGATGATGGGAGAGTGGTAGATACCATCAACCATTACTTTAGCAAATACCATGTTTTGGGATGGTCATCGTCTTCCAGAGAATCCCTGTGTCCATGTTGGGACATTATGGCCTAGGTGGTTGGACCACTTGTTGGCTGGAAAAACTCAAAAGGCAGTAGTGTCCAAGATGATCAGGACCCTGTGAGGAAAGGCTGAGGGAGCTAGAGGAGGAACAGATTCAGGAGGACCTTACAGCAGCGCTATCTATAAGGAGGCTACCAAGAAGATATCTGGTAATCTGTTCTTTTGCAGTGGTGCATGGTAGGACGATGGGAGACAATTGGCCTAAATTGAGATATGAGGTTTAGACTTGATATAAGGAGAAACTTTTTCCCATGGGGAGAGTCAAGCAGTGCATTAGGAAGTACAGAGAGGTTGTGTGGCCTCTATCTTTAGAGATTTTCAAGACCCAACAGGGTAAAGCCCTGAACAACCTGGTCTGATCTCATAGGTGACCCTCCTTTGAGCAGGTGATTAGACTTCAGGCCTCCTGAGGTCCTTCCCAGCCTGATTCAAGCTTGAAATCTGAGGATGTGAGCTTTCCTGCACAGGCAGAGGGCTGTTCCTAGCTTACCCCTTTCCTCAGCAGAGCACGCTCTCCTCAGCCACTTAGAAGAGCCCAAGTTTTGTAGTCTTCATCATGGACTACTAGGTTACATTGATTTCCAGTTATTTTATCTGGTAAACTTCTCTGTGAGAAGAGGCAATATTATCACACCAAAGCACCTGTTGTGATTATTCATATTTTATTCATTCTGAAGTCAAATGTGAGGTTTCCAGACAGCTTGATAATTTGTTATTCTTTTTTTTATTAAAAAGAAGAATTAAAAAGAAAAAGTTTAAAGTAGCTGAATTCCTTATCTCTTGTGATTCCCCACTCAAAAAAAAAAAAAAAAAAAAAAAAAAAAGGAGGAGGAATGTTTAAAAGTTCTTAAAATATCACGGAAGACTTGTTAGTGCAAGGGGAGTCTGTTTTATCTGTTTAGGGATCATTTCTGTTCTCTGTGAAAGCTATGATCTTTGGGTGTTAGTCCGAGACCCAAGTTTATTGATAGTGTCAAACGTCTTGGCATGTTTTTTATTTGTTCCCTTAAGCTTTCTTTAAATCCATAAAACAACCGGCAGAGGTGGAGGGCGGGGGTGGCAAAAGACATTTTGGAAGGGACCACTGCACAAATACTGCAGGTAATCTCAGTTTGGAAAGTGACCTCCCTTCCCTCCGAAGCGAACACTGAGATGGTGAAGCTGGTAGGTTTCCTTCCGTACAACGTATATGTGAGCACAAAATCAAAGATCAAAGTCTGATGTTACTTATTCTAGAATAACTACACTAAAGCAGGAGTCAGTTTGGAACACAGTGACGGAGTGGCCAAATCCGGCTGATGCTGTGAATGGGTAACACCAGGCAACCTCCAACCCTCCCCGAACCCTGGTGCGAGAGGCACAACCAGTCTCTGTCACCGTGAGCTGTGGTTGTGTGGAGGCAAGGTGGCCTGCGCTGGGTCTGGGGGGACTGTCCCTCCTCTACAAACAGAAAACTCTCCTGCGAGTCTGGTAATGATCTCATTCAAGCCATTCTTACTCCATTGGTACAGACCCTACCCACCGTTTAATATTTCTGGGTCCTGGACGTGAGGGGCTAGCAAATATCTCCCAGCACATACTGGGCTCCAAACAAGGTTTTGGAAAAGCTTCCTCTTCAGCTGCCTATTTTATCTTTTTTTCAACTAATTTTTTTTCTTTATATTCCTAGATAAATAAGCATGAGATGCAATTTCCAGGAGACAGAGCTGTTGTGTTAGGTTCATCTCCAGGACAGCTTGCTCTAAAGTTTCTTTTGGGTTTTAACAAACTGGCTTGTTATTATGCTCTTCCCCCAAAAAACCTATGGGAACTGAGTGCTGTTGTTAATCTTTGTTTTTTATCTTGGGCCAGGAAGAACAGTTGGATTTTATCATGGAGTTATTGTACTGTTGAGTGTTCCACAATTACAGAGCATTAGTATGCACATAGGAGTATGCAAAGACTTTACAAGCATGAAATATTCAACATTTATGAAAGAAGCCTTTTTATAAATTTAGATACTAATTGGCCAGATATGTTCATGAAAACTAAATAGTGGCAGCAGCCCACTATGTTTCCAATGAATCTCATTAATTAATACGCTTGAGAGATTCTTTTATTCTTTTAATTTGCAGAAGATAGAATGACAGTCTCTATCCTCTGCCAAAGGAAATGTGGCAAGCGTGATTTGTTGTAAGACTTGTTGACTTGCAGTTTCTCAGGTACTTTTAGCCTTACATTTGTTTGAGAACATGTGTGACCACTTGGGTATCTAATTAGGTGCTTTTGTGATCTACCTACAGGTTAAATTACATTGTTCCCTTTTGATTTGTATGTAAAACAGTGCTGAGATTGGTTATTCTATAGTTTGCCAAGTTTCTGATATTCTTGCTCTGAATAAGTCTGAGATAAAATAGGTCCTCCATTTTTGAAAAAATACCACTAAAATGTACTAGGAAAATTGATGTTTTGAGAAATTGGCTTAAATTCATTCTACAAATTAAATGACAAATGTTCTATCTAAGAACAAGAAACTCTTGTTTTAATAAAATACAAGACACTGATTGTCCTCAAGTCAAGACTTCCCAAGATAGCTCCTAACATTAACATCAGCTGGATATTGAAAACTGCTGGGATCTCAAAAAGAAACTGTCGCCGTTGTGAACCCTGAGAAAATACTGAATGGCACGACTGCTGACTCTGAGCTAACAAAAAGTCATCTCATGGTGTGGCCCAAACTCAGCTCTGGTAGAAAAAGATGAATCCCTGTGGGGTTGCAACTACATAATCCACAGCTGAGTTGGATTTGATAGGTTTTGGTTAAGGTAAAGCAATGTTCTCTCATGATCTGACACTGATCTAAACCTGTACTGATTTGTTGTGGGATTTTTAAAACAATATTAAATACATACATTCCAAACCCATCAGATAGAAGAGAATAATGTAACAGTTGTAAAAGATAAACCTTATTTCTTATTAGCAAAGATCTCATTGTTTGCTGGAAAACAAACCAAGGCAACTAGTTTGGCCTTTTTTACATACTGTATTTCTCTTTAAGGGTCACAGATAGGATTGTAACTCATCACAAGAAAAAGTTTATTCTAAAGGACTGGCTTTTTAATTAAGAATATGCTATTCCACCAGATGTATTCTCAGGAATAGCACGTCCTTACTACACTTGATTCTAACTAACCTGCCAGAAAACACTTTTTCCAATAAGCTCCATTAATAAGGGTGGATTGGGTTCAGCTCAGTGTCTCAGTATTCATTGAACAGGGCTCCTGCATTTGATGGTCTTTTAGAAGCCCCATCTTCTTCACTATTTTACTGCCATAAACACCATCAAATTGATTTTCTTATTTAATTTTCCAGAGACAGGAAGAGCATAACTTCATTTTGGTTTGGATTGTTTCCCAATTTCTTCAGGGCATTAAACATTTTTCTTTACACTGGCAAGAATAACATGTTGCAAGTAAGTTCTTTTGTAATTACTTAATTTTTGTATTTTTTTGCAACAAGGGGTTGCTAAATGACAGTTAGGGACAGCTTAAAACCAGGATGTTTAATTTTATTTTTTAAACATGAATAGTGAAGCTGTCTTACATTGGGAGAGAACAAAAATTCTTTATTACAACTTGTATCTATATTACTTAGTAAAGAAAAGCTGAGAGATGATTTCATACAGTTGAAATCGTATGTCTGAGGGATCTATAATTCATCTGAATAAACCATGAGTTAATAATCTCTGCTTGGGTACAGGAAGAGCTGTCTGATCGCAGAGGTAGAGGTGCTGGAGACAAGGAGTGGGCAGCGCAGCGGGTATGAAGGGCGCAGGGTCAGTGAAGCACCAATTCAAGAAGAAAGCAGCGAAAGGGTAGGAAAGAAATGGGAAAAGGAGCCCAGGGAGCGTGGAGGAAAGGGGCTAACAAAAAGTTCTCTTGAGAAGAGCTTGAATAATGATGCAGGATACCAGGAAAGCCCTGGCTTGTGCCATAATCCCATGTTCTGTTAATAAAATCAGGCAGTGTGCTTCTGATTCTTGTTCTGCTGAAGACATTCCTGTCAGTCACATTTGGTATAAGACATTTTTAATTTAAAGAATGGGGAGAGAATTTCTAGCTAATTTACTTTATTAGTAAAAGTACAGAAATCTCATTTCAAATGTACTAATAAGGAGTGCTTTTCTTCAGTCATGCTTTTGTTGGGGGGGAAAGGTGGAAACATTTAGCATGTTTTAGGTACCTACCCAATTGTAGACTCAGTTCTTGCCCCTTTCCTGCTGTCAGGACGACTTATGCATGAATAGGATGTAAAAATAGAGAGGAAAAAACCTAAATACAATTTGATTTTTAGTTGCCAGAGGCTTCAGTGTTTTTCTAACCAATGCACACGGTATGTATGAATGCAAAACGATGTACAGTGGCATCTAACCTCATACACTGAAGAGGTATCTGTTGCTTAACAGCACAACTGATGTTTCAGTTCTGAATGTTTATAAGCTACCTGTAAATTAGTATGCTATCTCTGTGCTCTGGGAGACAGGAGATGCACATTATGGTGAGTTTGTGTTTTGCTTTCGGGTTTTTTAGCTTAGTATATAGAATGTTCTATCTTTGCTAAAGGTAACAGCGAAAAAACATTATTTCTACAAACAGGGCAGATTGTTAATATTTGCAATTATTCCTATTTTCTGGGGGTTATATTCCATGATCTTCGTGTTCATCTGCTCAATGAAACAAGTTCCCTTAAAACCATCTGCAGAAATACTACAGCTTTCTTCTGGTGTTTGTCCCACTGAAACCTCCCCGGCCTGCAGGTAGCTTGCTAGGTTGTTGCTTAAGGCAGAAGTATCAGAAATATGGAATGTATGTGCAAATTGCTATTATTTATACCAACAGTATGCCTTGAGATGTCATTTAGATATGTGTTCTTCCCAAACATCAGGCCAACAACGTGCCTGTTTGGGGAGGGCAGCTCTGTTTTTAAGTCCAAAGCAAAAGCCAATGTCCAGGTCAGTTGGTTTCCTCCTTCCCGAACCTCCCTGCGGAGGCTCTGCGGAACCCCAGGGTAACCGCAGCAGGATGTGCCTTCCCGGGAGCTGGGCACGGAAAGCAGCGATGTAGAAGGCTGTATAACAGTGCCACCAGGTGATAGCATAAAATGCAGGGTTTCCTGCCAGAGTTGTTGCTGTTCAACAATTATTTGCAGATCAACTCTGCTATAAAGCATAAAGCGTAATTTTCCTCCCTAGGCTAGTGTATGTAGATCTTCCCATAGATCTAACGCGTGTTTGCTGTAAGATCTATCACAAAGACAGAGTCTGTGTATGGGGGTTTTACTGAATTTTGGGGTTTTTGCCGGCGTGGGGGGGGGAAGAGTGGGTTGCTTTTAGAATTCTTTGCAATTTTTGTGGTTTTCAGGGAGGTGTGTTCAGGTTATGGCAGAAGGATCCGTCTCTCTCAGCTTGTTTACTTCTGATATAGCACAGATGAGAAAAATCAGGACAATATCCTGACAAATATCAGTCTAGTGTTATTTATGCGAAACCCCAAGGCATATGGGATAAATGTATTAATTGTTGTTGATGCCAGTTTGAATCTAGGTTGTTTAGCAGCAAGTAATGTTATTTGAAAGCAAATTTAATTTATATGTGACATCTGTGATGATCCTGCTGGAGTGATTTATGTAGAAAAGTTGCTAGGAATGTGATCCCATCCTAGTGGGGGAATGCATATTAATAAAAGAAGATATTTGCAACTCTGAGGAGTTTGTTAGCTGACTTCTGTTAGTTGTTTGCTAACACTCTAGACATATTAGCATAATGGGAAAGCTGTTGTCATGCAGTCTACCATCACAGCAAGAGAAAATTAAATAAACAGGAGTCCCTTACAACACAGCATATTCAGAAAGCACTGATAAACGTAATACAGAATGATTAAAGTTTTTAAATAATTTCCTCTTCAGCTATATTCATGTTTGTTAATAAAAACAGGGTCTTCAGTTAAAGTGTAATTGGATTTCATTGCTTGAAGCAACCTGCCCCAGATGTGTGTCCCACTCGGGGAAACGCTACAAGTTGCTGAATTAATGGATGGTGGAGGGACTGATGTGGTTTCAGTTTAATCCTTGTATTCCCTCTACCAGAGCTCATTCTTTCCTGGGGTGTAAGGATGTAAAGAAACAGAGCAAGTCTGCCCACTCTTGGAAGTTACATTTCTTGTTCAGAGGAAGGAGGGAAGAAGATGTTTGCCTTTTTCTTGTTGTGGTTTGTTTGTTGTTTTTTTTCCATCAGCTTTAAATTCACAGCAAACAACTGACAGAATTACGCCGTCTTTCTGTAAGCTTCTATAAACTCTATGACTTGTGCTACGTGTCTTAAAGTTTGTGAGAGTTTTTACCTGCTCTTTTGTTGTTTTCTGTGATTTTTGGAGTGGATCCTTCTTCACTTGAAAAAGTAGGATTGTATGCAAGATAAAGACATTCTAAACCATCTTCCTTCTCTTTGTAAACACAACCTGAGAGAAGCCTACTTTGTAAAGACATTTGTTGGTGAATAGAGGATTTAAATTTCACTGAATTTCACTGAATTTTTTTAGAGTTGGAAGGGACCCTATAGATCATCTAGTCCAACTCCCCTGCTGAAGCAGGATTGCTTAGAGAATGCTACTCAGGACTGCATCCAGGCGGGTCTTGAAAATCTCCAAAGAAGGGGACTCCACAACCTCCCTGGGCCTTATTGTATTTAAGTGACTTACTCAAAGCCATCTTCATGAGGATAGTTTTTGTCTGTTTAGGCTGTTATCCAACAAACAGTTGTAATCCCGCTGCCATCAATGCTGCACCAACAGGTTCAGCTCAAACTATTCGGTACAGATCGTTTCCGTCCATCTCCGGTTGGTTTAAAATTTTGTTTCAGGAGATTTTGTTTCACTGGTGCAAGAAGGATCAAGCCATTTGCCACCACCTTTCTTAGCAGAACCCTACCAAAAAGGCTGCCAAAATTGATGAGATAATTTCTTTAGAAACCAAGTGTCTGTCTTTCAGTTCCGCAGTGCTCTATTGAATTAAACACAAATTCCTGTTTAAGGGAACTCAACTACTCCTATGAAATTAAAATTCAGTCGCTGTGGCCATGGGCTAAAATGAACAGGTAGCTTTCCTCTGTTGTATGAATGCCAATCCCCTTCATTTTCATAATGCTGACAGTATCAGCAGGTACATTAGTTTCTTTGCAAGGCAGATTATCTGCTCTGCTGTTTTATAACATTCCTTGTTCCTGATTCCAGCTCGTATTTCTGATCACTGTCTGTGAACAACCGTACAGATGTGTGAGGGCAGACTGTCCTAATCAGAGAAGTGAAATTGCCTGGTAAATGGCAGTACTGGCAGCCTGGGAGTTTGTGCCAACTGGAAATCCCTGCAGAAGTCACTGACGTTGGGAAGAAACGCCAACAGTTTCAGAGTTTGCAGATATGCTCTGATACAGGCTGCAATAGTCTCTTCGTAATAAATTATGTATGACACCAGTCAAGTGATTAGTGTTTCTTAATGGCTAGTGATTTAAGAGTTTTTCAAATGCAGCAGATATTTATATGTTGCCATCATTGGGGAGGAGGAGAGGGTAGTTAGTGCATTGCACATCCCACAGGGAAATTAGCTGTTACCCAGTTAAACACTTCAAAATATCAATGCCTACAAATCTGATTATCAAATTAGATTAAATGCCTTCCATTTAGCCATGTAGAATTGGTGAATACAGATAACTTCGAAACAACAAGTAAGCTTCACAAAACTTGGGAGCAGATACAAAAATGTGTAGTTCTTTTATGTACAATACAAATATAATCTACACTACTGCGTTCAGTCATGATTTCTAGGTAAAAATATAAATCTGCATGAGCTGTCAATGTTCATAAAGTTTACTCTGAGTTTGCTTCATCAAAGCTTTAAGCGGAATCTGGCCCATCATTTCTGCACAATGCTGTTCAGTAGGCTGTATGGGGTAAGGGAGAAATTGGCTTCACCTGCATAAAGGCGTTGTGTTAGGAATTACTGTGATTCAAGTAGGAGCATGGAATTATGTTGAGAACAGCCCGGCAGCTCCCTACATTCCAGGCGGGACACGTGTGTGCACACTGTGCTGCTGGAGCAGAGACGGGGGCGGGAGAGAAGGGGATGCAACTTGCTTGTTTCTTCCCCCACTTCTTGCCCCAACAGATTTGCACCGACAGTGGAAGAGTAAATTAGCCCCCCTGAGTTCATGGCTTCAATCTGGAATTCCTCTTAAACTTGAATCATTTGCTAACTTAATTGGAAATGTTTAATTCTGCCTCCTCTAGCTGTTTACCACTGTGGTGCCCAAATGGTGTTCACATCTGCTTTTGGGCCCTCCAAATGATGATGATTTCTAATTAACAGGTACTTTGTAATAATTATTTACTTGGTGTGTTAATTTTTCCTTTAAAAAAGTCTAACCTTGATTGACACTTGGGAAAGAATTCAGCCCAGCTACTTTGCCATATGGAAGGTAGCCCAGGAAGGAGCAGTTTGTGCTGTTGGCAGAGCTAAAATGTGTCCTCTTGGAGACCACTGACCTCTGTTCCAACACAAACATGCAGTGAGAGCACCACGTGTGAATTTTTACTAAGTTTGTGAATTAGGATCTGATCACTGAAGTAAAACTTCTCCAGGCACAAACTGGCACAATTAGGTTCTGGTCGCTGTGCAAAGTGATCAGCGGCAGTGAAGGAAATAAATAAACCTCTTCACTCCGGGTTTTTCTTGCGCGCGGGTGCACAGTTGCTGCAGTTTCACAGCCATCCATCCAAAACCATCCATAGACATCTGTCCTGTGCCGATGTGTAATCATATCAGAGAGATTTTAACTTCTGCCGTAACGCTGATGTGGCAGCAAAAATACTTTTTCAAGATGTTAAACATAGGTCTTCTGTTACAGCTCCTGCTCTGGATTGTCAGCATGAAAGTACAACTTGTGAGAGACGAGCTCTGTGTCTATCATGTAAATAAACGCTGTGATTTTCATAGCCTTGGTGAATATGCACATAAACTATTCCTGTTATCTGGAAAAGGGATGTAACTGTGGAAAAGTGGCTCATTCCAAAAGTTAAAAATACTTCTGTATGTTCTGTTCTCAAACCTTAGATTTTGTTTAAGAACATCTTTATCTCTAAATATGTTACTAATGAGCACATAATGAATTAACTACTTCCCTCATCATGCAAAGTTTCTCAAATATTGGACACTGACTGAAATTTGATAGTGAGGACACCCTGACATTGTTAAAGCATGAGATTTACTGCTTCAGTTAAAAATGTTGACCGATTCTAGCTAATTATAAGATTACTTTATTAAGCAATGATAGTATCTTGAATGAACACAGTGTCTTCCCAGTAGCTATCTTATTTAGGAGTTCTGAGAGCCCCATTAGTGAACCTCTGGTGCTTGGTGCATTACAAACAGGAGGAGAGGCGTAGTCCCCGCTTCAGAGGATTTCCAGCCTGTGAGGCTGCTGCGGAAGGCACAGGGATAAGCAGCACAGAGGGAAGGGTGAGCGTGTCCATGCTGTGCTAGAGCTGGCCCTGTGGGAGCGAGGACCAGCCCAGGAGGCTGGTCTGAAGGCACCTGCCCTGCCTGTAGATACCTGGGTTTGCATATGAGGAGACAAACTGAGCCAAGGGAATCCAGGTATAGATGTTAAGGTGCAAATGGTGCCTGTGCAGAACTGTGTCTCTTCTGCTTCCCCAACACCCTTTGCTTCCCTGCACAAAACTTGGCCGTAGCGTGTGCATTTACCAAATTGGACCACCAGGAGCTTGGAGCTCTGGGCACAGCGCGGGGTAATGTGCTGGGCAGGCAACAGCCCCAGCTTCTCTTACTGCCCTCAGCAGTGGCATAGACAGGAGAGTGAAAAAGAGGCAGCAGCTTAGTGGAGTTTGCAAGTGTCCTTTAAGAAAGTCCTTCCAAGGAGCAGTACTAGAAGAGGAACAGAAGTACTGGGGAATTAAAAGTAGTTAATATCGAAGTTGGCCTAATTGCCATATCCAAGGCAGAAGCCAATTTCTTCTGTTATGGGCATACGAGCGTGAGAAGGCAATAACTTTAAAGTCTTACAGAGTATTCATGACTAAGCGGGATGGGTTGTAACAGATGATTATAAGTGTTTAGGATATAATTTTGCTCATTTTGATGTTTTGATTTTATAAAATGTCAATTAAATAAACAGAAGAGATTTTGCCTATTTACCTCCTTAAAATATAGACTTAAGGGGCGTGGAGGGATTTGCTTTTGGATATATCAGGAGTCTCTGAACCTCATTTTCCTCTTTTTTTCTTTTTTTTTCCCCCACTTTTTTTTTTTTTTTTTGGTAGACAACTGAATAAGATCTGTAGTTGGCCTGTGAGCCATGAGACAAGAGCTTGAACTGATGTTTTTGATGTCCTGAAGTTGCAGATGTTCATGATTTCTTAGAGTTTGTTTATTATATATTGTATGAGATGACCTTATTGGTGCAGCCAAGGGAGTACATAAGGAAAACATTCTACGTCTGTCCTGCATTGTGAGAAGACGAACAACGACTCACCTTACAATCTCATATATTGTAACCCTGCTCATCCTCTAGCAAAACTCTTTTCTTCTGAAATACTAAACTGCAGGACCTATGTCAATTTTTTTTGCTGTAATTTCACTGAATTTCACTGAATTTTTTTTAGAGTTGGAAGGGACCCTATAGATCATCTAGTCCAACTCCCCTGCTGAAGCAGGATTGCTTAGAGAATGCTACTCAGGACTGCATCCAGGCGGGTCTTGAAAATCTCCAAAGAAGGGGACTCCACAACCTCCCTGGGCAGCCTGTTCCAGGGCTCTGTCACCCTCACCGTGAAGAAATGATAACTGTGTTATGGTATTTTGAATTTACAGAAGTGCTTATTATTTATTCTTGAGAGGTCAAATACTTTTCTGTGATTCTGTAGAGGATATAACTAGAACTGAACACTGAATGTTACTTAAAAAAAAAAAAAAAGAAAAATACTGCTAGGAAAAGTAATATTACACTTATTTGAGCTAATATGCTGCAATTACGCTAGTAAGGGTTCATTGAATTAACAAGAGAATATCAAGCTTTTCCACTCTGGTCACTAGCCCAGAACTAATTCAGGCTGGTGGCTCTGGGTGGGATCTGTGCTCTGGAATGAAGTGGTGATAGGGGAATGGTTTCTACTGGTCAAGTGTGTCATAAAAGACTATACCAATTAATGCTAATGAGCTGCTGTAGTAGCAGCCATGACATAGGGACTGAAAGGTAGAGAATAATAAAGTAAACATTAGTCTCTCACCCATGAAGTGGTCTCACCAGAGCTGTGTTTAACCTAACTGGGAAGCAGGTATGGAGAATCCGCTCAGGCTGTGGTAGTGTGGTCTGTCGGTCACGCTAATAAAGCAGGGTCTCCAGTGCTCTGCTCTAATGTACCCATCATCGCCGTTACATTCAATTGCACGTCATGGAGAACAACTGCTAAATAAGCTGTGTGTGGCACAAGGAGGCATTTTATTTACTCACGGCAACAAAACCTACAGCTCAGTTTGCAGATTGCCTAACCCGTGCTTATACCTCGGAGGGCTATCAGGCATAACTGATGCTGGCCCAAACTTTGAGCATATAAGCACCTTGAAAACAGGCAAAAAATCAACACAATACACTTCTTGTTTCCTTATTCTAAACATTCAGTTACTGTATGATTAAAGAGAAAGAATCTATCCGGTTTTGACTGTATGGTACGTTAATTCAGAACTGATAAATCATTTATGAATTCATGTAGGGATTCAAGGAGAAACTTCTTCCAGCCTCAGACTGGTTATATGAGGGAGAAGGTTGTTGAGGACCTTCCTTTCTCTTTTAGCCCAGAACCATCCTACTGGGATGAAGCTGAAACAAGACCCATTCCAGCTTGTACAGAGCACGCTGCTGGCGCCTGGGGAGCAAAGGGAGGGAGCTGTGGGCTCTGCCTCACTGCCCCTGCAGCAGTCACTCACAAAGACCGGGGTGGTTGAGTGTTCCTTAGATCAAGTCTCTTCTCAGCACCCACAGTATTTTGGCATAGCTTTTAGTGTGCCCTCAGGGCACACAGTTGGGCCTTCAGGGTTTGGTTATAGATTTAAATGGTTATGAGGTCTGCAGACACAGCAGGCTGGAAATTTATGTGATGATACAAAATGAGCCGAAGTGAGGTGACGAGTGATCCGCAACCTCTAAGCGTGCAAAAAGAGCTGAATATTGGAAAGATGATTTAAAATAAAAAAGAAGTCTGTGTCATGTTTGTTGTATGTGTCTTTGCAGCAACCACAAAGATTCTGCCTGGCTGCAACAGCGTGCAGAACCTGTCACTCTGCCTGAAAAGATTTTTAACCTTTAAAACTAACACACAAACATCCTAGGGGTTTTTTGTGAGTGATTCCTTGATGGATATTTTAGTCCTACTTTCTCTTTTAGTTTTGTGCTCCAAATGAGATCATTCCTATTAGCCTATGGAATTCATGTAGGATGGGCAATTGCAGTAGGGAAGTGTGGAAGTAACTTGTACGGTGACTGATCCCTCCTGGAATAGCATTTTTAAGGGCACAATGTGTTCAGCAAGCTTCCCTCCTGACATATTATGTGGATGACTTTCTCAGACAGAGGTCAGGCACAAATCCTGCTCTTTTGACCTGGCACAGCCCCCAAAAAGCATTAATGCCATGTCTGCAAATGCAACGGGGCCAAGTTGCTAATAAAAATGGCTAGCGACATCTATCAACTTGGTTGAATTAATCAGATCATTGCAACCGCGGCAGAGAATGTAATTGTTCTTGATGAGAATTCTGGGCCTCCGGTTACACAATCAAAATGGCACTTTCCCACAAAGATGTCTTCAGATGGTATTTGCACGCCTACATCCCTAGCACTGCCGGCTTTCACTCATTTCGTAGCAGAGCTGTATGAATTGTGTGTCAAGTGTAGATTTGGCACTTCCAGTATGTTTTGGGGAGACTTTATAAATACAGTGTTGTGCCTAAAAGACAATGTTGTGACAGAGATTTTCTTTTGCTAAGTAAGTTTGTTTTTCCTTGTTAATCATTCGATCTTATGAGAGATGTTAGCTGTATAATAATTCTGAGGAAACAATCGTGTTACAGTGTATTTTAAATAAATCTAGGCCTTAGGGTTCTAGAAACAGAGTAAATAACTTGTTGTTGCCTTTTCTCTTTTAAAATCTGCATACATTGGTAGTATAATATAACATTAATTACTGGTGATATTTATATGGCTTGAGAATCTCACAGTTTCATTATGTAGAAATAGGAGTTGGGTTTTTTTAAATTTTTGACAGAGGAAAACACGTTAGTTAAAATAAAAAAAGAAATATAAGTTAATTTGCTTTCTCTCAATAGTGGTTTTTTTTTTTTTTTTTGGTTGGGTTGTGTGGGGTTTTTGTTGTTGTTCATTGATATATCTTCTCTTGCATTCATAGACTGGGGTGATTTTGAGCTTTCTGGTGACTATTTTACTACTCCACGCTAGAGTAAGTCTAAGATTTTCTTTATGAAATAATATTGGCAAAACCAGCAGGCCCTGACAGAAAAGGACAAAAAAAAAATAACTTGACCCCCACAAAAAAAGCCAAGCAGCCTGTTGTGTCTCTCGAGCAAAGTGGCTGCCTGAGGGCTTGCCTCCAGCAGCCGGTTTTTATCTCCTGGAGTAATGGGGTAAAGAGAGGGACCTGTGGCATGGGGATAAGGGAAGGCCCGGGTGGGAAGTATGCTGGAAGGCCATGAGAGCAGCATTGAATGGAGCTGCTTAGGATGCAGCAGGATCTGCCTGCCGTCCATGCCCAGGACAGCCTGCTCTCACAGAGAGTCCTTTGATATCTCTTCGCTTTACCTTTCAGTGCTCCTGTTTCTGGAAGATGTTAGATGTCCATATTGGTCAGTTGTCAAGTGTGCCCGTGATCTGCCTTGGTTTTGCAGGATGCTTGCCCTGGGTAACACGAAGCTGCCCGGTTGTCCACAGATCCTGAAGGCAACAGCAGTAGCATTGCCCTTGAGTTACTAAGCTGTGCTGGCCCTCCTGTGAATTTTCTTTTAGGTGATTTCAGATACGGTTGGAGCTAATGGATATGCTGACTTCTATTCTCCCTGGAAAAATGGAGAACGAATTAAACATTTTTTTCAAATAAGATAGTTGGGGATATTAAAAGTATCGCCTTACTTAGGTTTTATGATGTGCACAATTGCTTTGGGCAGTAGCTTCTATTGTCTCGTTATCTCAGTCCATTGAAGTATTGCGCTGCGGCTTTCATGTCGCCTGAATGCAGGCTGTTAGCGTAGTTTAAGAACTGTCATTGCCTGGAGACAAGATCTAATATTGTCTAGAGATCAAAGCCGTGATTGATTGTGGCCATTAACACCGTCTCACCTTAAGATATCTTCATGTCCGTGTGGTCTATCCAGACCAACAGGTTCAACATCCTTTCAGCTAACTTCTGTGATCCTGCCCCAGGATCAGCCCTGGACTGGGAAGACAGCTGAGCAGTGGGCATTGCTCAACTTGTGGCTGGCTTACACAGGGACTGTCACCTGGGGCTTCCCCAGCAACTCAAATGTTGCTCATTCAAGGCTCTGTCCTTTCACTGGTACCAGTAAGATCGCTTTGAAGTCAAGCCGTGGTGCCGCACTGTGGAGGAACAGGTGTCTGTGGGCATGGAACTGATGGAGAGATTCTGCATTGCTGCTTTGCAGTACTGGATAAATAAGAGAATGGGCTTCCCATTATATAGTCAAAGTGCGTGGATTAAGAATTACTGTACCAGCGTCTGGATGTCTCATGCGCCAGGACTAGGCTATTGCAACACTAGTATTGTGACATCTATTACCACAAAAAGTTTGTTTACAACTGAATAGTCTTCCTTAAAAAGGAAAGTTGCTTATTACTTTTTTGAAGGATGGAAGAGTTATTATGTGTTACGGTTTTTGTTGTTAGCTTGTTTTCTATATGATTACAAAAGGTTATTTACAAAGATACCTTCATTTCTGCAGTGTAGTGAAAGCTCATCTTGGCCTTCCTGAGCTTAGGGGTACAGCTTGCAACATTACTAGGAGTGATTGGGGTGTGCTAAGGGATAAAAAATGCAAAAAAAAAAAAGGGATGGAAAAAAAAATCCCCAAGCTTTGGGATAGACAAAAACAGAACTAAAGAGAAAAACTTGGAAGAGATGAATAGGAAACTGAGTAGACCTCATACTCCGGGGCCTGGGATACCTGCAATAAACTCAATCTACCTAACTTACTGGTAAAGCAGGTTTATATATATTCCTTACATTTTCAGATATGCTTAGCCAAATAAGAACATGTGTTTTTTGTAAATCCACAAGGTCATGTCTTAAACATCCAATCTGTAAGGTGAAAGTCTTAAAGACAGTTCCTTTATTAAACATGCAGATTGTGCCCGGGTTTACATGAATCCATGGGACCAGATAGGATGCATCTGAAGGTGCTGAGGGAGTTGCCTCTCTCTCTCACCTTTGAAAGGTCATGCAGATCAGGGAGGCTCCTGAGGACTGGAAAGAAACAAATGTCACACCCGTCTTCAGGAAGGAGGATCGAGGCCAGTCGGACTCACCTCAGTCCCTGGGATGGGGCAAATGGAAGCCATGTCCAGGCTCACAGATGGTAAGGTAATGACTGGGAACACCCAGCGTGGATTTACCAAGGGCAAATAGTGTCTGAGCAAACTGAATGCATCCTCTGAGGAGATGAGTGGGTCACTGGGTGAAGGGAGAGCAGTGGATGTTTTGGAGTGACCTCCAGAGGCTACTCCTGACCTCAATTATTCCATGGACTCTTGTGGATCCATGCAATGCTTCTCAGATACTCACACAGCAATGAAGGCTTAGGCTGTAAACTGTACACCTGAGACTTGTTCTTCACGAAGTTACTGGCCCTGGTCCACCACTGTTGTTGGATTTTGTCGCCAATTAAAAAGAAACACATTTTAATGTGAACTGGCTATTTTTAACACCTCACTCTTTTGTTATGTTCCCATTTTATTGCTGTGGTTAGAGAATACCTTGTTGCGGAAAAGCTGTTTGGGTCACCCTGCCTATCGCTGGTGAAGACTTAAAATTGTCTTGAGTCTGCTGAATAATCATAGTAAGGATGCAGGATGCTATGGCCTGAGGATCGGTCCCATGGGAGACATATCCAGAGTGGCTTGAAGTCCTGCTGGCCACGTAGCTGGGACAACATGAAACTGGTGCTCTTACCTGAAACAAAAGCTCTCGAAACCAGAAGCAGTTCAGAGAGGAGATACTGCTTTATTCCACATTGTGGAAATCCACAAGTCTAGCATACCTCACTGGGGACATTCACCCGTTATTTATATACAAAAGATTCTCATTATTCTGCCTACCTAAAGCATAACTCCACCTAGGCATACGTATTCATTGGGGTGACCGAATAGCCCTTTTGCACATGCATATTAAATTTGCAGTGTCAGCAAAATACTTCTGCGCAGGTGTGAGTTCCTCGATGGTCATTTGGGTAGGGATACCCTTCCTCACATTATCCTTTTAAGGTATTGAGTCACCGCAGGACAGTAAAAGTTCACTGTAAGCTTGCCAGCTTCTTGAGGATGATAAGGATGTCCTTTGAAGCAGCCACAGCTCTGTCCTAATTGGTATAGGAGTACACACTCTGACATATGAGAGAACCTTGAAGTGATTACTTGTTATCCCATCCTTATCACTGTCAGCTCGATGACCAACTATCTTCTCACACAGCAAGAAGCTCAGTAATTAACTCATTTTAGTTAGTGTATGGTTATAAACAAAGCAGAGGCCTGCCTTTGGTAACAGTGCCTGCAGGAAAGCATGGCCAAGAGGTTAGGTACTTCGTGCTGCTCTGACTAGAGCACTCTCAGCACGTACACGCATCGGTGACTTCGGTGTCAGCGCCACCACCACCAGCCAAGGGGAGAAACAGGAGAGTTTTTGAGGGCTGGTAATGAGAAGAGACCCACTGGTGAGGCTGGGAGCCGTCAGAGTTTGGGGGAGAGCAGTATGAGACGAAGAAAGTTATCCAGCAAACGGCAGACTGTGTTTCGGTTTCTCTTTATGTTTCTGAATCTGGTAATTCATCTTGTGGTTTTAGGTGATGATTGCAGCTGGAAAGTAATGCAACACAGAGAAGCCTAAGCTATATAACGTGAATACATGAAGCGATGTAGTCCAAAGCCACAATACCATATCCTGGAGTTTGGTGGTGGTTGGTTGTTTTTTTCTTCTATAGCAAAAATGCATCTGACTGTTTCTTAGGTAAATGAATAACCTGGATTTTGAAGTTGGATTTTTACTTTAACACTGCCTGTTGTCATTTTTTCTAGTAGTCCTGTTCTCAAATCCAAAGCCATCTGAAATTTATTAGAAGAAATGAAACAGGAAAGTATGCATGCCCGATGGTAAATAGTCCATTTGAAAAGTAAATACTTCTCTTTTTTTTTTTTCTTTTTTTTTCCTCCCCCAAGAAGACTCTCTAGAGATACGTGGCACTGTTTTTTGTTGGGAGAAAATGCTAATGTAGAAAACAGGAAAAACTTCTAAAAGAGGAACAGACCAGTTCATTCCAGGAGGTTGGAGTTGTGCAAATGAGATATATGCAGCATTTAAGTGTTGTCCAGTGAGTTCACTGATGTTTCTTATATGGCGATTTAGACTGACTCTGAAGTGTACAAGATATCATCTGAATATATAATATAAAAACACTAAGTCTTTGGGGTTCTCCCTACTTATTCAATCAAACGAGAATCGGAAATCAATACGGAAGAGAATGCTTTGGTCCATTTATAACGCATGCTGTCTAGACAACTGGTTTATAAATGGAATGTTTTCCTGCCTTTTTTTTTTTTTTTCCTAAACAGAAGGAAAAGTTTGGTCCTGGGGCTAGTTGTTAAACAAGGGAGCCAGGGTAGCACATGTGTAATCCATGAAGCTGATACTGCAATGTCTGTAAATGATACCGGAGTGTAAGTAGGGAACAGATTTTGGCATTCAACACAGGGCTACATCGGAGCGTAGGCTGCTGACCAGGTGCACATACAGACTGCACAGTCTTGATTGAAAGAAAAGCAGACTTGTATCTCTTTCTGTAGACTTCTGCATTTCAAAATACGCCATAAATGTGTATGGCTGTATTACTTTCTGGGGACAAGTTTGCCATTGTTCAGGGGAGAGAGGCAAGCACTATACATTACCAGGGTCCTCAGACAAGATTTAAGAGGGATTTAAGGCACCCAGACACTGTGTTAAGCCTCTGCGAAGGAGCGAATAACTTCTGTTCTCTTCAAAGCTTCAGGTTGAAATCCTGAATCCAGTAAAATGGATAGAAAAATTCTGATGATTTCAGGAAATTAGGGTTTCAACGGTAGAGTTTCATCTTGTGCCTATCAAAGTGAATGAGTGATGCCATTGATTAGGGTGAGATCAAGAATGACTGAGTCACTAACCCTCTGTAGTCACTAATGGTAAAATATAGGTGATACCCTTTTAGGATCTTTTTCACATGAACTTCAAAGAAATGATGATAATTGTCTATATAAATAACCTTGGGAACATCAGAAGGGAACGGTTTTCTGCCCTCAGGAAAGTCTATGGCAGACACAACAGAATGGATATTTTGGGGGGCTGTTTGTTGGGCGTTGTTTTCTTTTTGTCTTTTTTAATGAGGCATCAGCTGTTTACTAAAGACTAATTAGAAGAAATTTGTCAGCATTTGTGGATTTGTTCCTTTCATGATTCAGGAGATAAGCCTGCTTTGTTCTTTCTCTTTTCCTCTCTCTCTTTAATGAAGTGTTTCTTAATAAACCACTAATTAAAATCTTCTGCACCCATATTTGATGACAGTTGATTTGGGACAGAGAGCCCTTCTTATTGAATCTGTTTCTGTCATGGGTCCATCTTGCCAACAGTTTGGCCGAAAGGGTGTGTTTAGATCCCAAGTGTGTCTTTGCACATCAATGCACACGCGTGTGCCAGGTCAGACAGGGATAAAGGGTCGGTGTCTGACAGCCAGGAGGCTCCTGATGCCGAGTCCTGGGCACTTGGCGCCTCAGAAGGTTCCCTGCGCTGCTGCAGTCCTCAGGGGTATGAAAGTCCCTGCTCCAAGAGCCAGAACTCGGCTGGCCTGAAACTTTTTGCTAAGATGCAGAAAGGTGTTTATACGGTCATACCAGTGCCTGGAGTTGACTCGTTGTACTTACACTGATGCTGGAATAATGTAGTTCTGCAAGGAGAAACAAACACAGAATTTCCAGAAAAAAGGGAGGAAGACTGGGTTTTGTTTAGGTGTCCAGTCAGTGTGGCTGGGTTTGCTTACAGCTGGTGTGACTTACACTGAGGTGTTCGAAGACAAATAACATATTTAGTATGGAAGAAAAAAGATCTCTAGCCTTGATTTCATGAGCTGAACCATTACTTGGATTCAGAGTATTTACTTGTTGAAGATCTTATTTTTTTATTATTCCTGACTTGCATCCAGGAATATGTCCAGTTGTGTTGGAGAGATTTGGTTCAATTAAGCAACTGAGTTTTCATAATGTTCATTATACTCCAGTGCTAATCACCCTGAAATTTTAATACAACAGGCAGAAAGTGTGTACCCGTGACAACCCATTTGCGTGAACACACATCAGGTTTTGCTCCGTGTTTTGTTCTGGAAGGCTTGATGCATTGTCAGCACAGGGAGAACACAAGGATTTTTCCCCTGCGGTCGCTGTTTGGATGAAAGGCGAGAGGAGCCTACCTTTCACTTGGTACTTTGAAAGAGCCAAACTCTTCCCCCCGTTACATGGTCAATACCTGGCAGGTGACTGAACCACACGGAGGCCAAAGGCTGGTGGCAAGGGAGGACGAGCAGCCGGTGTCGGGCTGCCCCTGCTGCCTCCCTGGGAGTGACTCCTCGGGTAAAAAGCACTATCATGGATTATTTTCCATCAATCAAGTCTTTCATATAAAAAGGTAGAAAACAGGGGAGATTATTTCTTTTTTAATTATGAAACTATGTTTTCCTGATGGGTAAGTACCATTAGAGAGCTGATTTAATGCAGCTTTCAGTATTTTCATTGGCTGCAACAACAAAATAAAACTGTTATTTTTTTTTTTTCTTCCTGCATAATGCAAGACAGTTTTAGACTTTGATTTTCAGAGTAGATAAAATTGGTTTACATTAGGTTGGAAGTTTTACTAATACTGAATAGTTCCTCACTGCAAACTCAATCTTTCCCTTTCCCAGCCCTTTGAGGCTGGCTCAACCCCAGCCTTTAACTCATCAAATTAACACAAATAATTTCAACATTTTACAAAATGGAGAGTGAATTAGATAACTCTGCGGTGTACTGGTGCAAAGCCAGCCTACAAAAGCCATTTCTACCTTGCTTCTCTGCCTGTATTTTTGTTTTATGGAGGCGGGAGGTGGACAGAGTGTCAGCTTTATATTGCAAAATGGGAAAACAATCCTAATTCAAACAATCAAATTACAAATCCAGACAACCCTCAAAATAGTCACAGATAAAGAAAAAATGTGGTGGCTCCAACTGCTCAAACTTTACAGCTCAAGATTGAAAGAATAAATCCTGGGACTCTGACCGCAAGCCAACCTGGTAAATTCTCAGAATTTCTTGTCTCAGTTCACCGAATTGAGTAAAATGTTTTTGTAATACATTCTTTCTTGAAGTACAGATACCAAATACTCATGTAAACCAGGGTCTTCCTCAAATGAGACCCTCTTGGACACTTCTTCACGCTCCTGTACAACTGTCTCTTTTTTCAGACATGGCCCCCCTCTGAAGAGCATCTCCCCCAAGCAAGGTCCTGCTCTTGTCTCTTCTCCCCATTGCCCTTTGGCCCTTCTTTGCCTGTACCCCTAGATGGGCTTGATGCCCGGGGGCACATTACCTTTCTATCGTATGTTGCAGCTGCCAACCCAAAGGTGGGAGAGGAGGCCCCCCTGCATTTTCATTTGTGCCCACACTCTATTTGTGGCAGTCTTATGCCTTGTTCTTGTCCCTTCTCAGGAAAACGAGCAGGTCAGTCTGCTACAGCTTTCCTCTCTGCCTGTGCCTATCTGCCAGGTGGTCTTCTCTGTCGGAGGTACCCTGCAGGATTAAGTGTGGCTCTCAAATGTGGCTCAAGTTGATCTCTGCTTATAAAATATTACTCAGTGTCATAAGGGTCTTTATCACAGATTTAACTTTAGGGAAGTGAAGTGGGAGTGGTAGGAAAAAGTTCAGTGTCTCATCAGCTGAGAGGAGATAAAATACTGTGGTTGCTATATTTTACAGCGAAACTTCCTTCTGCAAAGAGATCCTCAGGAAAATAGAATTATTATCCTGCGTGACTCAACTGTAAAACTCACCACTTCCATGGTTATACTGATTTTGGTTACCATGTCTAAAAAGCATGGGTGAATGAGTTTGGGATTCACCATCAGTGACATAGGTGGATGCATTAGTGATGCTTTTGTAAAATTTCAGTGGAGTTTAATTAAAAGAAAAATTGGGCAAGTTCAAGTTAGTGTTTTACTGATCTTGTCTGCCTCCTCGGATTACAGATGGTAGATACTTCTACAGCAAGTCATCTGTAGATACAGTTGGCAATAGGGCAGAGTCCTAGCAGGCAGCATATGTAGCTTCTCATATTGCAAAAGGCTACCTCAGTATCCCTTCAAAACCTCTTCTGCTTCATTGTTAGCTGCTCGTTGAATAGATCCCATTTCTTCAGTGGCTCCAGCCATAGAGCTTATGAGCCATTCCTCACCTCACATGCATATTCACGGAATCACGGAATTTCCAGAATATTGAAGTGCCCATAGCTTCAATCACTGCTGTCTTCCCTTGAGGACATGGTGGTTGGGCAGCTCCTAACTGCATGTCCCGGGAGGCGTCAGTGGGGATCCTCACAGCTTTGCTGGTGGCTCTGCACACAGGCAACTTCTCCACTCAGCCACTGTTTGTTGCCACAAGCATTCCCCCTTTGAGCCTTTTGCTTCCTCTTACATACAACCTGAAATACAAGCTGACAAGTGTCGGTGTTGTGGCTCTTCCAAGGAGTAAGAAGGCACTCGGAGCAGGATGACACCATCAGGGCTTCTGCTTATGGGGTGCTGGTTGCCATCCACTGCAGCTGTTCCCTGTTACAAGACACCAGTGGGGGCTGATTTCTGCCTGTGTAGGTGATACCAGCTCTTTTTACAATGAGTTTTTCCATTATCCCTTTGTATTTGTTAATAATTGAAGTTTGCCTAATTTAGATTAGACTGTTTCTGTTTCTCACCCTAAATTGTTGTAGCAGCAGCAGTAGTACCGCCATGCATGGCAGTTAAGCCCCGAAGGAACAGGATTGTTGAATAAGAATATGACTTTCCTTCATATATCCAGGCTTTGAACTCTCTGCCCCCTCCTAGCTTCTTTCTCTCATGTCCTGCCAGAGTATTTCTGATGCTACTTCCTGCCTCGTCTGGTCATTCTTAGTGTCCTGCTTTGCTGCACTTCACTGGAGACATTGTTATTTTAGGAGAATCATGTCCTTTCTGATTAGTCATTTAGAATGTACTGGAGAGACATATGTTTATATGTGTGTGTATATATATATACTGGTATTTATATTTTTAACTGTATCTTCAAAAGCCATGCAGGAAAAACCCGAAAAATAGTGTTTTGTAAAAAGCACAGAGAATGAATCATTTGAAGAATTTACCACCTTTTTCACTCCGGAAAGTAAACAGGTACATGAAGGCAAGATAACTTACCAGAAAAAGGATATGGGTCATCACATGAGGTGGTTCTGCGAGGCGAGGTTCTTCAGTTGTGGTTGGTTCTGATCAAAAAAGTGCTGAACGCTTAAGGATTCAATAAGATTTCATTATCATATATCATTCTTCCAAATTTCTATATAGTCTATATCTTTCCAACCTCTGCCCCTTGATTTCGGTACTGTATAAGTTGGTAAATCCTCATTAGGAATGGGGGTGTTCTGGTGTTGTCTGTGTCCCTCCAGAGAGCAAAGAAGTCGGTGCAGAATCAAGCCATGGCAAAAATTAATTCAGATCAACTCTACAGCAATGCGAGCATAATTCAATACAAATTGGGTCAGTGTACAAGTAGGTGACTCTGTAAGTAGTATTTGCACATCCCCGTGTTTTAGCAAGGTCAGAACTGGAGCACCCATGTTGTGGTCTGCTCCTCCCCTCAGAGCCTTCTCCTCTCCCAGGGCATCATCTTTTGGACTTCTTCATCTCCACCACCTCGTACCTATCCCTTCCAGTGTGCGTCCAGGTGCCCCAAGCTGGTGGCTGGTCCCTACCCCATGTCTGGGGGAAGGATGGGCCAGGTGGAGGGTCACTTGTCAGGAGGCACCTACTGCTTCAGTGTTGGCTCTCTGTGCTTTGCCCATGGCCTGCTCTACCGCTGCTGCCAGCGCACCTGGGATTACAAGGAGACCGCTGCACCGAAACCACTCGTACCATAAATAAGGGGTTTACTAGATTATGCTATACTCAGAAAAGCGTATTTTTTTCTTCCTCTTCCAAGGAATAAAGAAGCAGACCAAAACAATTTTTGTGGTAGTTTTATACTGCAGGATGGGAAGATTAAAATAAGATCAAATTTTATTTATTTCAGCTTTAAAAAAAAAAAAAGAGAACTGTATGGAAAATTTCAGAGATTTGAATGTAATTTATCACTTGGTCGTAAGTGGGCAGGAGAACTGCACGTTTCTTTTCAGTAAAATTGCAAGGAAGTGGCTGTCTTTAAAATCAAGGACCTTTTTGGCTGAAGGAAGACCATGTTAAGCAACTCTCATTAAAAAGTTGAACTATGCTTTAAGGGTATTTTTATGTATTACAGTCAATTTTAGTGTTTTACAAAATGTGCCTGAACATACTTTATCCTTAAAAAATTGGGAAATCATTGAATATATGCCCAAAAAAGCATTTTGCAGCCTACCCTGCCAAAGATTCAGCAAGTCCACTGACAACAATTTTAATGGTTTCTTAATAAAGATTAAGTAACATTGTGATGCATTTATTATTGCAGGGGGGTTTGATTGGTAAAGAAAACAAGACAACATCCATTCAATACTGCTACATTGTCTGTTTGCTTCGTATTTTCATCTGGCTCAGCATTTCTTGCATTTCCAAGATACAAAATAATTTCTGTACCAATAACTCTGTACATATGTAGAAGAAAATATATTTTTACCTTGGTTCTCACAGAAAGGAACACTAACTTTGCTGTTAAGTGAACTTGCTTGTGAATTCCAAAAATTATATTCCTTCACGTGATTTCAAAAATGGCTATGAAAGTTCTAATCCTTAAAAAGAAAAGAATTTATTAGTTTAAATTCCTCGTCTCAGAAAAAAGGTTTTAATTTTTCTTTGAAATATACAGTCAGTTAAATGTCTCACTGACTTCAACAGGGATAATACAAAGCCAAGTCAGTTATTTTAGTGGCAGATCTGCGTATGTGCTTTCATAGCCTTATGTAAAAATGTTCCGGTGAATTTATTTAGGTTGTATGATTAAGTAAAAGATGGAGTTTTTACCTCCCTGTGAAAACGAGAAGCTATTTTCTGATTAGTAATTCTCAGAAGTTTGTTAAATGTGTGGAGAGGGAATCGCTGCTGATTAATGAAATTGCAGTTGATTCTCTGACATATCTAGTGCAGGAAGGTGTGGGCAGGCTGCATATACTGCCTTCTGGCTACAGCAGCCAGAGTTCTTGCATGATGCTTGTAGAAATTTCTCAGCTGTAAGGAGAGGGAATGAACGTTAAATTGGGTTGCATTCTTCTTGTGTGGATAATTTACCATCTTTCCCCATTCACGGCATCATGATGGTGCAGACCGTGACACTGCATTGACTTCAGTGGGATTTCGCTTCAGCCCGTGGCCCATGTGCTTGGAGTTCTCTGCAGACCGATGTGCTGGGATATTAAAACTCCACTGTAAAAGATTTTCTGAAATGTGAACTCCACTAAAGGATGAGTTTTTTGAAAGTGATTTACCTTACATGAAGCAAAGGTTGACTTTAATGATTTTACTTCCATAGGCACCTATATTTGGGGATAACAGGCTCCTTTACACAGTGCATGTAACCAGGAAATACATGTTTGTAATAGGCTTAATTTCTTGTCAAACTTGTTGCTGTTATTTCCTATCTGGATCAGACGTGAAAATCAGATAACAAGAATTAAGTTCAGAATATCGAAGAGTGAATAAATAGCATATATACCTGCAAAAGAACTCCATTGAAATGTGATAAATTGATTAATTGATATAATTGTAAATCAGTACTTTCAAACCCCAAAGCATGTGATGCTTGCTGGAACACAGAGCAGAGTTACAAAGCAAAACTATTCCCTCTTTTTTGGTAGTTCTGTTTTTTCATTGACTTTGCTATATATGCCCTGCCTTTTTAGATAATGCTTTGTCTGAGATGGACCGTTATCTATATCTTAATGTGCGATTCCCTGTTTTGTATGTGATTCATCACCTGTATCAAGATCAGCCTCTTGTTCGCTACAGAAGGTCCACCTTTGCCCTAAAGAAACCGCAAGTTTCTGGCAGCAACATTTGGCTGTGAGCAGCACAGGAGCCATCCAAAGAAAACCATCCTCTGTATTTTTCCATCCGCCTCCAAATGAGGATTGAAGGGATGGGAAGAGAAGTAGTAAGAGGAGTCCTCTGATCGGCCTGCTGGAGGGCCCCCAGTCCCAGCCTTGCCAAGCATGTGTGGCCAGTGCCGAACATCTGTCCCAGCTCAAAACCAGGCTCTGCTAGGCCTGGCTTTTGAGATAGTCCCACGCAAGCCAAAGAAACTCTCTATTTCTCTGTGCTGTGTATAGTGAAAAAGCACCTCAGCCAAAACTGACTCAAGGTGAAGAGTTTGGGCCACGTCATTTTTTTCCAAGAATGCTCTGGTGCATGAAGGCTTTTTGTGAGCCTTGAGGGAGCACTGGGTGGGTCATGGTACCTTGTGGGCACTCACATGCAGATTTTTATCCCGAGTTGCCAGTGAGTGCTGCAAAGGATCAGCAGTCCTGAGGTCTTGGTTAGTGGCTTATGCCTGTCAGGACTTTCTTCTAGCGCTACTGAGAGCACCCCAAGCTTATGCATTATGTGGATGCCCAGGGAATTGTGGCCCGGAAAGTGCCTTCAGATCACTCTCACTAAGCTGATGTGGGTGGACATGTAGACATAAAAGAGGTCAGAATGGGAAAGCTGGGGATAACTTGGAGCCACTCAAAATAACAAAAGGCAGTTTACAAAGCTAGACAAAATGCTAAGGACAGATACTCATAAATTAGTAACATTATTGAGGTAGACTTTCTGGTGTTTTGTTGTGTTTTCTTTTTTCCCTGAAGAAATCTGGAGGAACAGAAAGGATCAGAGCAGAAGCTACTGTGCTTTAGCTGTTCCCAGCTGGTGGCTGGCATTTTAGGGCCATTCCCAGCAGGTGTACTTCAGAATAGTGGTTTAAATACTGTAGACTGGGGGTCTTGATGAACGAGCCTTAGAATACTACAGAATCAGCTGACTGGAGATGTGGTTTAGAATTTAACCCTATTTTTCTAAAGTGCCTAACACACATTTAATTTCTATAAAAGTAATTATGACAACCATAGCTTGCTTTGGGACCGTGAATAGGAATATCTTTGGCATTTCAGAGTTTTATAGAGAGATTTTATCTGCTATATAAAGCTGTGTAGCTACAAATGCCAAAAAAAAAAAAAAGGGTTGAGATAATTATTTCCAGAAGACCAGGTATTACAGAAGATTAGCAAAAGAGTTTAGTGCTCAAAATATTTTATTAGCATAATTTGAAAAAATCTGCTATGGGAAAAAAAAAGATTAAAATATGAATCTGCATGAGTGTATAATAACCTCACTATAAATTATGACAATATTCAGTTATAAGTGATACCTGAAATGACAAAGAAGATCTTGGGGCAAAAGGAGTGTTTGATTGTTTAAGTGAATGATTGTTTAAATTTTTTAACTACAAGCTGCAATGTAGGAAACTTTTATTTTATAGATCTTTTTCCTCCTTTCCCAGGAGGAAATGTTTATTTTGTTCCCTAAACAACTTTGATGTAGCATATGTATTTCATTATTTTGTTCCATTTTGTTTCAAGTTTCCTTTAAAAATTATTGTGATGTTTGTATGCATTATATTTGCTGGACATTTCCAATCTAGTGTAGTCTCTGACAGATGATCTTAGTATCATAGAATTGTTTGTGAGGGGACCTTTAAAGGTCATCTAGTCCAACCTGCTTATCTAGGGGCATTTTCCATCTCTTTGACATCTGGCAGCAGGTCTAAGTGAGCTTGGTACCATCTATTGGAAAGAACTCTTCGCAACAACAGCGTTTTCAAATGTGAAATCTTAATTGTATGGAAGTACTAACTTGAAACGCTTTTCCTTAGTAAGACAATAAGAGCAAGAAAAATAACTTAACTATATACGTTCAGGCAGGTCCAGAGTTCTAACGTAAAGTTTCAACTAGAATTTTCTGTTTCTTGTTCCTCTCCCTGTTAAGGTAATAAATTTTCACTAGAGAATTACTCAATTTACCTTCAAAGGATTAAAATATATCTTAGGGTTTACTGAGATAGCTTTTTATAAAAAAACACTTTTGCAGTCTACTGAAACACCAAGAATAAAGATGTCAGGTTTATAAATATGAATTAAGGATTACATTGCTACTGGTAACATCACAAATAGGTGCAAGCATATAATCTCTCCAGAAAATGTAGTTTTATTGCAATATGTAATTAGAAAAAGTTGTATATGTGGCATTGAATTCCTCACCTCTATGCAGATTTATTACTACAAGTCTCTATTCTTATGGTTTGCATTTTACATCCCTGGGACATTTGGATTTAATCAGAATGTCAACACTGCCACATTCTGCCACAGAAGGAAGACTGGAGTTGAGTTTTAATATTGGAGGATTGGCTACTTAATTAAATTGATGTGTTTGCTGGAACCTACACTTGAGATTCCCTTGAAAGCAAGCCCAGATCTAAAATTTCCAAGACAAATTGTAATTCTTTCAGCCAGAAGACCAAACCTACCATCTGTGAAGCCGAAATGTAGTTTTGCTGCGTTTTGCAATACACAGACCAAGGTCATATGAAAAATCTGCATATTGGCAAGAGTCTAATGAGGGAAATCTAGGGCTGAGGATGGTAGCAGACTGGTGCTTACCTTCGTGATGAGGGATTCTCATGCAGTTCCTCCATTGCCTGCAGCTTTTGGCTTGTGTTTTCATATGGCTCCAAGGTCTGGGCTCCTTGTGAAATTAAAAGATGCTTTCCTTAAACTGGCTTTGTGCTGATGGGCATTCCTTCCAGCATCAATACTGTGCCCACAAAAAAATTTGTAGTCAAAACGTAGAGTTTTCATCCAGAGTATTCGGAAGTCACTGTCAGAACCAGAGTTACACCAGCATCACAGTCAGGCTGCTTTTACTGCTTGAGTATGGGCTCTGTTGCACTATTTCATGCGTTATAGGGAAAGGATTCAATTACCTTTAAATCATCTGTAATAAAAATGAGAAGTCAATTAAAATTAATGCAGTCATCTTCTTCAATGCTAACTTAAATTCAGCGTTTAGAAAGTTGTCAAAAAAGGTTGCTTGTTGCTTTAAGATCATCATAGATAGAGAAGAAGCACAGCTCCTACTTTTAAATGTGCTTTCCTTATGTAGTTCTTCATATCCTTACTTCTCTATTGTTATGAAAGATTTGGTTAACAAATTACAATTTTAAGGAAAAAAAAATTGTCACAGAGAAAGCAACTGCCTTCTGTTAATTATCCTTCTGAGAAGGATTTTATGAGGTGCTTTTCATCCTGGTAAAGCAATTTAGCCAAGATTTGAAAAGCTCTAGATGAAGAGAAGCTGTGGACAGTTTCCATGGACTCCCGAATATAATTTTTCAACTATTGGCAAATACACCCCCTCTGTAGGCACACAGGTGCAATGCAGAAATTTAAGGGAAGTAACATTGAAAGGATAACTGCAGATTCAAACTGCACTGAAGAGTCTCTCTCTGGAAGGTAAAAGGGACTGAAGGACAGCAGGGAGGAATTACTACTCTTGTCAAAAGCCCCTTTGACAGTTTATGTCTTTACTTACTGACAAAATATTTGGAAGAACAGAGCAGGTATAGCTTGTGATTCCAGTTTCTTTATGTAGAACTGTAATTGTCACAGGACACAGCTTGGAAGGCTCTGAAGTTCTCGGTGCAGTGACATTCCTGAAGGATCTGCCTCTGGTGGACCAAGAGTTTCTACAATCACAGACTGAAGCCAGAAATTTTAGGGTTCAGACTGCTGAATCCAAGTTGAGTCAGAGGTGATCTTCAGCTCCTGCGTGTCTGTTTGGCAGGAATATTTATCTGCACCCTTTCCTACAGAAATTACAGAGCACTCTTTCAGAAGCATAGTAAATGAGAACATTATGTCCTTAGAATACACTTACACTCTGATAAGTGGCTACTACCTTAAAGCCAAGAGGAGAACAAATATATAACTTCTGCTTTACAAGGTGCGGTGGGATTTTTTTGTGTACAATGCTGTCTTATATACAGACACCCTTCCTGTTTTACCTTCATTCATGTCCCCTCATTTGGGACAGACAGTTCATGTAGGGCTTTAGCTTTAAAGTCTTCTCCTTTCCTTCAGAAGATTAGAGACGTGATTATAGATCTGAAGACTTTGTTCTTTTTGAAGTTGGTTGCAAACAATATAATTTACTAGTCTTTCAGGAGGAAAAAAGAAGGGAGAAAAAGAAGGACCAACGGTGAATGCATTTTGAGGAAAACTGAAAGGACAGTGTATAGGCCTGCATTCCATGTATGTTCCTGAATAAAACTGTAAGCATTCAAAGACTGCGAACCACGCAGTAGGACAGGAAAGGGAGGCACATCCAGAAAAATGGAATTTGATTCACTTTACCCTTTTTCTGTTATGTAGCTCAGCAGACAGACCTAGTAGGAACATCACACTAAATGAAGTGTTAATGGAACTGTGTGATGCAAATCATAGAATGGTTTGGGTTGAAAGGAACCTTTAAAGATCACCTAGTCCAACCCTCCTGCCATGGGCAGGGACATGTTTCACTAGACCAGGTTGTTCAAAGCCCCATCCAACCTGGCCTTGAACACTTGCAGGGATGGGACATCCACAACTCTGAGCAACCTGGTCCAGTGTCTCACCACCCTCAGCATAAAAAAGTTCTTCCTCATGTCCAATCCAAACCTACCCTCTTTTAGTTTAAAACTTTTGCCCCTTGTCCTGTCACTACAGGACCTGGTAAAAAGTCTCCATCTTTCTTATAATCCCCCTTTATATACTGAAAGGCTGCAATAAGGTCTCTCCGGAGCCTTCTCTTCTCCAGGCTGAACAACCCCGACTCTCTCAGCCTGTCTTTCTAGGAGAGGTGTTCCACCCCTCTGATCATTTTTGTGGCCCTCCTCTGGACCTGCTTCAACAGATCCATGTCTTTGCTGTGCTGAGGACTCCAGAGCTGGATGCAGTACTCCAGATGGGGTCTCATGAGAGCAGAGAAGAAAGGGAGAATTACCTCCCTCGACTTGCTGGCCACGCTTCTTTTTATGCAGCCCAGGATATGATTGGCTTTCTGGACTGACTGCAAGTGCACATTGCTGGCTCATGTCCAATTTTTCATCCACTAGTATCCTCAAGTCTTTTTCCACAGGGCTGCTCTCAATCCATTCATTCCCTGGCCATTTTGATGCTGTGTGGATTTTCAGATACTGAATTTCCTCAGCTCAAAGACTCGTTACAGTGTCCTTCTTTCTGCTTGTTCACTGCTAGGTTCTCCTAATTCCATATGAATAGAAGTTTGTGAGTTGTGGGTTAGAATCCATCATGGAAATGCTCTGGAAATAAAGTAGCTTACTGTACTTTTTGTGTCTTTCAAGGGCATAGTTTCTTATATGCCAGAGAAGAGGAACCAATGAGTAAACAAAAAGGAAGAAACAAAATCGTAAGACCTCCTGCACTCCAGACTATGACAAAGATAAATGTGAACCATTGTGTGGCCTGAATACTTGCCAAAACAATCCGTCCTGTCTAATGGCTGCATACTGATATTATTGGCTTGCAGAACCTCCATTAATAAGGGTTTTGCATAGGAACCAATAACAAGGTACAGTTTTGAACAGATACCTATTGGAACATTCTTTTAAACAAAGTTTGACAAAATGTGCTATATTTAGAGTTGTACTTTTCCACTGTCAAAACGTTACATCTCAAAACTCTGCAGAATGCCCTCAGGGAAATACACATTTCTGTATTCAGTAGGAAGGCAAGGAAAGGTGTGTCTGGCATGAACAAATCTTGGTCAAATGCTTTACTTTAATTCTTCTACTGCATGATGGGTTTGCTCTGAAAACAATTAACAAGAAGAGAAAGTTGACCTTCACTTTTCTCTTGATTAACCCTCTTCTGCCCAGGGTACTAGCCAGCTTATTAACATTTTGAAATAAGATTTCGTAGTGGAATAAGAGAAGCAAAGTGCAGGACTTGCAGTAGCACCAGAGGGGTTCTGCTGTAAAACCTCATGGATCCCCACTCGGTGCTCTTCAGACAACCTCCTTCTTGACCCAAAAGTGAAGCTGAGTTAAAAGTGTGACCCAAGAAGCCAGAAGAAATTGGCCCAGAGCATCTTTTTCATTTTTGTCCATGTCCATTCGCTAGATTCAGGTGCCTTGGTGTTAAGTCATTACCCCAATGCCATCTCTGATGAAGTACTTTTGCAGTGGAGGAATGTACCGGCGTGAGACTCCCTTTGGAGAAGTTTCAAGAATATGATTTGTAAAGCTAACACCAGAGATTGTACCTTCTTAGAGGTCAGCAATGCAAGATTTGCTCCTATACATATAAGGAATTCATTCAGAGTATGTGAATCGTGATACTGTGTTCTTTCATTGGAAAATCATGTCAGATACGGTAAATAACTGCTTCCTTCACTTGCAAATTTTGTCCTGCAGAACAGCAGACATGAGTTGTAATGGAAGATACAACCTTAAACGTTCATGCACTTTGTCAAACCTTTTTAACAGTAAAAACAAAAGGCCACAGAACTCCATTTCTTGTGAGCAGAACAGTTCTTAGCTTCTTCCCCCCAGTATCCCCACTGAACAATCCAGTACACAGTCCTTCATATTAAAAGGGATCAAGTGATTAGGAAAGGCAGCCTTTGAAGATGCTATTTGATACTAAGGAAATATACATTTTAGTTAGTGTCTCCCCAATGCAGCTTTAGGCACTTTATGCATATCTATATCATCAGCTGTATAAAGCTATTATTATTAGCTCAGACAGTGGTTATGTGGGAAAAGAGACTGTTCTGCTCAACACAGATATCAAAGATAAGGGAGGGAAAAAATGAAGCATTTAGCATTGTAACTGTGAAAAACAGCTGTAGTTTGTTCACGGCAGGTAACATAGTGTCTTCTTGAGAAAACTGGGTGAGTCAGGCAGTTTACTACTGTTTTCTTGTAAAGCTGTTCTAATTGACAACCAAAGGGAATATTTGCTCTTTTGGGATTGTTTGTGTACTTTCTCTTTAATATTTTTTTCACTGATTATGTAACGAATAAGATTCCCAAGTAGACAGTCTGCAATTTGTTTATTGTCATACGTGAAAACACTTTGCCACTTACAGTTTTCTTCTGACTCCTTGCTGTGAGAGTTTGATCAGTTATTAGAGAAACCAAATGTTGTCTCCCCAGCACTGCAAGAGCTCAGTCTCAAGTTGAATAATGCTCTCATTTCACTGAGTGCACCACATTTTCATTACAGAACCATCCCACTGAACAACTGAAAACTTAGAGAACTACAATGGCATTAGTTAAAATATTTCGTATGTTTTATATCAGTGAAACCATGTAAAATTAAAAAAAAAGACTTCTGAGGAATGTAAATTACTGAAGTACAACAGAATCAATTGCATGCTACTTTGCTGTAAGTAATGAAGTGGTTCACAGGATCATTCAACTGCCAACTAATGGAAGGAGAATTTATTGCGCTTACTGATAACTGTTCGCTGAAATTCACTTCTTTTTTTCCCCTCCTAGAAACATTATCACTATCTGTAACAGGGAGTGAATGTAAAGAGCAGTATCTCAAGTAAATTTGGGTGTGGTTGAGTGTCTCTCACTATGAAAGAAAAGAGGAAGAGCATCATCTGAAAATGGTTTGGAGATCACCCATATGGATCTGTTTGCACTTAACCGTAGACTAATACTTGGATGTTCTTCTTGAAGCATGAGCTCTGGAAAACAAAAGGCAAAGACCTTACAAACAAAGCGCTTTCAAACACCGGAGTTCAGTCTGAGGATCCTGATATTAAAGAAATCCAACTCTCTGCATTATATGTGTAGATGGCAATGGAGTATTTTTTTATGGAGGGCTGACTGGCCAGCATGGTTACACTTTCACTGCTCTACAACTTCTGCAAGATTCTGTTTGACACTAAGTCTAAAAAAAGTGTTAAAAGAGCAGGTCATCTAAAGGGGAGTGACAGAATGTAGTGGCACTCACATCTACTTACATGAATGTTTTTCTTAAGAAAAGGGAAAAATTAATTTTGGGGGAGGATAGGACAACATTGCTTTGCCTAAAAAATCGTAACTGCTCTGCTTTTTAATATTTATAAGAATTTTTACCCTCAAATGATGCAAAATGCCTTCATAAAATGCAAGAGTCATGGCAGACCACAAAATTGAGCAAGATTTTCCTATCTGCAATACACCACGGCAATCTGCCCTCTAAGGTCTAATTACTTCTTTCAAAAGACTTGTGTGATTGTGCAAGCTGTGCACAATTTCTGTTCCTAATCCTTTTTCTTTACGGCAATAATGCTGATACTTGAAGAAATATTTTGGTATCCAACCAAATGGAAAAGCATTTTGATTGCCAAAATACTACTGTGGATATCAAACATGTAATAAATTGTGTTTCCCGGCACAGAATATTGTCTAGGCTAACCACCCAGTGGTGCTGGTTTGTTGACTGAGACACCATTGTCCCGTGTCAGACCAGTTGACAAATGGAAAGACGGCTTCCACGTCCAGACCATTTTGGTCATACTGTGTCATGGGTAGCACTTAGTTACGCTGAATGCAGAACATGACATTGCTCCTGAAATCCCTGTTTATATCACCACTAGAGACTTACTCCCCTCTGCTATTTCATTCAGTAAAAATCTTTTCTATGCATCTGCCAAACCACTCACCCAGGGCCCTGCAGCACTTGCGAGCTCGTTTTGCAGGTTTGCGTGCAGTCCATGTAGGAGGGGCCGGGAATGTTTATGGTACCAGCAAGTCCTTGTGTCATCCAGTCTGAATAACCTTGGAAAGTGAATGCTATAGCTTGTGCTCCCTGATGTCATCATGCCTATTAAAAGGAATATTAAACGTTAAGTCTGTTGAGAAATAGTGAATTGTAATGTGCTGTCTACAAGTTCTAATTGACCTCAACATTTTTGATCACATAAGTAAACACTGCATGCATAAAATCATACAAAGCACACTATAAAATGAGACTTTTTGCTATCTTTTTTTCTACCTGCTGGCTTCAGAATATAAAGGCAAAACACTAGCCTTGACAGAAATTAAGGAAAGGCCAATAGAATTCAGTGTAAAACTTTCTATACATTTCATTTGAAAGAATATTGTTTTTCTGTAACTTATAAAACAAAATACATCTGACACTAAAAGAATAATAGCTTGAAATGAAATACTTAATGCCAGGAGTGGTGTTGAGTTTGATGTCCTTATGCAGAGAACACTGAATACAAATTGCATTGTATGCATGGCATACAAAAAGCATGGCAACTTTATGGTACGGAGGTTAAGGGAATTTTTTAGAGGAGCATACCTTATATAAACTGAAAATGTGCATCATATGAAAACAAGTGCTGCACTTAAATAAAATTATAGATGTATTTATTAAGGCTTCTGACAGTTAATGTCATAAAAAAAGAGAATGTACAGTATCCTTAGAAAATACAAACGAAGTCAAATGGTCAATTAAGGAAGTGCATATAAAACAGAACAATCATGTAGAATATTCTTACTCCAGAGGACATGGGAGTTATAGAGGATACTAAGCATTTAAAATATTTGTAGATGAGTGGATGTTATGCGTCTACTAAATCTCACCTGCAATGTCTGTATTCACCTTTGAAGCAAAATAATTTAATCAGAAAAGATTTCAGCATTGAAAAGCCAGGATGGCTTCGGCTTGCAAGAAGCTGTTTAGAATTGTTTGGGCCACTGGTTTGTTTCTTCTGTGTATTCTAAAAAGTTGAGTACAATCTCAATGCCAAACAAATCCAAATTATCTGCCGCCCTTCACTTTTCCTAAGCATGCCGAAAACAGAAGTCAGAATAATTATGGTATTTATTGAAATACTTTATTCACTCTGATCATTCAATGTCTGATTCCTGTGGTCTCCTGTAGGACCTGCAAGGGCCAGTGCTGTGCTGTTGCTCCAGTTGCACCACGCTGCTGAGCTATCAGAAGGAAGCTCTAAATTAACTGCCAGCACACTCCACGTTACCCCATACTGTCCCATCAGGAACAAGTGTGTCAAGACAGAAAATGTAGTAGCAGTAGGAGAGGTAAGGTAAAATGTAGCCTTCCACCAGTTGATATAGCTGGTAGTTCAACCAAACTGATAGAAGGAAAGTAACCACAGTTCCTAGGTAATTTCTTAAAATGCAATCAGAGCACCTGAGTATTGGTAGCTTAAGTCACAGGTGATCATAACTGCCTGGCACAGTCCTCAGGTGTGTCTCCATTTGGGCACAGAACACAGGGTTTTTTGGAAAAGTTGTGGTCGTGCTCATAGCCTCTGTGCTTGGTCCAGGAATATGAAGTAACAGCTCCTCGTGCTTTGTGCTGTGCATCAACAGTAAGAATATCTTTAACCTCTGACTGTGTTTTAAAATTATTTTAGCTCAATTTTGTACATTTTGCAAGTAGGAATTTTATGGCCTCGGACACAGCTGTAAGACTTTGGCAAGCAAATCTTGGGTATTGCTGCTGTTGTCTTTTGGTAAAGTACTATATTCTGTTCGGTAAGTCATATATGAGAAGTTAGACCATTACACTTGATGATAGACTATTTCCAGGTCCATTTAGAAAAAAAAAAAAGGATGAAATATTCATACCGGGTTACAGGCTTTTCTCAGTAACATTCTCTTCTGTAGGCCACTTAATCTCTGAATTGTAACAGTCCTTCTGTTGACATAAAATTTTCATGACAGTAAAATGTTATTTTGGATTACAAAAAATTTAAAATAGGACCTATCTTCCTAAAAGCCCCAAATTCTGAAGATTCATTTTCATTTTTGAAAACCAAAGAATCACCTATCTTATGTCTGCACGTGGAGGAAAAGTGCTGTGAAACTCCTGTGCCAACTATTTGTATTACACAGAGCGTGAAGCCGCATCTGCGGAGTCGGGGCATGGGCAGGTTCCTCTCCCCGGCTGCTGCAAGCTTGGCCATGCCGCTGTGCCAGCACAGAGGGACATTTGTTATGCAAAATTTAAAGCTGCTGTAGGATACATTCTCTGCCCTTTCAGGCTCACAGTTTGCTTCTCAGGCCAGGCTACAGCCACTATAATAAACCCAGGATGTTTGGCAAAATCTGGTGGTTGTCCTTCGGTTCTTTATTTTTTCCACATTTACTTTCCTTTGTAGAGCACAACTTCAGAGCCCTTAATGCTTAGACATTTAGGAATTTCCTGACAGTCCATCTGGATTCTTTTCCATACAGGTTCCTGAATTAGCTACTCCATACACTTTATGTTTATGACTCCTCTTTAAAACAAGGTTGTCAACACTAGCAGTTGGTGAGATTTCCAATTTTCTGGATGAGGCAACTGGGATGGAAAAGCCACACCAACTTCTGTTCACTTCAGGAGGTTAAAACAGGGAGAAAAATGAAAGCAAAGTAATAGCTTTTCTCCCTTTGTGCTTCAAGATCTGTAGCAACTGAGGTGTCTTGTATCTCTCTGAGCCCCCAGACCTGTTCTTCTGAGCTTCCTCATTGTGTACAGAAAACAAATCACCCAAGGAAAGAACTTGTGGAGGACTTCTGGTTCCAGAGCAAGGAGACCAGGACAGTGTCATGGCAAGTCCTAATGTCAGAACGGCTCGGGGATGAGGTAAAGGCAATGATTTTGCTCACGTCCAGCTTAGTGTCCTGTTTCCCACAGTGTTGAGCAGCAGGTGGTGATTAGGGAAAGAATACAGAAGAGGACAAGTATGGAAAGACGCTTTGCTGGTATTTCCTCTGAGCTTCAGGCAGTCTGTGGCATAGGGACTTCCAGACACCAGAGTTTGTATCTGCTTTCTTGTGCCTAATGGGTCTTGATGGACTTTCTATGAATTTTTCTAACTGCTCTGAACCATTCATAGTTTTGGCAAACACAACCCTGTTGTAATGAATTCTGTGATTCAGTTATGTTTTGTAAAAAATGTTTCCTTTTATTTAAATCTTCTGCTTAGTAATTTCATTAGGTGCCCCTACTTCTCTTATTATGAGAAACAGTGAATAGTTTTTCTCTGATCTATCTTCTACTTATCCACATGATATTTTTTTCTCAACTTTCCTTGAGAGAAGCAGCTTGACACCTTTGTTGCTCTTCTCAGTACATTTCCTGGGTACATTGCACCTTTTATTTTTGAGACAGGGTGACCAGCATTACAATCTATATTTGTGAGAAGAATTTAAAGAGTAGCGTAACTAAATTTTTCTAATAATTCATATTTATTTTGCCTTTCAGATGTCTGTTGACTGACATTTTCATGTATCTCTTTACTGGATGGTAATAGCTCATTTAAAGCTCATCACTATGTGTATGTATAAACATAGTTATGCACGTGGAGCAAAACTTGTCTTTACTCTGCATTTACCAACACTGAATTTCACCTGCCATTTTTTCATTATCTGTATTATTAAATAATTTTAAACTTTTTTTCAGTAGATTTGACTTTCCCACATAATTTTATATCATCATCGATCTTCATCACCTTCTTGTTCTCTCCTCTTAGCCTAATAATCCAGTAATTTGAAAAGCATGGATCCCTGTTGGGCTGCACTGATAATCTTTCTTCCTCTGTTGTGAAATCTGACCTCTTGCTTACTCTACTTTAAAGAATATTAAATGATGAGCCCTCTCGTCCTACAACAGCTTCATTTCCTTGGTGAGGGACTTTTCACAAAGCTTTCTGCAAATTTAAGTCCCCTGCTATCAACTGATTATTCTTATCCATGTGCTTATTGGCTCCTTCAAAGAAAAACTATAGATTTACAAATCAAGACTTAAAAATTTTGTTGATACTTTGCTATTTTACTTATCCAGATGTCTTCTAATTCTATTATTACAATTTAATTTCTTCATGAAGTCCTGAGTAACACAAGAGGTCCTTTAATACCACAGAGTCCATCAAAGCTTTCTGTGCAAAAAAAGGAAGGTTACTGGGGATCTAAACCAAGTCGAAAATTATATTTTTTTTTTCAGAATTGTTTTCAGGCTCCTAATAAAGATGATATTTAATGACAATAATTAAGAAACTCTCAGTACTACTGAACTTCAAAATGAACAGCTATAATTTTGGTGGTTGAAGAGACATGAGAAAGACCACAACAGCACATTTGATACACTGTATTTTAGAAAAACTGAGTCTTTACAATCAACCAGTATTACAGTGGGTTACTAATAAAAATTAAGCAATTGCATTTTATGCAGAGTGAGACTTACTTATATGGCCCTGGCTTCCTGCAAGAGCATCAACATCTCAGTACTCAACACCCCTACCTTATTTCTGCACCAGTGCATCATGCACCCAGATGAGCTCATTAGCTGGACTAATCATTCAGACTTCTGGAACAAAAATGAGACAGTTGCACTAGACTACAGTTAGGGTATTGTGCTACTAGAGAGCACATCTTTCTTCAGTAACCTTGAGCTATAAGCCATACCCATTGCAGGATTAGCAGGAACTTGAGAGGCAAGTTCCATCATTATTCAAATATCTGAAATTTTCCTTTCATATTTAATAAGAAAACAGATCAAAGCTAGACAATAGTTTTTTATCCCTTCTATTCGCAGCATCACCTTTCCATTCACTGAGGTTTCTTGACCTTACTAATGTTCAAGGCTAAACAACTAAATTCTATATATTTCCAACCTAGTATAAGTCTTTAACATTGGGACCTGTAGTTGGGAGAAATAAGCTTTTGGCTTCTACACAACACAGCAACCTGCTTCCTTGGCGAGAAGCACGTCAGTAGTGCTTCACATTTAACCACTGTCAACAAAACCACTTACCAATTCCAAGTCTTGATCCTGAGGCACTGGAGTAAAAAACCTTGACAGATAACCATTAATTACCTCTCAAAACAATTGTGTTTCTTTGGGATTTTGTATACAATATGTGTACACAATATTTCATCCTCAGATGAACTACGAGATGAATGGCAGGGAGATATGCCATTCTGAAGCCTACAGAAGAATCCGTCTAAACAAAGAGAAGGAAATTAATCAGAGGCAAATAGGATCTGTAAAGCCATGTGTGTGCATAGGTTCTCAATGGTGTATACAGCATTGCCACTAAATGCGGCTGAATGCAAGAGAGACAAGATACTGCAAATAATTTCTGGGAAAAACTGTGACAGTAATCAGGGACAACACACTAAAATCTAAGAGAGAGGGGTTAAGCTGCTAAATCTTAGGGGGGAAATTAATGTGTATAGTATACAATTTTTTAATTCAGAGATAATACAGTAATGGACAGCCTTCAAATGATTTAGCTGGCTAGATGCAATGTATTTGATTTTTGGGGATAAATTGTAGTCATTATCCCCAAAAGGACAGAGTGAGTAACCATCCGCAGGTTTTCTACATGATATTATTGGAGCAAATGAATCAGGCATATGCTTGTGATGTGGTGCCAGTGGGGGAGGGAAGGAGAGAGAGACCAGATGTTCCTTAAGAAGCAAGATTTTACAAGAAAGAAAAAGCAGAACTTCCTCCTAATAAGATCAACATACTCCTCCTTGGTTTTCATTCAAAAGAAAATTTCAGGAATGTCCTGCACAGATCTAGATGGCTCAGGAAAAGGTATGTACAAAAGGCTTTCATATGCTTATTTTACTAAAAGAAAACAACCACAAAAACTGATAGCAAAGAATGGAACAGAATTCCCTCTTTTTTTAACTAATCCTTAATCCTAGAATGCACTGCCTAAGCAGGAGTAAGTAAAATAGAAAATCAGTAATTCTTACTACAAGAATAAAATTCCAGCCAGAAGGATCAGCTGTTGCCATTAGCCTTATTCTGGCTCCTGATAAATTCTGATGATATTTTTGACCCATTTATCTAAAAAATATCACTGTACTTCCGATGGCACTCCTACTTAGAACTGGCATTATGTGGCTGCTCATCAGCTGTTCTAAAGTCTGCTTTTTCCAGGTGTCTGAGAAGAATCATTTTGTTCAGATCCATTAAAGGATTCTTGTATCTTAGACATCTTCATGTCTAAAGGTTGCAACTAGAAGTCATAACCGATAAGTAAAAGCCATGATGTTTTCTGAATTGGAAACTGGTCTGGTGCCAACTGAATGTAATGGGAGCATGTGACAAGCAGTTGATTATGTCTTCAAACAGACAGAACCTGTTCATTATATCGAATCACTTCAGGGATTATTTATGTGAGCTTTTCCCCCTAAGGCAGGACTATGGCTTTCTATAGTGTATGGTTCTTGCTGTAAATATATGGAATAAAGCTGGTCATAAGGTGGCAAGATATTGATCACAAAGCAGACATTTTTTGTGTTAATGATCTGAATCAATGCTTTGATTTGAAATCTCAGTTGTACTATGATTGCTTAGTCTTCAGAAATGGTATATGACAGAACTGAACTTTAAAAACTCTAAGTATCCTACCAGAGGGACATTTTGTGTTATAATGAACAAATCTGGCAATGTAGAAACGTCTATTGGGAATTGGAATCTGATTCTATTGTTTCTGAGCAAGTATCAGCAACCTTCTTACAGGGATACAGTACATTAACAACATGATAAGCATTTAATGAGTGTTAAGGAAAGAATAGTTACTTTTATACTTCAAAAAGGAAAAAAAGGATTTAGACAAGAATGTTTGCCCAAGATTCAAATACCTGATGAATAATCAATTTTCTGATCACCTTTCATAAACAATTGTTTATCATTTCATAAGCAATTGTGCATTATTTGCCTCTGTGGAGGATGGGATTAGCTAGTAAATAGTATGCAGTCATCAATTATATTGTCAGTGTTTTCCGCATTCAGTTTCAAAACACATGATGAAAGAACAAAATGTCAATGAGATGATGACACGAAGACAGGGAGACATCTGTGTCTACTGAAAATTAACTTTATTCAGCTAGTGTTGTACATAGTGAGCATCCTTAAAGTGCATGGGTGCCCATATCAGTGTGCACATGCATGCATACCCCTCAGTGTCCCAATTAATTTTCATCAAATTCCCTGAATAGAACAGAATGTTCTGTTTATAATAAGCCACTATTGACCAAATAAGTGTGAACTGAAGACCTGGAGGTCATTTCATGTTTATTTGATAAGGTAGTCTCTATATAGAGCTGTGTAATTGCAGTTGAAAGAAAAGTTCTGCCATAAACATGGAGAAGTCACAGCATGATATACATTTGTCCTCAAGGCCATATTTGAGAACTTTTGTGTTGATATCTTTGATATTCTAACAAATGCTGATATGATATGTTATTGTAGAATGGACCATTTCAACATCTAAGCATAACTTATGCTTCAGGAAAATAAGAAAAATACAGATTTACTTTTAGAATATACATTTTTGTAATGCTAATTCTCTTACTGCTTTTTGAAAAACATAACGTAAACGAGAGTTGGATAGTGACTCTGTGATATAATTTTTCAGGGAAGATGGGTAACTGCAGGCAACAAAGGTTGTTATTTACCTGAATCTCTGAAAATTCAGGCCACATGCAGCTGAAATTTGGTGCTTCCAAAAGTGTCAAAAGATCATGGCACACTTTTGAAATCTGATCAAATTATTTTGCAGGATGAAGTTAAGCATATTTTATGGACTCACTTCTATTGAGTTTCATATGCTTAGTATGCGTTTTTGTAACTATGTTATGTATGCCAATACACGGCACCTGTGAATCAATTAACATTTTTTTTCAGCTTCAGTCATGCCCTAGATTTGATTGTATGTTTTATTTGTATGGTGTTTCTATCTTTACTATCTAATTTAAATTACAGTATGAAGATTTCTGAAATCTGGATAGAAAAGCAAAAATTGCTTTCTCCTCAGAGGTTCCTGTAAAAAGTGAAAAGGACTTGGTGGGCTATCCTAAGTATAAATAGTCTGAGCTGGATTAGGTTGGATACCAACCTAACAAAAAAAAACATAACAAACATTGATGTAACTATAACCTATATCAGAACAGACAAAGCACAAACAGATCAGATGTTGCAGTGACATCTGACAGGAATGACTTGTCCTCTTGAAACTTTTTAGGTTTGACAAGACAAAACCTAAACACAGTGAATGTTACAGTACTTAAATATTATGAAATTAAACCTAAGGAGTGGTGCTTAGGACTGCACGTGTTGATGCTTAAATGCATTGTAGGGGGAGGCTGAGGTACCCAAGGTCCAAATATTCTCCTCAGCCTAGAGAAACCTCATGTCTAGTTATGCTACCTTTGTTTTATAAAGCTTCTACAAAAGGAAATGAAAGACTTACTGAGCCAGAACTGAAACACTAATAAAGTAGGAGTTTGATTCAGTTTTCTACTGAGAAAGCAACTCCCCTAAAAGAAAGGCTGTAATGGCTTGCTATCTTTTTCAGTGTCATTATCAAGAATAATCAGATACAAAACATACGCTATACTTGAAGTATCCCAGTCCAGAACCAAGGACTGCTAAATTCCCATGTGCCCCATGTTTGTTCTGTCTTGTCCCTTCAATGTGACATTTTCTGCTAACAGTGATCATCATCAATGGTCAAGGTGGACACTGGCCCCATTTCATTCTAATCTTACAGGGAACTGGTTAGGAAAAACAGAATTATATCCCTACCTGCTGAAGTCTGAAATTCCAGGTTTACCATTTCTGAGGCTAGTATGCCAATGGTAGCTTCCTTCGTGCCAAGTGTCTAATCTGAAAAGAGGATGTGGTATTGTGAAACCTGTGTGGATAGACACACCTAACCCACAGTTCTCTGTAAAAAGCCTATTTTAAACACACCCATTTACTTAGTGTCACCTACTGGTTATCTCTTTTCAATTTATCCCAAATTTATAGTGACACTGAATTGTCCTTTGGAACCATTTGGACCTTCTTAATAACAAAAATAGATTTGTGCAACCATTTTTACTTCTAGAACTCTGTACTTCCATACTTCATCATTCAAATTAGTGGGTTCATAGGCAAATATGTCTGAGAATGTGGGAGTTCTGCATGCCTCAGTTCTAGTTCCTCCTTCAGGGACTGCATGTGCATTCTGCATTGTAGTTAATTTTTACTGAAACAACATTGGAAACAGACTGCAGTCCGTTTTGCTGTGTCTTAAGAGTTTCTTTTTCACTAGAAAAAAACAATTCCTGAATTATATTTTACATTACTAAAAATAGGTTTCATTAAAAATTAAGAGAGGGGTTAGGCTTTTATGCATGTTATAATTCACATCCTTATTTTAGCCACTCATTGTAGGTTTTGCAACAACATAAATGGTAGGGTCTTGACCAGACACATTAATTTAGAGTACTTAACAAAGGCATACAGCGTCCTCGTAGCATCACATGAGAGCTGGTGCCTCCAGAATGAGTAAGGAAGCTTAAATGAGGCATTTGATTCAAACTGTCAAAATTACATACTTGCATATAGGTTGCTTATATACAAATGAACACTAATTCTGTCTGATTGCCAAATGACTAAAGTCAAGATTTTCACCTTGGACAGTATGTACAAACTTTGTTTCTCACAAAATAAAATGAGGGGGTTGTGTTAGTGCCTAGTGTACTTTGCCTGTAGCTTGGTAGCACTGGAAATTTGGCAACATGAATTGCAAGAGGCCCATATCCGGTACACCAGGCACATGAATTGGCCAAGACCTCAGGAAGCATCTGCTGGCATTTTGCCTGCAATTAGATGCTGCAGTTTGCACTTATTTTCACAAGCAATAGATCTGTCCCCAAACAAATGATAGTTTTTTCTCTTTTTTTCTCCTTTGAAATATTTTTATAAATAATTCTATGTTCAGACCTTGAAAATATTATTTCCTCATTATATGCTTTTCTATTTGACCAAAACTGATCCCCATTTTCCCTTCCCTACACCACCAGTTCTGTGGGGATGCAGCTCGAGCAGCTCTCTGCCTGCTCTGCTTTGGGACTTTGGGATCTACAAGACCAGGTTGTGCCTTTATTCACAGCAACAGATTAGCATAATGTGTTATTAAGTGTTGCATCATAAATGCAGACACATTCTGTCAGACAATTCTGTAACTACAGAAAGGTGGTTTTGTGTGTAATACCGATACGAAGCCATCTCCACTTGTGCCACAGTTTCACTCTCACTTTGAGCTAACACGTGCTGGCACCGAAGGCAGAGTCTGGCTGCAACTCTCTCCCTCCCTTTCCTCTCTTCCAGCCACTTCTACTCACTCTTCTCTTGCTTTGCAACTTGTGCTTCCACGGGTGTTTACACACAACTCAACTAGATCTGGAGATCTAACTGGGGATAATATTAAACCCACAAAAAATAAATAAGCTTAGTTAGTTTTTACTTAACTAAAAGATACTTTTAAATGGATCAGCTTTACTGCACAGTTCGTTCACCTGCCAAATGAATGCTGGTGCTCACTGGTAGCAAGGGAACAGGCACAAGCAATTAAGAGCAGGTAGGACCAGCTCCTTCTTTTGGAGGGCCAGTTTTAAGTGATTGTGGAGTTACAGAGAAATGCTTTCTGCACTGATACCAGAGGCCAGAAAATAACCCTAGGAGAGATCCTTGTTGTACATTCAGAGAACAAATACAAACTTACTAGCCCCCCTCAGCAAAATCCTGGTTGTTTCTAGATATTGAAGACATAAAGGCAGTATGATCAAGCTTCTGTAAAGCTGTTCAGGATCAATCTAAGTGTAAAAAATTATTATAAATATTGTAGAACACATTTATGTTTTAGTTTTATGGCAAAAGGGACACACATTCCTTATGTATGTAGTGTTTACATTGCTCCTACCAATTAAAAAATTGAGGAATGCTGCAAAGCTTTTCAGACAGAAACGCTATAATCTTAAATCCCAGTATATTAGACTTTATAAATGATGGTATTAAGCTTGGTCAGTTTTCACACCGGAGATCTTTAGGTGTGGCACAACTAAGTAGAAACAGCATCTTAAAGCTGATAATAGTGCTACTGGATGTTCGTGTTGAAGATGCCTATTGAAGTAGTATAGCTCGGACTATATTCTTCACAATGTAATAATAATAACTGTATTATCTCAAAGCCTTGAAATTTTATCACTAGTTAATGTGTCACACATCTTAAAAAGAGTTCTGTTACCTTTTATGTGCATAGATACCTAAATCTTGTTTTTATAGTTAAGACAGTTGAATTGAGGGATTTGTTCTTCCTAACTAAAAGCATTGCTAAATGGATGCTTTTGAATATGGGCAATGATTTTCAATACTATGAAAATCGCATTGCAGTAACAGGTGATCATTTTATACTTCAGTTAGGCTATTTGTGAACAAAGCAGATGAAAGCAGCTAAAACATAAAAAATCTGTACTTATCAAAACATTTACCTTGAATACTTTATCAAAATATTGGGTGGATCTGAATCTGTAGCCTCTATCATTGCAATATAATGATAAATGCTGCATAATATGGGCTTGAAAGAGAAAAAGAGAACTCTTTCAAACCACAGAGGAAATACATGGAGCCAGTACAACAACAGAGATGCATGTGTGGCTAGAATACTGGTGGACATGCCAGCTCAAGGTTTCAAAAGTGCTGAGCCACCACAGTTGTAAACTCATTGCCGGTGCAAAGACGTAGCCAAATTTTGCCTAAAATAGAATCAACAGGGCAAAAGACCAACCATAACTTCTTCACAGCAGAAATACTGTAATGAAATGAAAACTAATTACTGTGTTTAGGGCAAGACAGATCTGGTAGGCAGAATAGTTTATATACTAAACATCTAGTGGTACTTTGAACATGCAGTGACTCTGCAGATCCTGATTTATTCATTAGCCCTGGAACAGACAGACTACACATCCATTTCTGCTGGCAGGTTTTGGGGGGAGGGGGGGAGAGCTAATTCTGCTGAAAATTTCTTTTTCTGTTTCTGTGAAAAGGTTTTATTTGAAAAAAGTCTTGAACATCATTATCTCCTGAGCAGGAACTGATTTAAGTAGTAGAAAGGTTGATTTGAGTGTACTGTTTACATCAAGTAACCCTCAGAAATCAGCACTCCAAAATGCTGACGTTAAACTCTGATTTAATTGAGCAGCTGCTACAAGTGAATAGGAGTTGAGATAGCTCAGCACTTTGTTCCTCTGTTCTGCATGTACACAATAGATTTGGCTCAACAAGAGTATTTTTTTATTAAACAATGCTTTCATTTTCAGCTAGATGCAGCATATAATTGCATCATACTCTGATTAGAATATAAGCACATTAGCTTACAGTTTTGCATTCTTAAGGTCTACAGCACAGGTCATAAATATAATGATATGGCTGTTCTTCCAGCCCAAATACATGCAGAATGCACATCATAAGGCAGATCTTAATCATGAGGTTCCACACCTGAGATATTTCTTCCTCTGTGAAGATGTTGGATCACGTTCTAACTGGTTTTATTTCTGCAAACCTTAAAATTTCCAGGAATTGTGAGGACAAAGAACATGAGGGTACAAATGAACACCGCAAATCAAACAACTTTTTCAAAAAGAAAGAAACATTTGTATACGTAGTAAGTTCTGCTGGAAGACTGAAGTGACGTGGAGAGTTCAAAGGCTGTCAGGTATCAAAGTTGGCTAACACGCCAAGGAATACAGGAGGACATGGCTGGGCTAGCACAGCAAGGACAGTGGCATCCCAGATGGCAGGAAAGTCTTCCGAGTGTGAGGGACCAAAAGCAAAACGGCATAACCTCACAGCTGGTGGTGTTTTACAGGTGTTGTGGTAAAACATACTAATATCCACAACTGCGAGAATCTTTAAGAGGTTGCCTTGATTCATGGTTTTCATGCTTCTTACTAAAGGGAAGCAGAGACACAAAGCTAAAAGTTAACAGAAAGCTTTGCAATACATCATTGTAAAGCAGTCATAGAATGGTTTGTGTTGAAAAGAACCTTATAGATCATCTTGTTCCAACCCCCTGCCATGGGCAGGGACACCTCCCACTAGGGCCGGCTGCTCAAAGCCCCATCCAGCCTGGCCTTGAACACTTCCAGGGATGGGGCATCCACAACTTCCCTGGGCAACCTGTTCCAGTGCCTCACCACCCTCATAGTGAAAAACTTCTTCCTGAGCTTTCACAAAACATAATTAAAACCCCAAACTGTGTATAAGTTCATAAAGATGTATAGGTGGTGTGAGCCTGCCTGAGCCTGGACGGAAGCCATGTCCCCGGCATCCTGGTTGCAGAGGCGGTGAGGAGACCCAGGCGCCCACCGCTCCTACTCACGGCCCTCAGGAAACCACCCCCGGGCCTACACCCCCGAGAGCCTTCGCTGGCCGCGGGCGGGCCCTCTTCTTGCCGCGGAGAGCCGTTTGGGAGGCCCGCCCACCTCGCCGTCCCGTGGAAGAACGGGGAGCCTCTGAAGGGTGCGGGCGCTGAGGCAGCTGCGGGAGGAGCCACCCGCTGAGGAGGCGCTGCCCCTCCGCCGAAGGGCGGCCGCGGCCTGCGCGCCCCGCACAACCCCGCGCCGCGCCCCGCGTGCCTGCCCGGGCCCCGGGCACCCTTGGGGGAGGGAGGCGGCCGCAGACCCCGGTCACGGCGCGCTACCGGCACTGTCCCCGGTTCGCGCCCGTCCGCGCCCAGCGCCTGCGGCGGCGCCGCGGCCCCTTTAAATGGAGGCGGGGCCGAGCCCCAAAGTTTGCACAAGTTGTGGAGCGGGGCCGGCGGCCGCGCAGAGCTGCGTGTCCGGCCTGGCCATGGGCCCCCCCGGCCGCTAGGAGCCCCCCGCCATGGACTACCTCACCGCCTTCACCGGCAAGGGCGGCCGCCTCCTGCGCGGCACCGCCAGCCGCCTCTGGGGCGCTGTGCCCGGTGGCTTCCGCCAGGTCCGCTTCCAGGACGGCCGGAGCCGTGGGGCAGCGGGTCTCGCCGAGCCGGCGCCAGGTACCGGCGGGGAAGGAAAGGGGTGCGGGGGGAGGCAGGGCCAGCGCTTGGGCAGGATCCTCACCGGGCACTGGGGGCTTCTCACCCCTCAGAGTCTCCCTGGAAGGGAGCGAGCTCGGGGGGAAAAGAGAGCGTGCGGGAGCCGGACACCTTCCCCGGCGGGGGGCGGCCAGCGGGCCCCCGCCGTGCCCCTGGCTCGCAGCCTTGGCGGGCCGCGGCAGGGAGACCTGTAGCGGGCAGCTCTCCTCTGCTTCCCGGGCCGCGCCGGGGCGGCTGCGAGCGGCCACCGAGGGAAGAGGCGGCGGGAGAGGACGGGTAAGGGAGGGCGGGGGAGGGCCGGCAGATGGGCCGCGGCCTGCCCCGCCGGGGCACCGTCCCGAGGGGAGGCTGCGCCCCGAAGGGGTTGCACCAGAAGACGGGTCTAACAACAAAAAAACCAACTTTGCTTTTGCTTCCCGTCTTCCTGATTTCAGTGACAGTACTACCGCATTTACTTTCATTACTTCACCCCACTCCGTTTTCCTAGTGCTTTTATTGCCCAGGGTGAGGGAAAGCGACTGGAGCACCACCTTGTTTTGGGGTCTTCTTCACGTACAGAGTGTCTTCTGCCTCGTGTGCTCCTGAAGAACAGGCGGTAGTACTTCGGAAGTAGGTTTGGTGATGGTAAGGGCAGAAGTAGTACCTCTGCGTTTTAGTAGTCAAACAGGTCTGTCAGGAGACGGCAAGTGGCTCTTTCTGTCCTGTGCCTGGGAGTAAGAGGGCTGCTTTTGTCACCCCCTTTCCTCATAATGCTGTTGGGCTGTAAGTGTGGGTATGGTAACTTACTCATCTGAAGTGAGGGCTCAGGTTGGCAAGAAATGCCATGAGAACTGGAGGGGTGGACAGTGAACGTGTATGCAGAAGGGGGCCGGGCAATAAGGACTATAGGAAGGTAACACTATTGATTGGAGATTTAAAAGAAACTGTGGTGTAGCTAGTAAAAGCAGCATGGTCTAAGAAGTGCTTAGAAAAAGACATACGAAGTTAAGTTTGTCAAAATGCTTTCTGAGAATCTGAAGAGCATTATGCAATTAATAGTAAATCTTTCCCTTTTTCTTCTATTTCAAGAAGCTTTGTGCCAAGTGTATGACTGCATGTTTGTCATTTTCTGTAGGTGAGGTTGAAGTCAGGTCTCTACAGAAAGGTAGTATTAAAGACCATTAAGTTTCTTTGTTACTTGAGGTTATTTTGGAAGAGTATTTGGAAGAGTTCTTTATCAAGAGAAACAAGATCTGGTACTTACTGTAGTAGGCAAGGCGATAGGAATGCCCATGCGGTCTATCAGATGTAGATGATGTCTCCTCGTGTGCCTTGCATCACGCTTCTTACACAGAAAGGATGATAGGTACCACCTATATTTACAGTGTCACTCTTTTCGTTCTTTATTCCGTGTCCCTCTCTCTCAAGACATACAGGGGGAGTAAGAGACGGCGACTTGAGTTTCAGCAGTGACATGAAATACCTTGAATAAGGCCTCTACAAACTGTTAAAGGCTTGTTGACAAATATTACTTATACTCTTTTGCAGAAGCAAAATGGCAGTAAGACTTTTTAGTGTCTTTTGATCAGTTACAAGGCCACATATTCAGTTCTTAGTCTAAAGCATTGTTCACTGTGGTACGTGTGATTTATTGGAGGGAGAAGCTCTCTATGACTCTTCTTCCCCTCTTGCTCTGGATTAATTTAGACTGTGTTACAGTGCTTTATGTTTTCCTTAGCTTTGAGCAGGAAGTGTATTTCCTCAGATACTTTCATAATATAACAATTAAACTTTGTGTTAATGAAGGGTGACTGCGGTTCTGGAATGCGGGGTGGGTTTCTGTGTATACAGAATTTAATGTGCTATTTTGACAGAACCATACTTCAGGTTTTTCCTAACCTAGGCAAAGCACACTGTGTGAGGCAATTAGATCGTGGCCCTCTCATTCTGTCGTCTTCTTCATGGGGTTTCTGTCAGTTATGGATAAAAACCGATTCTTGTGATTGTAGCAAAATGCTTGCAAGAAGAATAATTCTGGCTTTCACATACTGCCTGTGCCCTGGTGGCTGTGGAAACTGTAACGATTGCAATACTTAAGTTGAAATCCAGCCTCTGTTTTAATTAGAGGTGGATCCCTTGACATTAACTTAAAACTTAATGGCAAATTCTAACTACTCCAAATGTTCAATCTCTCTATGTGGTGTTCTGGATCCAGGCCTACCTATTACTCTAGCTTTTTTCCGCCACTTGGGACCTTCAGAAGGATCTTTCCAGTGTTCATTTTCTTTGCATGGTTCAGTTGTGACTATGTGTTACTTCTTAAGAGAATAGTTCTTCATAAATACGTTAAATCCATGTTTCCACGTATCTGAAAGAAAAAAAAAATACCTAAGAATAAAAAAAAAGGTTATTTTTAATTTCACTTCTACAATAAAGTATCTCATTTTTTTTCATGTAATATTAGTACATTTATGTTTACTGTTTTATTGATTGTCTACTATATAGAGCAGTTGAACAGCTGCTTTATAAGGTTTCCAAGTTCAGGGAGGCAAGTCTGGTCAAATGCTGTACCTTAAATCACTGTTCTGAGCCTGTGTACTTCTTCAGGTACACACAGAACAGTTTATAGTATTTCTTAGTAGGGAGAAAGGAGACACTGGGAGCCTGAGTATTGCCATAGGAGGCTGTAAACCTGTTTAACCAGTTTACATTGTTTGTGTCAGCAGCCAATGAAATAACTTTAGAAAGGTATTTTGTCTTTTAGTGATTGTGGTGGAGGATAAAAATGCAAGGAGGACCAGAAATTCTAGAGAAAGCATCTGGCTTTAGTAAAGGCACTACCAGTAATTTCAGAGTGTAAAATTCCTATATTTTTTTTTTTTTTAAAAAAAAAAGGCCTTGTAGGATTTGAAATATCACTTCTAAAGATAGTCTATTGATAATTTCCAGGAAGAGCTAGTGTTTATGTATGTATTCAAGGCCTGGAGTTACCTAGAAACTTTAGCCAAAACAGGATGTAGCTTTCTTGTTTATTGGTATATATTGTAGGTGTTAGCATGTTGAAGTTACATGCAGTTTTGTTTGCTTTAAGATGCAACTCAAAGCTTTAGGGAATGTGTGATTAAGGATTATCTTTACTGCAGAATTGACTTGAACATTCAGTTTAATTCGAGTCTCATGTATACAAACCTCTTCCTTAAATGAGCCTACAGCATGCCTCATAGTTTTGTATGCTGTTTGCTTTGTCTGCTGTGTTAGGGGGAGTGTGGCCAGTTTAGTGAAGGAGGTGGTTTTACTTCTGTTCTGTGGCACTAGTGAGGCTGTACTTTGAATATGCTTTTTGGTTTGGTGCACCACTGTTAAGGAAGGCTGCTGGGGAACTATAGGAGGGCCAGGGGCATAGGGCGTATGACCTGTGAGGAGGGGATGGAGGGATCTGGGCTTCAGCTTTGAAAAAGGAGACCAAGGTGACTTAAAGGCAATCTAATAGCGACCTGTATCTGCCTAAAGGGGCACACTTCTCAGTTGTAAGAGGTGATAAAAGAAGAGGCAGCAGCCACAGGTTTTGGACAATAGATTCAAATTGGACAATAGGAAAAAAACCCACACACTGCACAAGGGGGTGATCCATCAGGGGGCAGGGTACAGTTTTAAGCTGACATGATTTGATGTTGACAATATTCCTGCTTCAAACTGGAGACTAGAGTAGATGTACTCAAGAGGTTTCTTCCAGATAACGCTTTGATTCTGTGAGGATATACTTCCATACTTGGAATCTCGTGCTTCTTCCTTCCTAGACATTTTCACCTCACTTTTGCCTGCAGTCACTTCATGGAGGGAGAAGATGCACTGCACAGACGGTCTTGACTTCCTGCAGTATGTTTCTCATTAAGTACAGAAGTTAACGAAATTAATATCAGTCATTCAGAACTCCTTGTTCAGAGAATCCTCTTAACCAGTCTGTCAGGGAAGTTGTTCTAGGTGCCTTCTATGAAAAGATATTTTTTTTTGTCAGTTTTTTCCTCCCTCAGGCTCAACTTGATCAGTTCTGAACAATGTGACTTGTGGGTTTGTTTACATTTTTTTCTTATCAGCTTTTGAGTCTTGATTGGTGAGATCATACACAGTATATCCAGTCAGCCACGTGGCCTGTCAGTCCTCTGTACTAGGGTGAAGGCAGCAGCAGTGCATTAGAAAGACAAAGCAGTGCAGGGCCAAGTTACCGTACGTTTGTCAAGTGCTACTGTAAAAGTTTGTATCTTCCTTTGTGAAAATCTGTCTCAGAATAAAGCAGACATAAGAATGAGGTAGGTTATTTCCTCACTTCATCCTTATTCAGTACTTCACTTTTAAGAAATTAACGGGTGTATGATAAAGTATGAGAGAGGCTTCAAACTGGGGGGACACAATTCTGCAAGTTTTCTTGTACACACTGTTCTGGATGAAGCACATGTGAATGTACCAGCACCCTTTACAGAGATGCTAATGCTTCACTTTCATGTCTGAAAATACTTCGGTTGGTACAGGCATAAGAAGCAAATGGGATCTTGGAATGTATCAGGCTGGTGACTCAGTCATCTTGTGATACGTTAATGTATGCACAATCTCTTCTTCCGACTTGTGCGTTACTAGTATATAGAAGTTCTTGACTATTCCTGGGATGTATGTATGTTAAATGATCTTTTACTTCATGTTATGCTTTGTACCACTACATCTCACCCAGCTTTTTGCCTCCAAGCTTTGGGGCTACAGAATTTGTTGTGTGTCCTTTTGCCCAGCCTTTGCTATTGATGGTGCTTCCCAGTTTGTTTGCTGGTTAGCAATGGAACTGTTTTAAAAACTAGTCCATTGGGAACTCATTAATATACCTCTCCAGTCTGCTAGTTTCTATTTCACTCTCCGCTTTAGTGAATTTTTGACACAGTTTACAATTCTTAGTCTGTTTTTTACTGCTCAATAGGATTCTGATGTATCAGATGTTTTACTGAGGTTCAGCTTGTATCTGTTTCAGTCATCTGTTAAATTAGTTTATAATCTAAGTACAGTTTACTCTAGTAATCTGGCATCCTTTGACTGTATTGCATCTTTGTTTTAATGTGTCATGTTGCATTTTTATCTTAATTTTTCTGGTTAATTCCTGTTTCTAACATTAAAACAGTTCTGAAGCTGATGTTTTATTGAGAACCTGCGCACTCATGGCTGCCTTTCGAGTTACTGCATGTATGAATAATACCTTTCTGTTTGTCAGTAAACAACAAGCCTTGCTGTGTTGCATGTGTGGATTTCCCTCTGGCTTGGTTTGGTGGTGGCCTCACACATCTGCATTGCCAGAAAAATGTAGGAGTTACTGATAACTTGAATTGCAAGCAAGACTGTTTAGCCCTGCTGAAAGTAGGGAAGACTGACTTCAGGCTCGGTTTCCCACTGCTTTATCCAGTTGGGCCTTGAAAATGTCCAAGGATGGAAACTGTACAGCTGCTCTGGGCGCTTAGGTTTTTACGTTTTATCCAGTCAGAAGTGCTCCTGTTTGTCTGTTATGTCTGTTGTCTTTTGTTCTCCCACTGTACGTCACTGAAGAGCCTGACACCTGCGGGGAAGTTATCTAGAAGGTACAGGAAAGTTGCTGTTACAGTCCTTAAAAACCATCTCTTCTTCAGGCTGGAGAAGCTCTGTTCTCTCTTAGCCTCTTCTCACAGCCCCCAATGACCTTGGTGGACCTTCACTGAAATGGTTTTCATTTATTAATGTCTGTCTTATTTCGAAAGGGACTGGGGAGGAGGGGGACGGGGACACTAGAGCCAGTATTCCAAAAGCAGTCCAAGCGCCAGGCTAAGGCAAATAGCTGCTTCTCCCTGGTGCTCCCAGACTGCTGGCTCTGCTCCTGTTAATACAACTGAGGATGCTGTTGGCTCTCCTTTCTGCCAGTGCATGCTGCTGGCTTGTGTTCAGCTTGCTGCCTACCAAGACCCTCAGGGTTTTTTCAGCAGAGCTGCTCCCTGGCTGGGCAGTACCAGCCTGTACAATGCAAGGGGCTCTTTCTTCCCATGCAGAGGACTGTTGTCGTGTTGAATTTTATAAGGTTTCTGTCAGCTTGTTTCTCCAGTCTGCCCAGGTGCCTCTGAACGACAACCCTGTCCACAAGTACGTTGACTGGTCCCCCCAGTTCGACATCATCTGCAAACCTAAGGCAGTAAACTTATGCAGTAAGTTATTTACTGAAGCATTGGGTATAACTTCACATACACAGTAGATCTGTTTGCATGTTAGCAGAGGAGTTGTAGTGCGCAAGTCTGATGCATCATCAGGAAAACCTGACTGACTTCAGCTCTTAGAAAAACAAGGTACCATTAGCTTGTGTGATAAGGCAAAGTGTAAATTCTTAAAGATTTCTAAGGATAATTTGATATTGCTGCTTGATGATCAAACTGCTTATGTGGTATTGTGTAGACTTGAAGATGTACAACTAAATGTACAACAACTTAAATATCTGAAACAGGTGGACAATAATTACTAATTGGAAAAGTTGACTTATGCTTTCTCAGTAGAGCAGTCATAGTTTTTGCAAGTTTTCATTAATGTATACATTTGGTCTGCAGAGAGATTGTACAGTAGGTGGAAATTGCAGTTAGGTAGTCTCCTAATGTATTAAATACTATATACATACATATTTTAGATGGAACAGGGAAGGAAGCTAACTGTTGTTAACACATAGTGTGGCATAATCTGAAAATTTGGTGAAGTGTTTCTGTTTACCCTGAATGTGAAATCTTATTTTAGAAGAAAGCCTGTGTGATGCACGTACCGGGGGGGTCATGCATGGAGCTGGCTTTATGTCTTCTAGCCATTTGGAGAAGCTGCCTGCCTTAAATTTGTTTCTATCGAATTGTTTTTCATCCTCAAATCATGCATTTAATTATTTCTACCTATGTGCCACGCAGCTGACTGGTAGCAGAAAAGAGGATCATGTGTTAGAGGGACCACAAAATGAACTTGAATCAATGCTGAATCTATGTTGCAGGAAAAAGCTATTTTGGTGTGTTTGAAGTGCTGATGCAGCGTAACCAAGGTCTTGGATGCATTTAATTTGGGGTTTTGCTTGAGAAAAATGTGACCAAAAGAATCATGTGGAGAGCAGTGATAAGGATCAAGAGTTTTGAGAGTGTGACTTGATAGGAAGGACTGAATCACAGAATAAGTAGCAGTTGCTTAGGAAGAGGAGACTAAAGGGGACATTGTTTATGACTCTGCCTTGGTCTGAAAATCTACCATTTTGGCTAGAAAACTGCAGGCTACTAACATCTTGTAGGTTACTGCTAGGACCTCTTTGTTTCTGGTTCCTAATACATTGGAAGATAAGAGAAACTAATATTACTGTAATTAGCATAAACTTATTTAACTGCAGGAGGGCGAGAAGGGTCAATGAGACAGTTGCTCTACTGAGATGTAGCCCCTGCTGTTAGGAACCCCAATTCACCAAGACTTACGGAATATAAAGATTTCCTACTTTAATCTTTTTTGTTTCTTTATGAATAGATTATAAAGATCTCATTGTTATTGAGCAGAACTAATCAAATAAAGATGTAATATCTATGCTTCCTCAGTTTTATCAATCAGACAGTTGTTTCATGTGCTGCTAAGTAACAACCTACTTGAGAATATTTTCCTTACCTTCTTGTGATTCAGTTTTTAAAAATCTTTACCCCATATGCGCTGCATGATTTTTTTAAGAACTGTGAAAAATTGTGTCCTAGACAAGCATTTAACAAGACTGCCGCCTCTGCCTTTTTCTTAAACACATGTAAATCTAATGCATAACTTGCAGTACTCATTGGGGGGGGGAGGGAGAGGAGATAAATCATCTTTCTCGTCTTCTTGATCATAATAAGCTCAGTTATTAATTGAAAGCAATTTGCATCAGTTGTTGACTTGTCCAGTTTACTTGCTTTATCTCAAAGGATACCTGTTTGGTTTATCAATATATTCCTCTGGAAAAAATGATCTTTGTAATTTCTGTGAACGTTGAAATGAATAGAAGATCAGTAGCTGAGAAACATTGCAAGTTATTTGAAGTTTAAGCTTACCATGCAGAGAAATAGTAAAAGGAAATTTGATATGTTTTGCTTGGTAAAACTTGAAGGTACTCCTAAGCAGTTCTTAGCATGTATTGTGGCATTGTTACTTACAGTACAAATCTTGAGTTCTCCTTACCAGCTCTTAATGCCAGAAGTCCAAAGGATGTGCTAGCAGCATCAGCAAACAGAAAATTGAAGGTCTACAATTCAGCTCAGATGGCATACTAAGAAATGAGAAATGGCAGTCTTGTCATGTCAACTTAAACTAGCAGTGCCACAGAAATGTTTTCAGTCAAGCAAAATTCAGTGGTACAGGGCCATATAGAAGGCAAAGAGCTCACCTGTAAACGTTGGAATTTAACTTTAATAATCAGTGGCATTATTCAACTGTAATTTGAAGACAGTCACATATTTTAAGGTCAAAGCTGCCTCACTGAAAGCTGTATGTTCCTAAAACATAGTGTTCTTAAAAACTCTTTTCCTGTCTTGTATAAATATGTTGGAACAGTAAGTCCTTCTCTGTGGTTATGTTGATGATCATATGTAACCGTTCTTATGCTAGTCATTTAATCTTCAGTTTCTGTATGTATGCATCCAGCATTCAGACTAAATATTGGCCTGGTATCATTTTCATAGAACCATAGAATGGTTAGAGTTGAAGGGACCTTAAAGATCGTCTTATTCTAAACCCCCTGCTGTGGGGGGTTCCACTAGACCAGGCTGCTTAAAGCCCCATCCAACCTGGCCTTGGATCCCTTCCAGAGATGGGGGAATCCACAGCTTCTCTGGGCAACCTGGTCCAGTGTCTCACCACCCTCACAGTAAAGAATTTCTTCCTAATATCCAATCTAAATCTACCCTTTTTCAGTTTGAAACTGTTATCCCTTGTGTTGTCACTACAGTCCCTCATAAAGAGTCCCTCCCCATCTCTCCTTTAGGCCCCCGTTAGGTACTGGAAGGCTGCTATAAGGTCTCCACCAGAGCCTCCTCTTCTCCAGGCTGTACAACCCTAACCCTCTCAGCCTGTCCTTGTAGGAGAGGTACTCCATCCCTCTGATCATTTTTGTGGCACTCTTCTGGACTTGTTTCAACAGGTCCATGTCATTTTTATGTTGGGGGCCCCTGAGCTGGACACAGTATTCCAGGCGGGGGCTCACCAGAGTGGAGTAGAGGGGTAAAATCACCTCCCTCAACCTGCAGGCCATGCTTCTTTTGATGGAGCCCAAGATGTGGTTGGCTTTCTGGGCTGTGAGTGGACATTGCCAGCTTGTGCTGAGCTTCTCTTCAACCAGTTCTTCTCCTCAGGGCTGCTCTCAATCCATTCTCCACCCAGCCTGTATTTGTGCATGGGATTTCCCCAACTTGAAGAACCTTGCTCTTGGCCTGGTTGAACTTCATGAGGTTTGTATGGGCCCACGTCTCAAGCCTGTACATGTTCCTGTAGATGGCAACCCTTCCCTCCAGCGTGTTGACTGTACCACACAGCTTGGTGTTGCTGGAAAATTTGCTGAGGGTGCACTCAATCACACTGTCCATGTTTCTGACAAAGATGTTGAACAGCATTGGTCCCAATACTGACCCCTGAGGAACATCACTTGCCACTGGTCTCCACTTGGACATTGAGCCCCTGACCGCAACTCTTTAGATCTGACCATCCAGCCGATGCCTTTGAGCTTTGAGCTGCCTTCTGTATCTTTCTAGTTCTAGCTTTTTAAATCTGAGACAGTTGTAATATTTTCTTGTAATTTGTGGATCTGACGTACTTTTTCACTTCATGTTTCAAGCTGTCGTGGAGGCCCTGTCCTGTGAAATTGTAGTTCAGAATTAAAGCGTCAACCCTGATGTTACAAAAGGTCTGGTCTTGTTTCTGTGTAAACCAGCACGGCTGGAGATCTGATAAGCTAGTCCCACGGGTTCCCTTGCTACACAAGTTACTGTTGACTCTTGAGGTTGTGCACAGGGTGGTCGGTGGTGTCAGTTTTTTCTTATACCTGTGGTCTGAGAACATCAGCTTTTGGTGGTCTCACTGGCTTACTGCTGGCAGATGAGGTAATGAGTGTGCGTATCCTAACAAGATGAGCTTGTGTGCAACAGAGAAAGGAAAGGAAAATAAGTAAAATGAAAGGATGAGACTGATTCCCATGGGAAATCTTTTCAGACCACTACATCCTATGCTGGCAGTTGTTTCCACTTTCACATGTTTCCTAGAATACTAGGGGCACAAGGATGGATGAAAGATTTACTTTCTTCTCAAAAATAAATAGCCTGCTCATTCAGTGAGAGATAGTTGGAGGCTTTGCAGTTTGCCATCAGGGACGTTATATTCGTGTCTCTGCTACTCTGGCCTGTTCTCACAATTGAGATACCTCCTAGTTTTGTTCCTGAGACTTTGGTGAAACGTATGGGTTCTGTATGAGCAGACAGCTCAAGCGCTCGGGCTGTGGGTGTTTGGTAGCTGTGCTCGGCCAGCTGGGCAGTCAGCACACGGGGAGCTCAGCGCTGCCTGCTGCTGGCTCTTCTTCACTCGGGGGCTTGGGTCATGAAACGCTCTAATCCTGCGTCTGTGTAGTGAGGGGGAAGTAAAGCTATCACAGAGGGAAGGAATGAAAGTGGGCACTGATGGAAAAGGTAGGAATTACTGTCTTAGGTATGGGATGACATTAAAAAAACAAAACAACCTATGAAAAACTGCAGATTATAAGCTCTGGAGAATTTGTGGTAGGAGTTTTTCTGGCATCTGCTTTCCCTCAAGGTGTCTCCAAAGGGAACCTTCCTTCCCCACCCCTACCCACGGTTGCTCTTACTTTCCTGAAGTTACCAGAGTGCTCTGAAGCACGGTAGGTCCTTCTGCCCTGAAGAACAAATATCTTTCCTTTTTTTACTTCTGCCACGAGGGACAGAAGTGGTTATTTGCGCAAGAATTTATTCTACTGTTGAATTACTGGACAGGGAGAAGGTAACTTAACTTGTCCTCTTTGAGTGGCACCTGTCTGCAAACTCTTCAGATGCCTATACACAAACTAGTAAGAAGAAAAAGGAAACTTAGATTTGGGATAGGGAGGAAAAAAGCCAGACAACACTGGGCCATATAAAAATGAAGTGTTGTGTATACATTTGTAGTATGGGGCTTCTTTATTGCTATCTAATAGCGGGGCAGAGGGGGATGAAGATGCTTGTTCTACAATAGGAGTGTTCCATATATAGATTACTAAGACAGGTATGAGATCCTGGATGAGATCAGTCTTTCTTCAGCTGCATCCTTTGACTTTTGCTTAAGAGTATTTGAACCAGACTGCTGTTGAAAGAAAAAGATGAGGCTGCTGGCAAAGCCTTGATGTGGGCTGGAAAATTTGGAACAGCTCCCGTCAAGCAGCTGTTGGAGTTTTTCAATAGCTTGCTGAGGGGGGGACCTGTTGGGTTGCAAGGGCAGGTAGAAACTTTGGTAACAAAATATTTGACCCGGAAGAGGGGAATGTTGGCTACCATTATTCTACGCACAAACCTCTAGTGTATTTTATTCATTACTGAGTTGACTTGATTTCCTCTAGAGACATCTGTAGGGTCTTTAAAAACTTTCTTGTAATAAGAGAAAAAAGTCTTCTTTTAGGTAACTTTTAAAAAGCCACAATTAGTAAATAATGGAAGAAAGACCTTTAATGTATTGAATGAAGATAGCAGGATGCAAAATTACAGTGTCTGTAGACTTTCAGAATTTCTAGAAAGTTTTTAAAAGTTGGTTTAAACTCTTGACCGTCATTCGTAGCTATAAAAACTTACCATAATTAATACCATCTATAGATCAATTTTTTTCTTGTAGATATAGGAATGTTCTCCCTCAGACTTTTTCAATATCTAAAAAAAGAAGAATTAGTCCAATGTTTATTTCCTTATTATATAAAGAACACCCCAGGAGGGTACTTATGTTGAGTCTGCTGGAAATCACTTTTATTGATGTCCTCTGCAGCTTGCCCTATATAGCAAGTGTAAGATATTTGCTGAGGTTTTATTTTTTTATTATTATTTTGTTTCTTATTTTTGTGGTACTGCAGAACTTCCTGTGTAATTTGTGTTGTTTTTTTCCTCCTGTCATATCTAGACAGTTTCAACTATCCATCTAGAAATTCAAGAGGGGGTATATGAAGTTTGTGCAAGTACTTTTCTAGTCTCTTTCCCAGTGTTGAAGTCAAGATACTAATTAAAGATAATAATGCACAGAAGTTACTGTCAATTTATAGCAAGTTTCCTTAGTACCTCAGGTGAGGCTTACATAGATGTAGAGTATGACTTTTATTCTCAGTCTAGCCATGCTAAAATATTTTAAAATAATATTGTTTTAAGGTTTGTTTCTTCTATGCAGTTTAGTTTGAAATATTTATCTAAATATATTCAGTTAGAGAAATTTGAATGTATCAAAACAGGAGTATAACTAATCCCATTGTAGCATGAAAACTTAACATATTTCATTTACGTAAGTATTTTGGGCTCCTTAATAGCAGATATTTAACTGTTAAAGGTGGAGGCTTCGTGACAAGAGACCCAATTTAAGAGATTAATCTCAAAAAAATGCATGTTTGTGTCTAAATGAATACATTAAAAGGACACTTTTCTAGAGATGTAGAATTAAATGCTTTCTGTTGAATCATCTAAGTACACTGTTGTATTGTGTTTATCACAAATAATCAAGCCAATTAGTATTAAAAAGTAGAGTGTACTTCAGGTACAAATTGTTATTGATTTGGCCTACGAAACTGAGGTCATCAAAATCCAATGCCCCAATAAAAAGAGCAGTTCTTAACTTGTGTTATTTATTTATTTAGAATCTTTATTGTTTATATGTAGGCTGTATGTGTTTGCTACAGACAGGATAATTGTGAATTGAAACACTAATGCTCTTTGTTTTATAAAAAAAGCTTTCAATACTCTGTACTTGTCAGTAAGCAACAAAAAATCCCAACTGATTAGACCGAACATGCAGGAACTGTAGATCATCTCCCCTCTAAATGAAAGCAGACTGGGTACCATATAAAGCCAATTAAACGCAGCGGTTCCAGAAACGTTGCTTGCCTGATGGGCTCAATCTTATATTTAGTCTTCATTAATAGCTTCCTGGATAGCAGCAAGTACTTACGCAGTTAGTTGATCCCCAGTTACCAGTGGTTTATATTGGTCAAATCCTTAAAGCATTGCAGAGGAATGAAGTCTCTATTCCAGCAGCCAGTTGTCTGTTAGGCAGAGTCACCGGGAGCGAGCTGTGTAACTGGTGAATTAGATGTCTGCCCACGGGGCTGTAGTCAGCAGCCTGTGACAGTACTGAGAGAGGAAAATGAATTTAACACGCACGTTGCCTCAATTTTTTTCAGACACTGGCCAGAAGAAGACCCCAGACAAGAAAGATGGTCGACGAATGTCTTTTCAAAAGCCTAAAGGGACTATTGAATATTCTGTAAGTTACTGTTTTATTGTTAGAATGTCATTGCATAGCAAGTGCAGACTTAAAGTTTCATTACAAAATATAAGCAAAACAATAATGTTCATTACCTTTAATCTTAGAATTCTGTGTATCTGATAGCTAATTCTCGATTTAATTCTTGTCAAAATAAGCTAATGTACTTGAGTAATGTTTTTATTAGTTTTTCTTTAAGTTCCTTTTTTTTCTTCAAAAAAACCCAAGCTAATCAATCTGACTGATTCACTTTTAGGTAACTGGTTAGAAATGGTAAATAACCTTAATTATAAAGTCATGTGCAAGTTCCCTGCTTTCAGCATTATTTAATAAACTGTTGACATCAGGAGAAATAACAGAGTGAAGTTGGGGGGGGAGGGAAAACTATATCTTGATACTGACCTTCTGGCATTCTCCTGATAGTTTTCATAGATCTATACCTTTTACTGTACAGATCTTTCTGTAGCAGTATCTGAAAATGGAGCCTTTATCTGCCTGTTCTGTTCTTGAAATGACCCTCAAACTGTGCTGCAGTCAGCTTTTCACATTTGTGGTTACTAAGGGAAACTGAAGTGAGAAGTATCTGTCTTGTGTTATATACTGGAAATATAATTAAGCCTATAAATAATGCTTATAGGGTTGACATTAAAATAGGGAAAGTCTGTCACAGTTATCTTTGAATGATTTTGAAGCAGGGCATGATAAAATAAAAATGAGAACTCCTTTATAAAAAGTCTTTACTTGTCCTCTTAATGTTCTGTTATTCCTAGAATAAGAGAGATGGGGGAAACTTAACTCTTAATGTTCCATCAAGCCAAGCTGTAATATGGCTTAACTACTGAGAAGGCTGTAATACTCATTTGGAGAGAGGCAGAGGATGTGTGTATTGGAGTGGGAATCACTTCAGTAGGGTGGCATATGTTGGGAATTTGAATATAATTCTAGCCTATACCAAAGACTTCCTTGGAATTGAAATTCAAAAAAGAAATTGCTGCTGCTTACGTTCTAGCAACTGAAGAATGGTAAGGTAGATGTGACTGTTTCTATTACATTAACCCCATATTGTCTGACATAATTGGAAAAAAATGCTGTGATGCAATTCTGTAAAACTGCGTTTCCTCTTCAGCCAGGAAATCCCTTACCTTGTCTCTTGCCATTGTGTGTGTGCATTTACCTTGGTATGTAAGATTCCAGGCAAAGCCAAAGCACCAAGCTTTTCTTTTTTAAATTAGCATGTTTGTGTCAAGTTGTCATGTACTTCTGCAGGTTTTTGTTGTCCAGTAGGTGGGGTTTTAGTTGAAAAAATAACTTTCCTAATACATACTGAAGTATGCATCACTTCCTTGTGAGTCAAAAAGACGATTCACAAGAATCAAAGGCTTTTTGTCTTTAAACTTAATCCAGCTTCTAAAGGAACCTGTTGTGTGTATAGAACATGGCGTTTGAAATATACCACATTCTGTCTGGTTTTGTTGTACATCTCAGTCATTAAATACTTACGTTTTCAGAGCTTTTGGTTATGTGTCATTCACATATGTTTTAATAATAAACATAGATTTAACCTTTAGGAACTAAGGATATATTCTTTACATGTATAAGAGGTCTGGTAACTATTGTGATAATATACTACTGTTACTACTTATGACTTTATTCCATATTATTGTGAACTTATGTCTCGTTTCTGCTTTCATCCTACTACCTCCCAAAGCAACAATACACACGCTTACATGTACACACACATATGTCTGCATGCATTGCTGCTTCGTGAAGTGGTGGAAGGCCAAAGACCGGAACCAGAGTCCTCCCCCAGTGTTGTTGAAAAGTTAGTAGAATTTTTTACTTTTTTTTAGTAATGATTTGAAATGTTTTTCCAGTGGCTACGTGGTTTTAGGAGGGAAGGGCTTATTTGTATTCCTGAAGTTTGGAGTGAATTGGAATCTCACTGATGCAAACTGTGGGTTTTTAAGGTGAAATATGCTTTCCATCAAATCTTCTTTTTTTAAATTCATTACTTTAGGGACAAACTATAAAATACATTTCCTCTTTAAAGCTAAAATCAAAAAGCAGTTAATGTTAAAGATTTTAATCTAAAATTCTTGAAGCATAGAAACTTGAAACTGCTGTTTTGTATGTAGCACCGATAAGAAGATATCAACAGATGTGCTACTAAGTGAAGGAAGCAAGTCCTAAGCTTACCCAGGCTAGTAGGTTTAAGAGTGCCATGAAGTTAACTTTCAGTGACTGCCTTTAAAGGATACAGGAGACTCCAGTTTGTTTTCACTGTTGTTGCTTAGACAGTGAACAGATTTTATTTTTTAAAAAGTTATTATGGTTCTTGTTTTCTGAATGGCAGTCAACAGCTTAGATGCAAATTGTTATTACCTGTTTTTTCAGAATTCACAGTTGGTGCTCCAAGCCAATTGTTTTCCCCTTCTGCAGACAGCTGATGCCTGTGAGCAGGTTCTAAGGACCAACAGAGCAGATAGTTTAGGTAAATTATTGTTACTAGCTAGAACTTCCTTTAGTCCTTTATATGTTGTGAAAACAGCACTTTTACATTGCTCATTTGATATAACTTCATTATATGAACATTGCATTAGAGGTCATTTGTGTTACATGTTGTACAAACATAACCAGTGTCTGCCTACAGGTGTTAGAAGAGCCAACTACAGGTGAATAAAGGAGCGTAAGTGGACGGTGTTGGCCACTGATGACCAATGATAACAGCATGCTAGCAGCTGCATGACTTCAACAGGAACGTTTTAACCTCCTGTTCCTTCTGATGAGAAAAAGGAAATAATCGGCTATTTACAGACTTTCCTCAAGTGCAATAGGCTATACAGGAAAAGTGCTACTTGTTTAAACAAAACTATGAGTGAGTAATGGACGCAGATGATCTGGTTTATCGGTGTTGGAAACTCCAATGTAAGACTTCTCTTCCTTTACCTCACCCCCTCCTCTTTAAGTCTGCAGGGACTGAAGTCTGTGCTATTCTCCTGTAATAACAGATAAGCACCTGATACACAGAGTATGTTGTTCAGATCGTGAGAAGAGCCTGATATAAATTTAATAAAGGTCACACAAGCCTATAGTAGACCAGAGCCTTAAGACTGAGCTTTAAGCCAGAGTCCTTAGTGTTGAACTATTGATCTTCCTGCATGTGGATTCCCAGTTACTTAGTGATAAGTCAAACATCTGGAAACTGGGTCTGGACTCTTGTTTTAGTTAGAAACCGGTTAGATTTGTATACTGAGAACAAAACTACAGGAACTTCTGAAGTCAGCTTCTTAAGGTAAAACAAGGAGGAATTATTGATGCTTTCTTAGTTTAAGGGGTGTGGGTGGCAAATGTTTCTGTGGTGACCATCAAACAGCTGAAAGTTCAGTAGGCTTCAAACCCACATGAATACTTAGAATTTCTTGTTGTAATGACTTGCTGAGCAGCTTTATTTTGTGAGCAGAGAAATGGTGACTATCTGCTAATATCTCTTTAGAATAACTGGATTTCGCTTTCAGTCCTAAGGTAGCTTGGTTAGAGAGTGCTAAAGATTCTCTCTTCTGGTGCATGCCACTGGCATAGTCTTCTTCCTGATTTTGGGGAATTCAGCATATGTAGATCATAATGATGGCATACTACTTTATCTGTTGTATCTTTTGCCTAATTTTAAAATTACTTTTGGAGTTACTTTTATGATATTTACAAGTTCTGTTTTCCTGATGTGGCATATTATAGAAATTAGACCTATTAACAATTAGTTAATATAGTCATAATCTAATAGTTCTAAAGGCTTGGGTACAGCACCAAAGTTGTGTCCTCTTCTCCTCTTTGTCCTTACTGGTTCTTCAAGTCCTCCCATCTCTTAATTTTGTTAGTTCCTTTTAATACTCTTAAACCATTCTTTTGTTGTTTTTTTGTTCTTGGGCAGCTAGTCTTGAAATACTTAAATTAATAAACTCTTTGTGCACTCCGATTTGTATGTATTCAATGTATAATTTTTAATGGAAGAATAAGTGAACTCCAGTTGTTGAGATGCAGTAACAGTAAAGTTCATTAAAATACCAGTAGAGAATTTGGTTTTAAATAAGGTTTTTTGAATAACTTTGCTAGCTGCTAAACTGACAGAAATGAAGGCAGTTTGAACTATAGACAGTGTGACTCTGAAGTGTTTTGTCTTCTGGTGCACGCAAGCACACCTGGCAAACATGGGTGGTGCTCTGTCAGTGGCAAAGGGCTAATTAATGGGATGTGCTTCTGCTCAAATAGGGGTACAATAATTTGAAGAGTGTGCTTGATTTGGGATTTTGTTTTAAAGGGAAGATGGAAGGTGTGGCTCTTTCTGTACCTAGTCATGTCTATAAAAACTGACTTTTAGCTGACTTACAGGTTTAGACTTACTTGTATACATATGTGAGTACATAAGGTAGAAGTAACTAGGTAGTAAGGCCTTATGTGTCCTGTATCTGCATAAGAGAGTTGACTGGAAGCTCTTGCTACAGAGTATAGGAAACCTACTTACATTTTAAGAAGCTGTTTTTCAACAGAAGCTCTCGTACAAAGTAGCGTTTCTGTGCATCCTTTTTTTTTTTTCACTTTAATGCAGTCCTGACTAAGTGATTCTTGTTTTCTTTTTACATTTTCCTTAATCAGTATCTTTCAATCTTTATATTCAAGTCAGTACACTGAAGGAAGAAAAACCAATGCATGATCTATATTGAACCACTTCAAAGCATCAGTTGGCCTGCTCAAGTCCATTTTGGATTGTTTCGGGGAATAAAATAGTGTTTTCACATGTCTGGTGGTTGTTTTTCAGAGGTTTACTTGGATTATAACAAATCTTGCCATTCTTTTAAAATCATGAAACAATGTAATCACTGTTAATCATCCCTCTCCCTTCTCAAAAGGGGAAATTATTTGTCCGATGAAGTTTTAATAGAGAGCTTTAATATCCAAATATTTATATAAAATTCTTAATATTCAGAATAGCATTTGAATAGGTACATGAATAATGTATAGAAAGTTTGTTTCCTGGGAGAGAAGGAATAACTCTTTGCTCTCTATTCCGGTATCGAATTGATGGGGAAAAAATGACTGGAAAAGCTGGGGGAGAGGGGGTGGCTGTGGTATGTGGTGGCATGTTTTTTCTTTGTTAGTTCTTTTAACTTCGTGGAAAAGCATAGTTTTCTTTCAGCTTTTGGCAGTTCACGTTCTATTTTTTGAAACTGTAGAAAGCCCAAGAATTGGAAAGTAGGCCTTTAAATTTAGGGAGATAGTTCATGAAGTCTTTATTACATGAACAGTTTCTTTGTTTTAAGAAGGTATCAGTCTTCTGGTCTGGTATCAGCTGGTCTCTGAAATCCCATGTAGTGTGGAGATTGGACTGTGCAAACTTCACAGCCAAATACGAAAAGGGAGCTTATAAAGCTTAAAGCTTATACCCTTTCGTTGCCAAGAGATCTCACCAGGTGGTTTTATTTCTGAAGTCTGAAAAGAGTGAATGCACTCTTAAAGGGCTTAAGTTTTGTGGTTTTTAATTGAATGCTTTTAATTTGTTTTATATTACATGTTAGTCTAAAATCTCTAATATTTCAATCATTAAGTGATACATAAGGAATATTTACCTAGCAGCTAACTGTTGTCTTCCAACATCTGTGTGAGAGCAAGCTTTTGAATTAGACAAAGCTTTTAAATCTCACTTTACAGTTTGTTTTAGCAAACTTTCTGTATTATGTAGAGCTGCTGATGGAAGCACTACTGTTCTTTCATTTAATTGTCAGTTTTGTTATTGTCTATGGAACAAGTACTACATATCTGGTCAGGTTAGGGTCCTGCTCTGATTTCTGTTCTTATTTTTCACAGACCTGTGTGATCATACAGTACTGAATTACTAAGAGTTACTACAATACAGTCTTTCATACCTGAAACACTGGTACACTGGTAGAGAGAGATGTTTGCTGCTTTGTTCAGCTTAATGGCTTCCTATATAAAGAATTGTCATAATAGAATTAGAAATTTATCTTAAAGCTAGTTGCCATTTCTTTGGCAATACTTGTCTCTTTTTTTTTTTTCCCTATAATGAATCTAGGCTGACAAATGTACCTTTACAAAATGATAATTATTCTGTATGGAGAGGAATTCTTTAACTCTTACCTGTGAACCTTCATTTTGTTAATATCCCAAGCTGCCCTCTGTTGTTATCTGTTGAACTATAACAGCCTTCAAAGTACTTTTTCTTGCAGAACAGCCCACTTTTCTATTTAAAAGATGTCGTTTGCTGCTTTATATCTGTCAGTTATAATTTTTTTTTCTATTCCTGTACTGTCAACCTGTGTTCCCTAACATGAAAAAAATTTGAAAAAAGTTAATAAAGACAAAGCATTTCTTGTCCTAAATTCTTCTGGGGCTAGTGTTCTGTTCAGCGTTAAGCTTTGGAATGTTCAAGTGGGAATGTGTTCTGAGGAGCAATTATTTAACATCTTATATACTGCTTTTGCTTTGCAGCTAATAGAAACTCTGCCAGCTACTCCCACAATGCAGATCAAAAGTATTAAAATATTAAATATTTAATCACCCAATATTAACTAATGCTATAACGTGGATACTTATTCTTCTGCTCTGGCAAAATGTTTGCAGCTTCTATGAAGAATGAATGTGCCTGGTTACATTCTACAGACAGCAAAACATATAATGCTTTGTAGTTTTGCAGAATATACTAATTCAACTGGAACAGTACACAATAGAGTATGGCTGGAAGCAGGGTAGCCCAATGGATGTTGTATTACTTACCTCTACTGCAGTACAGTTTCAGAAATAGAGCATTCTAGTCTTTTGGTTCCAAACACCGCCTCTTTCTGTGTGACTGTGTGAAGTCAGGGTCTACTCAGAGCAAGCACTGCCAAAAGCTCTTAAAACATGTATGATCCAAGATGCTTCCTTCCCTCCTCTCACCTTCCCCTCAGGTTTTTTTCTGCCCTGGTTCAATCATTCAAGCAGAAGTAAAGGATATCTACCTTTAAGTCTAACAACAGTTAACAAGGCATACAAGACATGGTGCTCCCACATTTTTATTAAGGAAATGAGGGAAGAGCAGAAGATACCTAGCAGATATGCAGTCAGCTAATGATATCCACTGGCTTTCTCAAAACAGTTGTGTATAGAACATATGCTATGAAGAAAACCGTAGGTTTGTTTTTCACTTTTTTCCCCCCTGCCCTACTTTTCCCTGGAAAATTAAGTAAAGGAAAGGGAATTTAAAAGCGAAAGCATTCTTTTCTGTAATTGTCAAGAAAACTTAACTGAATAGCCTGAAAATAGAAACAAAATTAAGCCTATGAATAGTCTAATACAATTTATATAGAGTGGAAGGTGTATTTCTTCCGCAGATGTAATAAGTGGGACAAATGAGAAGACATGCAAGACAGGAGTCAGTGGAATTTTTCTAGCCATCCATATTTAGCAACACAAATGTAGCTCTGCTTGTATTGCTTCATCTCCTCTTAACTGATAAGAGTTATTTTTTCTGGTGCAGTGTTTATGAAGCCCTTTGCTATTATGCAGTAAACTTCTGGTTCTATGCTCCCTTGTCATGTCATCTTTAGTGTTCTTACATGCTTGCTATGAATTCTTTATTCTGAAATGTTTTCTGAATAAAACTTTTTTCCATTTGCTTTCTTCTGTTGGTTCATATTGAATACATTTTGGATGATAGAGGTGAGAACAAGAGCTTGAAAAAATCCTTTCCTTACTGAGGAATCACCTACTCAAAATGCTTATGTTCCATCTGCTGTCATACTGGTTGACCTGTTTTGCTTCGCTGTTTTTGCTTTTTATCTGAATGATGGATTTTACTTGAAAGTCAGGTTAATAGGAGCTTATTTCAATAGGAAGATAGTGTGTTTGTGTTTATAGGCATTCAGTGTTATTGTAAGTGAAGAGCTGAAAAGAGGAGTTGAAGAGGGAGAATGAAGGGTTCTGTGGAACCAGTCAATTGTGTATTGGTCCAGCAATACTCAGCGGTGAATTTACAGACCAGAAGTTCTGGTGCAGTAGCTGAGCCTACAGCTCGGAGTGTGTGGCTGACACTTCTGGCCATCTGGAAACATATTGGGGAGGCAGGTGGCCTTATATGGGGTTTCAATACACTAATATTTAGGGGATAGGTACGTTGAGGTTTTGGTTGGGGTTGTTGTAGATTTTTTGGTTTTGGTTTTTTGTTTTTTTTTTGGCAATCATAAGATATGAAGACTTAAAGTTCATCAGAATCTTGGTAAACCTACATGTGATAAAATTTGTAAGCCACTATTTGAACTAACTGCTTACAGGTTTGTTTTTCTTTTTCTTTTTTTCCCCAATTGATACAGGTGGAATCAAGAGATACTTTAAACAGTATTGCCTTGAAATTTGATACAACACCCAATGAACTGGTTCAATTAAATAAGCTTTTCTCCAGAGCAGTCGTTCCTGGACAGGTACTATTACACTATATATGTTACTTATCCAACAAAGACCTTTTTCTCTGTATTTCTCATCTCTACCAGAGAAAGTGTTAAAGTACTCCTCTTACTGGTTTCCCTATTGGCTTTGTAAAAGTTTTTCATTTTTTTCAGTTTTCTCTATTTTGTGAATTTCTTGTGCCTATTAAATAACTACCTAAAAAGGGAACATGTAACGAAGCTACCTGTCTCAAATAAGATCAGAGGACTTATACCATTAAGTATACTTAGTTTTTAATAACACTTCAGTATAAGCTAAATTATTTTGCAAGCATAGTAGGCTATTTACCAACACTAGCTCAGAAGACAAATTCAGGGTACAGCATACAAACAACATTCCTGGCTGAATATTACTGCCTGCAATTCTATTTTAATAAATTGAATAATGTTTCTATTCCGCTTTGAAAACTTCCTGTCTTTACTAGCAGTATATGAACTATCATTTGCTTCTTACAGGTCACTATTGCTTACAGCTTTTTCTTTCTTTTTTTTTTTTTTTTTTTTTTGTCATTCACTTTTCATTCCTCTTTGAAAGCCAGGCCTGGAAACAAGTGATAGGTCAGCTACAGTATTAACCATTGGCCATTTGCTATTAGCTCCCTGAAAAAAATCTTGTGTTCATTTCTGATTGCTGTAAAGCTAGGTAGCTTGAATGCCTATCAGAGCCAAAGTAATATATTTAAGGGGTGAATAACTTCAGTTTGTTTGGGGTTTTTTTGTACATTTGGTATGCTATGTCTATGAACTTGTTCCACAGCCTGTGTCTTGATTGCTCAAATAGTTGAGTAATGGCAAGAGAAATAATTGGGCAGGTCTTCCTTGGACACTGTATTGTGAATGTTCCTGGCGTACTATATACTTTTAATGCTTTCTATCTGAACTTTTTCCTCAATTATTATAACTAAAAGTCAATTTTATCTCAAGATAACATTTAAAAACTTCAAAAGCAAAAATTAAGAAGTACTTTCTGTCATACTGTTTATTCCCTCAACTCATATTTTCTGTTAAAATTAATGGGAGCAGGATCCATTTTGTATAGCTTATTTTGAGAAAGCATAGCAAATATACCTGAACTGATGGGAAATCTAAAGTAAACCTGCAAACATAACTTCTAACTACATTATATCTTCTTTATAGATTTTGTATGTTCCTGATCCAGACTACATTTCTAGTGTGGACAGCTCCCCCTCTCTAAGTCCTATAAGTCCCTTATCACCTACATCTTCCGAAGCAGAGCTTGACAAGGCTACAATAAATGTAGGTATACCTGTTGTCCTTGAAATTAATTTTCCCTTACAAGATGTTACAAATGCTATGCTTTCTTCTTTAACTAATCTTTCATTTTGGAGAGAAAGTACTTTACAACATTTGGAGTTGAAAAGTAAAATAGCACCTTTTTAAAAGTAAATATGAGCTTTTAATCTTTGTAAGTGACAGTTTTCTATGTGAAAACTGATTTGAAGGCAAGTTATTTGTAGCAAAATGCTATCCTTGCACACTGAAATCTTGAATACTAATTCCTGTTGCATTTCTGTATTTGTTACCTTTCAGAACTAGTTAAACATTTGTCTCTAATCTTACTGACAGTTTTTGTAGCAATGATATATTGGCAAGAATACGTAAGTAGCTAAAAGGCAAGGGCTCCCCTGGCTCCCTGCAAAGGTGTAGGAGAGGGTTCTCTGGTTTCATTTTGCAAAACAAAGTAAAGATTAAAAAACAAAACAGCCCCCAGACAAACAAACAAAAAAACCAAGCCTGTTTCAGTGAAGGGCTAATACAGAGTTGAGCATAGCTGACTTCTGCTTGGTAATTCTACCTTTGTAGACTTTCATATACCAAAATTGTTTAGCCATCAAAGCTGCTCTGTAATTCAGCTCAAATGTAGGTTTGTGGGTTGTTTTTTTTTTTTTGTTTTTTTTTTTCTGGCTAGGAGCTAGCTTTGTAAAAGCATGTCTTTCCAGGAACACTGGTTTGCTGTCAACAGAATTCCACGTGGAGAACTCCAACCAGGAAGATACAGTATTGGAGCCTGAGCTTCTCTGCAGTTTATGCAATTATAACCTTATTCGGAAGTTTCTTAATATGTTACTACTATTCTTTTTCCAGTTAATATTATCTTTTCTCTCAAATAACAAATTTTCAGGAGAGCATTTCCTGATAGTGCTCAGTCAGACTGTCAAAGGTCTACTCCAGGATTCTGTGTGCTCAAGGGTTTGAGACTTTAAGCATTTTTTTTATTTGCTTGCATGACCTGGATCCAGAGAAATTTAAATATAAAGGTATTGCATTTTTTTCTGAGTAGGTTCCCAAGGTGTGTTACAGAGGCTGTGATGACCCTTCAACTGAATAGTACTATTTGGTTTTGCTGTTATACCTTTACTCTGACCTAGTATGTTCTCATGAGATGTCTGCTGTCATTTGTACTGGATAATTTCTTTTATGTTTTATGGCAAACTGAAGCTGTTGTACCACAGTAAATAGACTAGTCTGCAAGAATACATTCTTCTGTATCAGTCTCGGAATGACTGTAAATGCTAGTATAGGCCTACCCATATACCATATGTTGTGAGAAGTTACTCAAGGGAAAATTGTTAGTTTTACTACTAGAAATCAGAGCTCTTCCTACAATGCACTAGATCTCATGTCAAAAAAATACCTTATTCTTGCTTTTGTGGATTATTTTTATATGCTTGTTTGCATATAGTAGATAAGGAGGTTTAAGAGTTAAACATACCTGTAATTTATTTGAAACTCTTTTATTGACCATATGCACATAACAGAGAGAAAAGCTTGAAAGTGTAGAAGAAACAAAGTAGATTAAAGTATTTTAAAAGTTAAAATCCTCTTATGCAAAAGACTGTTTTGTTTAGTGTAGGCAGTTCAATGTTAAAGAATTTGAGTCTTAAATTTCATTTAACTGGCACTGTGTGACTGCAGAACTATTGTGCATCTTGTTACATATCACGGATCACTACAAGCAGTTCTTAAATGCTTCAGGGAAAGTGGGAAAAAAAAACGAACCATGTGACCATAAAGTGTTTATGGAAGTGTCTGTTTCTGAGGTCTTTGGAAGTACATGTAAGGAGGGCAGGGATATTTCTAGATACAGCTTGTCAAAAGAAAGCAACAAAGAGAAATCTCTTGCACGTGTCAGTGTGGACTCCGTGTCTGTGTGTGTGTTTGGTTTTGTTTTTTAGACAGTTTCTCCAGCCACACAAAAAGCACTCAACTTCTGTTTGAGCAGTTAAGGCTGGAGGGTTGTGTTCTTCATCACAGCACTTGTTTTCCATGCTTCTCTTTGCTTATTGCTATCCTTATGAACGAGAGAAATACTAGTGTAAATTCTGTAATGCTCTGTATTGATGTCTGTCTTTTTTGACTCTCCTCCAATTTTGACTCCAGATTTGCAGTTTAAATTTAAGCATGTTTCAAGGTAAAGAAGATATATTATTCTGCCTGTATAATGTAAAGAGGTCTTCTCTGTGCTATGGTGATTGAAATTGATGATTTCCTCCTAGAAATTGAATAAAGTGACTCACCTGTGCCTGAACCTCTGTTGAAGCAAAATAGAAACTTATGATATGGTTTGTTCTTTTGTTTCTGTTTTATCAAACCATTGGAGTAGCTTAACACAACCGCGTGGTTACATACAAACTAGCACATGGCTAATACAAAATCTGCATAATCCTGTTAAGTTTTTTTTTCTCTGTTGCTACACTTAAGCTAAGATTTCAGTGTGTATTTCATAAGTTTGTTAGTATCAGTATGTATGTAAGAACTCAGATTTTTAAGCCTTTGTTATGCTGCTGGATTTTGTGAAGAGTTTCTTATTTGGCAGTCTGCACGTATTTGAGAAGATCCAATAAGCTTTACTACCTATAAAACTTAAAATCCATTTCAAAATAATATGTAGTGACAAGGGTGTCATCATTAAATTTGCAAGTCTGACACCAGTATTATTCCTGCTCCTATGTTGCATGGCAATATGAATGAGAAATAGGTGGCTTATTTGAGTGGACTTGGATATCAGCTGAGGACTTTTGCAGCCACTTGCTAAGTTGTATGCATCACAAAGGTGACCACATACTTTTTAGAAGAAAGGTGTATATAGAAGGAAAACTCATCTCAAGGAAGTTTGCTTTGTAATTATATCTTCATTAGCTTTTTCAGCGAAATTCAGTTCAGTGTTCTGTAAGTAGTGGGGTTTTTTTTTTTGATTACTAACTAAAATTGAAAGATGCAGGCAAAGGCAAAAGTAGTGCCAGAGAGATGATGAACTGAAAACAATTGTGCATAATGCTCCTGAATGTCTCTAAAGGCATTTAGCTGCAGTCTGTGCTAGTGAATAGAACTGAACAGAAAAGTAGAAAACGAAAGGGAACATAGAGGTTCACGTTTTTTACAAATACTAATATTTTATTAGTAACTACAAATAGCAAGTATGTATGAAACAGAAGCCTTTAAATGTTGATTTAGCTCCAAAACAAGATTGCCATGACTATAAAACAGGCTTTGGTACAGTCTGTCTTCTATGCATGTAGAATTTCTTTGTAAACAATTTTTTCATTGTCTGTCCTGTCCTTGGTAGGGTTCCATGTTCACTACTTTGTTGGATGTACTGTTAGACAGCAAGATGGGTAACTCTTCCTATTATCTGCCCAGGAAGGTCATGAAGAAAATCTTCTGGAAGTTATATCCAGGCATGTGAAAGACAACGATGGTTGGGAACAGCCAGAGTGAATTTACAAAGGGTGTATTGTGCCTGACCAAACTGATTGCTTTCTGTGATGAGATGACTGGCTCAGCAGATGCAGGAAGAGCAGCGCATATTACTTTCCTTGACTAGAGCCAGGTCCTTGACACTGTCCCAAAGCAGCCTTGTTACAATACTGGGGAAATGGGAACTGAATGGGTAGATTACAAGATGGGCCAGAAAAATTGGCAGGATCTTTGTGTTCAAAGTGATTCAGCATTTTTGTGTGTGGTTAGTAATTTTTTTGTTGTTTGTCTTTCTGTGGTGGCAGTCAGTTACAAGTCCTTGAGAGTCCCTGCTGGGGCAAATATTGTTTATACTCTGGCAATCGGTGACCTGAATGGTAAGACAGGGCAGAATGCACTGCTAGCAAGCTTGGGGCAGTGGGGCAGCAAAAATTAGGGAAAGTGGTCAGTACACTGGAGGGAAGGGCAAGGGCTACTTATCAGAGGGAGATCAGGAGTCTAGAGAGATGAAGTAACAGAAACCTCATGAAGTTCAACAACAGCTAAGACCTGCCAGGGACAGAAAGAGCCCCATGTGGCAGTAGAGGGTGAGGGTTCACTGGCTACATAGCAGCTTTGCAGAAAAAGACTAAGGGCCAAGGAGGGGTTGAGGCTGGTGTCCTGGTGTCCACTTGTGATGGTGGAGGCTAATCACATGCCAGGTGGCAGATAACAGAGGAATACCAGCAAGTTAGGGAAAATGGTTATTCCCCTGTCTAGGGAGCTTGTGAAGCTGCATTTGCAGTGTTGTGTACATTTCTGGCACGTCCAGTACATGCTGCAAAGACTCCAGTGGAGAGCCATTAAGGTGATCAGGGAATGGAAACATAGGACGCATAAGGATTTGCTGAGACCTGGGGTGCTTTTTAGTCTGGAGAAGAAAATACTAATGGACAACCTGATTTCTGTGTTGTACTACCTAGTGGACAACTTGGAGGAGAAGAGTCAAGGGCTTCAGAGGTTCATAGTAAAACAATGGGCAGCAGCAGCTGCAAGTTACTGCACAGGAGGTCCTGGTTAAATAACAGGAAAATATTTTTCACAATAACCACAACAGTGGTTAGATGCTGGAGCAGGTTTCTTAGAGAGGCTGTGGAATCTCTAGCCTTGAAGATTTAAACTCAACTGGAAAGGCCATGTACAACCTGATCTAATATAGGTTTACACCTGCTTTGAACACAGCGTTGGACTAGCTCACCTTCCAGCATAAAGTAGTGTATAATGTTATGGAAGGATAACAGAAGATATCTAATAGGACCTCTGTTAAAGTTGGAAAATAATCCTTTCTGCTGACTTCTGCTCAAATTTTGCATGTGACAGTGTGTCGGATGGTTTCCTTATGTGAGTTCGGATCATTATTTTGTTGTTTATTCCCAGGTTGATTTTTAGTATCTTTGGCCACTTGCATTTCTTATCATGGGCTGGTTAAGCTGTGCTTCATTAGTTACATACACCATCAGATCAAAGCAGTCCTGTATACTGCAGTGGATTTGGAACCCTGTTTTTACACTTGCTTTCATCTTAAAGAAAAAGAACAAAAATTACACAATGGGAAAATTTCTTAAAGTTAATATTGAGAAAGGGAGTTTGCGAAGTTTGTGATTTTTTTTTTTTATTATTATTATTTTATTCCCTTCTAGGATCCAGATGGAGTCCAACGGAAAGAGTCAGCTGCTTCACCAGCGCATGCATGTGTTCGTCCTACGAGAGTGGTGTCATCCACCTCCGAAGAGGAGGAAGCATTTACAGAGAAATTTCTAAAAATTAATTGCAAGTACATCACTAATGGCAAGGTACTTAAATGTTCAGGTTTTACTGTTACTATGTGGCACATAAAAATAAATGTCAGAACATGGAATAGAATAATGGAATGATTTTGGTTGGAAAAGACCTTTAAGATCATCAACTGTTAACCAAGCACTACCAAGTTACCATTAAACCATGTCCCTCAGCACTGCATCTACACGTCTTTTAAATACTTCCAGGGTTGGTGACTCGACTGCTTCCCTGGGCAGCCTGTTCCAATGCTTGATAACCCTTTCAGTGTAGAAATTTTTCCTACTATCCAATCTAAACCTCCCTTGGCACAGCTTGAGGCCATTTCCTCTCAACCTTTCCTCTCATCCTCTCAGCTTGTTTCTTGGGGGAAGAGACTAATGCCTTTCGGGTAGTTGTAGAGAGTGATAAGGTCTCCCCTCAGCCTCCTTTTCTCCAGACTAACAACCTCAGTTCCCTCAGCTCCTCCTCATAAGACTTGTTCTCCAGACCCCTCACCAGCTTTGTTGCCCTTCTGGATGCGCTCCAGCACCTCAATGTCTTTCTTGCAGCAAGGGGCCCAAAACAACACAGTGTTCGAGATGGGGCCTCACCAGTGCTGAGTACTGGGGGATGATTGCTTCCCTAGTTCTGCTACCACACTGTTCATGATGCCAGGATGTTGTTTGCCTTCTTGGCCACCTGGGCACATTGCTGGCTCATATTCAGCTGACCAACACCCCCAAGTCCTCTTCTGCCAGGTAGCTCTCCAGCCACTCTTCCCCAGGCTTGTATTGCTGCATGGGATTGTTGTGACCCAAGTGCAGGACTTGGCACAATTAACCTATGACAAGCTGCCCTGTAGCCATACTGTTAAGTGATTCTCTTGTGTTGAGGGCATGAGGTCTGTTCCTTAGCTATTATCTCTCATAAGCAGTTCTCTTTACTTACAGTGGAGAAGAACATGCCTTAAACCATAAGGAAACATGTAGTAGGGTAGCTTCACTTCCATTTTCCTAAAGCAGAACAGTGCAAGCAGAATTTACCTTTGATTCTGTTAACAAACACTTCTGTATTGGGTATAGTATGGTAGAAATCTATATTTATTTTTTTCTTTGAAGCAGTAGTTACAGTTCTCTCAGTAGGGTAATTACACAAATGCCTTCAAGTTAGTGGCACCTAATTAGCTTCCTTTCAAGTCATAGGTGTCCAAGTCTTGCACAGATTTTTAGGGACTTGAGATGATGCCAAAAACTACTGCAAGAATGCTCTAGGAAAAAACAAAATGTATCGCTCTACCACCCTGCAGAAAAATGATTAGACACCTTAATCATGAAAAGTCACACTTTCACTCAAGCTGAATCAATGCAAAGAAACTGAAAGTAACTGAAAATACTGCTGATTCTGCATTGCTCAGCAATAGATTTGCAGATAAGATCTACTAATGATGAGCAGATTGATAAGAATCTTTTAAAACTCTAGTTAGTTAGTTATTTTTTTTTGCTGACTGAAAGGATTGCAGATCTATGTATGTCTAGACTTGAAGCCTTTTGACAATCCACATATATTGGCAAAAGTGAAGTGTTAGAAGCTGGTGAAACCAGTACTGGAAAAGCTTTGTTTATTACTTTGCTCTAGTTTACAGTTAATTTGCTTCACTCCTTATGCTCTGTCCCTGGGTAACTTTTTTTTTTTTAGGGTGATCCTAGAGAAGTCATTACTTCTCAGTTTTAGGTGCTGTGTTGCAGAGGAATTGAGAACTGTGAGCCTCTGTTAGAAATTAGAATAGGCTGCCCAGGTAGATGGTTGAGACACCATCCCTGAATGTGTTTGAGTCGTTTAGATGCAGTGTTGGGGGATATGGTGTAGGGGAGAACTTTGTAGAGTAAGGTTGATGGTTGGACTCGATGATCCCAAGGGTCTTTTCTAACCTGAATGGTTCTATGAAAAAAAAAAGTGTAGTGTTAAAGTTTACATTATATTATTTACGTTCTGTAATTCCTCATCAGAAAATTATGGGGAGTGTTCACAGCATCTGTCTCTTGACTTGCATCTTTACAGTCTATCTTCTAAGAGCTTTAAGGATAATTCTGTTTTTAAAGAATTGTATAATCCACTGCAGTATCAGCCCATACTTGGTGAGGTGGGTGGGTAGACAATGAATGATAACTTGTGCTGGTTTGAGTGCCAGATTTCATAAGTTCAGCATGTAATTTAGCCTTTGTGTCACACGTGGTAGGAATGTCCTCTGGCATGTCATCTTATCCTCTCCTTGATACATTTCCTGATGATGTGGAAAGATAAATCTTCAGAGGTTTTCTGGAGAAAGATTAAAAGATTCATCCTCCGCTTCCCACTCTGGAAGTGAGTTTGAAGTTCATAGGTAACTGTTTAATAGGGCTTCAGATGTGAAGTCTCAGTCATCAATGTGACTGTGCTTGTAAACTAAAATCTAGTGAAAGCCTATTTTTCAATATGTTTAATTTCACCTGTGCAAAAGAGCTTACATTAGGGTAAAAGTGTCTCATTTCTCACTTTTCAAGACTGCTTATTCTGTATGTGTTTAGAGTTGGTTTTTAGTGACACCTGTGACTTCTTGGACAAGCACACAGGAATTCTGAGATGCAGTCAGTGTCTGGAACCTGGAAACGCTTGGCTCTGTTATAATATTTGCTCTCTGTTATCTGGTTATGGATACTGTTAGAGGCAGGGTGTTGGGCACAGTCAGAAACAGGGTGCTGTGAATATGCCACATTGGCTGCAGAGTCGCACCTTCACTCACTGGTTATTCGTATGTAGGCATGCCCTTTCTTGCAGCTGCACTTTTTGGTTCTTTTGTAGAAAAACATGCTGCTCTGATTTTTAATTCCTATCACTGTTTGTTGGAGGCAGAAAAAGGTATCTTAAGCAGTCTGCTTGATTGAAACTGAAATTTATGGAGGAGCTTTGAAATTCTTTATTCTTTCTTATGCTTGCTAGCTTACTCGCCTTGTTTTGAAAAGTATTAGGTAAAGAAAAATTACTAATACTAAGGCTTAAAAAGAAAAACACCAAGCTGGAAATAATGGGCACAAAAAGTACAAAAGCATTGTTCATGAAGTGAAAAGGAGGACACTGACAAGGTTCAATACTTCTACAAGAAACAAAGACTAAAACTAAATTGTTATCTTTATGGTAAAAGCTTTATAAACTGTGAATTACAGTTGTTGTTCTGCCTAGTGTGTTCAAGAACATAATGGAGTTATTTAGAGGTAGCTTCTGTTTGAAACCTGCTTGTCAGAAGTCCTCTCAAACCTTCTTAAAAATGTGTTTTATTGAACTGCCTAATCTTAATGTTTGGGCTCACCAGTGTCATAAAGTTTGGCTCTAATCCTTCTTTTATAATGATTGTCCGAATTTCTATCTCCGCTATTGTATAGGATTTAGAGTTCCCACTTCCTGAGGTTTAAGGAACTCTAATGGAAAGAAGTTAAAACTGATTCAGAATTGAATATCTGCATACCAGGGCAGTTTAAGCTACTTTCAATATGCATTTTTTTACATATGTGGATTAATATTTCTGGACCAGCTTTGAGACTGAAGGGATCTATTTTTGATAACCTAGTGCGTCCACATGGTTTTCAGTAATAAAGTGACTCAGCATTTCTCCTTGAGGCTGTTAAATCTGACCTTTGCCTGACTTCATGTCTTTAGAATCCATCTTACATACAGTAAACTTGACTTCTACAAGTGGTGTTTTGGGGAGTTTTGTTCAAGAACCAGAACTTTCCGTAACAGTATCATGTTGAACAACTTAGTAGGTATACACAGAGTCTAATTTTTATTTCAGTTTCATTGACAGAGGTTTTGATACTTTTTTTTTTCCTCAACAACTAGTTAGAAATATGTTCCAAGATCCTAAAAAAACATTTCTGATGGTCCTCTGTCAGCAACTGAGCTGTTTGGTTTTTGAGGTTTTTTTCCCGTTTTCTCCCCGCCCCCACCCCGGGCTAGAATGTTAGGACATTAGAGCAAAGGCTGGCAGTACACTGGAGTCATGTAGGAGTTTGTATTATGCGTGCTATTGCCCAGTCTTTTTGCTTATGCTTGTGCTCTGATTTTCTGATATGTCTCTCTCTAGCCACATTATTGGTACAAATAATTTTTTGAAAATATTTTGACAATTGAATTTGTATAAAATAAAGACCTGTTTCTAAAATGTTCAAAAAATAATGTTTACCATCCAAAGCATCTGTGCTGAAGACACAGCATGACAGAGCATGACCACAAAGGAGAAGCTGGGCTCATCTCCCTGAGTTGATATGGGCAGGTGAGGGCATAGGAAGGGCTTTACTTAGTAAGACCCCATCCTATTCTTTATTCTGAAAAATATATTCACACTGAAAATGCTTTCAGCAGCTCAGCCAGACCAGAGGGGGAGCTTTGGAACTTTCTCCCTGCTCCAAAAGCAAGGAACCAAGAAGGTTATATGGGGAGCAGGCTTAGGCTATAAGTTGTCTTTAGTGCTTGTAAGAGAGCAGGGGAGGTTAGCTTGGTGAAAGTAAGTCACTAAAGAGCAATATACAGTAGGGTTTTTATCCTGGCATCAGTGGTGTTACGTATTTCTAGTAGAACAACTGAGATCTGCAGCCATAGCACCTAAATTTGTATCAATATCAGTAACCAGAAAAGTCTGTTCTGAACCTGAAGTAAGTGCAGGGTACGAAAATGCTCAAGAGTTCATTGCTGGCTTACTCTGAGATAATAGTTCTGAAGTATATGTATTGTAGGAATGCTGACATAAAAATCTGTCTGATCTTTACTGGCAAACCAACAAGGAAATGAAGTTTTACATACTCTCCTTTAAAGAGGATATGTAATTTTTATCTTATTGAAAACTGGTGTAAGCTCCTAAAGCCTGGAGCTGCTTCAGTTTCTGTCTTTCAGGGAAGACTAGCATAACGTAATCAGCAATTCTTGACCAGTGGTTGGCTAGATGCATGTGTGCTCCCACTTAAGTGTTTTGTTCTGATGTTATCCTTCTTTTTCTCACAGAATCAATAGCCCTTGGTTTCTGTCTGTGCTGGAGATTTCATCTGTTGAGTAATACATGTACAGGTTTTTAGGGAAGCTTTTCTCCTGCAAACAAGGTAGAAGGTGGTAAAGGCAGAAGCTATTTGTCTTATAAAAGAGTCACAGAAATTGTTAGAGAAAGTGGAAGAAACACTGGTATGTCTGGAAAAAAAAAATAGTTGAAACTTGTGACCAAACAAAATGTTTCCTTACCTGGCTGTTACCTGAGCTTTGCCTAGCTACCTAGGTTAACATTCAATGATCCTTGGTTAATAGCAATAAAAAAATGACAGAAATATTAATGATGATCAGTGTATTATTAAGAATCTAATTTCTAGCCTGTAAATTTGGGGCTGCAGTTCTCTAGAGAAGTGTCCTTATGTGTTCATGTAGTAACTGTGGACCTTATCAAATAACTTGTGAGCCAGAAATGTTGCTTTGGTCTGCCTCCTGACATCTTTTAAATAGATAACAATTAAATAGGTTATCTGTTTTTGAGGAGCTATAAAGCCGGTATTTTCAAGATACCTGTATAATCTTTCAGCCGCTTATAGTCATTGCAAGTGTTTGATCAGCTTAGTCAAGTACGAATAAAAGCCTGATAGTTCCAACGGTTTAATTCTTTCTCTATCAGTGTAATAAATTTTAAATGGAATTACACTTTCAGATTAATTTTTATGCTATTTACCTATTGGTGTTGAAGGTTTCTTCTAAGACAAAGTTAAGCAGCTTTTAGGTTTCTAGCTGTGTCTTTGAGGCTGCAGAAGTAGACTTTAGAGTCTTCCGAATGTGTCTAGGACAGCTGCCTGGTGTACAGGGTTAGGGTTTTTCTGCCATCAGACAGGTTATCAGGCCGTTCCAGGAAGCTTCCATTTAGAATAGGTCTCTTAAACTTGTTTTCCTTATGTAGCCAGTAGTCTTGCACACTTTTCCGGCTGAACGTTGGCCTGCAGAAAGATTATATCTGCTGTTTCTCAGTGCCTGACTCTGAACGTCACAGAGTACTATGCAATTTCTATAAACACATTCAAATTTGCCCTGGAAACAGACTTTTGTCCTGGATATGATGACATTTCTTTAAGATACTGAGAAGCCTGGCCTGTGGGGTTTGGGAGGGATAAGTTGGTGTCTTCTGAACTGCTAAAACAGGCTGAAGCAAGATAACTGAAACAAGGAGCAGATGTGCAACTGGTTATTCATACGCATTATTCTAATATTGTGACTCTAATGTTCAGATAAGCAATGTAAAGCTGACTTATGAAACTTTTAACTTACTTTGTGATAAAATATTCTTTAATCAATTTTTGACCTAGACTGCCATCTGAAGCAGCCTTTTAACTTGCTTTTGAGAGCACAGATTGTGTGTTTGCTTAATAAAACCAGGGACCTTGTTGACATGGGTGATATGTCAGTTGTGACAGCTCACCCTTTGATAGAAAAATGTCATCTCCTTTTATTGCTTCACAAGCTTTAGCACTTCCTGTGTACTTAATTTATCAGGGAAGGTTCATGAAATAGTGAAGAACTGAAGACAAAATCGTCTTCAGGAAATGAGTTCTCCAATGAACTTGATTACTGATTGCTTCTACTGAGTAATACATAATTTTAGGAGTTGGTGTTTAACTCTTAAATCATTCGGCTAGGGCAGTCATATGACCTAACCTTTTTTTTTTTTTTTTCCTCCTCTCCAGTCTGACTGTTCTCAAGATCCACATACACCATGTGGGCAATGAAAGAATAGAATAGAGTATTTCAGTTGGGACTTACAACGATCATCTAGTCCCAGCTGCCATCAAGACTATGACCTTGACTTTTCTGGGTCAGATCTTGAGAATATTAATAAAATTCCACTTTCACGTGTGGTCATTATTGAAAGAGCTCAGATTCAGAAATTATGCTGTTTTTTTCTATTGGGTAATGAATTTACAGTAGTAGTATTTTTTTTAAAGAGAAGCAACTGTTCATCTGAGTAAGCTCTCTGATTTCGGCAGTCATGTTAAATTTGTTTTCTAGACTACAGTGGATATAACCAAATGTAGACTTCTGTTGACAGTCATCATCTTGGAGTTCCTTTTTGTACTTTGAAAGTCTATTTCCACAATGCAGTACTGAGAAATTATAGAATGGTTTGGGTTGGAAGGGGCCTTAAAGATCATCTAGTTCCAAGGACAGGGAATTCACAGCTGCTCTCAGCAGCCTGGTCCAATGTCTCACCACACTCGCAGTAAAGAATTTCTTCCTAATACCTAATCTAAATCTGCCCTCTTTCAGTTTAAAACCATTACCCCTTGTCCTGTTACTACACAACCTGATAAAGAGTCCCTCTCCATCTTTCCTATAGGCCACCTTTAGGTACTGGAACTTCTTCAGGCTGAACAACCCAAACTCTCTCAGCCTGTTTTCGTAGGAGGGGTGCTCTCTGATTGTTTTTGTGGCCCTCCTCTGGACTTACTCCAACAGGTTCATGTCCTTATGTTGAGGGCCCTGGAGCTGGATGTGGTACTCCAGGTGGGGTCTCATGAGAGCGGAATAGAGGTGCAGAATCATCTCCCTGGACCTGCTGGCCATGCTGCTTTTGTTCAGCCCAGGAAACAGTTGGCTTTCTGGGCTGCCAGCACACATTGCTGGCTCATGTTGAGCTTCTCATGACCAGCATGCAAGTCCTTCTCCTCAGTGCTGCTCTCAATCCATTCTCCGCCCAACCTGTGCTTGTGATGGGGTTGCCCTGACCCATGTGCAGGACCTTGCACTTGGCCTGATTGAACTTCAAATGCCAGTGACAGTTTTGTTTCAGTGTCTTAAACACTTTGGAATTATTTAAATATGTTCTGCTGACTTTGAAGTCTTCACTATATGCTTTGTGCTCTAAAAGTCACATACATAACCTGACCAGGCACTGAATGACTAAGCGGCCTTAAATACTTGAGCTGCTTTTGAGATTATTTTCTTTTTTCTGTAGTAGTGATGCCATTGGTCATTGCTGTAGACTTTAATAGTATTTTTGGTTTGGTTTTTATAACTTGCAGTTTTCTTCTCACTATATGGCATCTTTGTTTTTCTACTGTGAAGGTCATCAACCATCACAGTGCTGGGAACAAATTTCTGGAATTGGGAAGGATTGTAGTTGTATTTCATGCTGTGCTGATAAGTATTCTTAAAACTGAAAACAAACAATCCCCCCCCAATACACAATGTTTGTAATCACTGAATGTTTTATCAGTGAGCTGGATGTTTATTCAATTCCTGATAAGCTTCAGCAGCACATGAAGCAACTCTTCTGTGATTCTTGCACAAAAGTTTTGAATGTCTTTCTAAATTTATAAAGTCCTTAGGATTCAAGATCTGTTACTGAAGGATCACTATCACCCTGCTTAAAACTAGATTTCCTCCAGCTTATAGTTTTAGTTCAGACTCTACCATTCTAACAGTTTAATGAATTTCATTAGTAGGCAACTGGTGTTGGTGTTTGCATATGTTTCTAGTGCTTAAGGAAAAAAAAAAAGAGTTTAATGTGTTGTAAATTAGCTTGGTACCTGCATTGTGTAAGAACCCTACAGCTCATTGTATGAGTATCGATTTTCTTTAAATTTTTTCCTACTAGAAGTTTAAAATCTATTTGTGTTCATGTACTGCAGCAGTGTTGTAATTAAATCCATCCAAAGCTGCATATTGATGCAGCTGTATCTTTAAGAATCTTTAATGTTTTTAGTTATAGTTTCATTCTGTAAATGTGTTTGTCCAATCAGTCCACACGTACATTAAGTTATAATGACTTGTATCAGATACTGCTGTTTCTTTTGTGTAAAGAAAATGAAGATAAATGACAGTTTTTGAAAATCTTTCTTTTTTTGTTCTTTAATTAAAGAGTAGAAAGTGAGAAGAATTAAGACTCAGATTTTAGACAGTGCTTGAAGCTTCTTGCAAAACTACCAGTAAGCCCTGGGATTATCTGGGAAGGATGTATCCATACCTCAGAGGAGCTGCCTAGCATATCCTTTAGGGTTCAAGGGTTGATCTTTTTTTTTTTTTTAACTGAATCCAGCTATTAAGTAGTTGTGAGGAATAAAACTGTTTTCTTTTGTGAAAGTAAGTAAGTAGCATTAATTTGCTTCCCCAGAAAACAGTTATGTTTCTAGATGACTGCAATACAGAAGAAGCTGAATCAAGTGGCTTAAATCTAAACAGAAAGATGCTTCAAAAACAAATCAGAAAACACCTTTTTCCTTAAAAAAAAAAAAAAAAAAAAAAAAAAAAGATGAAATATGAAGGAGAAAATTTACCACTTCTTTTCCCTCTCATTTTAGGGTACGGTCAATGGTGTGCTGCTAGTGACGCCAAATAATATAATGTTTGATCCTCATAAAATGGATCCTCTGGTCCAAGAGAACGGCTGTGAAGAGTATGGCATCATGTGTCCAATGGAAGAAGTGATGTCAGCTGCTCTGTATAAGGAAATTGTGGACAGCAAAATTAAGGAGTCATTAACCATGTAAGATAGAATAATATTTATAAAGCTTTGAGTAAATATGAACTGTAGCCATATTGCTGACCATACAAAACCAGCAAAACCACATTTTCTTCTGTGTTTCTTTTTAAGACGACCATCAAAGATTGGCTTGGAAAAACCCTTGGGAAAACTTGCCTTACTTTAAGTTCTCACATTCTATATACTGTATAGAACAAATTGTCTTTGTATACGTGGATTCTAAGTTCCTCAAATAGTCTCTTTTAAAAATCAGTGTATAGCAAAAGGTACCACACAGCTTCCTCTGCCCCTTCCCACTATTAAAACAGTAGCAGACATGTCTGCTTCTTTGGTAATTTAAAAACTGATGTACAGAAAAGTCCAGCTTTTAGGTGCAAATCTTCATTGTTTACCATTTTCTACTTGCTTCTCAAACTCTTGTTGCTCTGATAAATTGCTGTAAGACTAATTTTCTGAGATTTGTCTATATTTTATGGCGTTAGGAGTATATTTTTCTACCTTTTTGGCTAGGGGAGGAACTGTGTATTTGCCTTTGGGTATAGCCTTGTTTGGGGTGAACAGAGTAAATTTGGATCGGTGAGCTTTAATCCCTGGTGTTTAGCATGGTAGGCATTTAAAGCTGCCTTTAAGCAGCATTATGAAAAAATATTTGTTCCGTTCTGTTTCCTAATTTTTATACTGTTCTCAGAAATAGGATAAATTGAAACATTAAAGCCGAAAAGGATATTAAAAAAAAAAACACAAAAAAAATCCACCAAAAAAACCCAAAACCATCATCCATGAGCCCATAAAGCACAAACGTTTGCAGACTACCTTGACTGTTTGACTGCAGAGAAGCGGACTCCTTTAACCAAAGTAAAGTTGTCTATGTGTATGAGAGAGTAAAGCTGTTTGCCTGATGTGTAACTCTTTTTAAAAAATGCAACCGTTTTAAGTAAGGCGTAAAGATACTCAGTAACTGTGAAAACTCTGAAAAATGCCCTTTCACAGTTCTTACAGGTAATTTGCTAAGCATGTCTTTTTTGGAAATCTGAAATATCTGGACACTTAGAAGAAATAACTGTCTTTACCACTTTTAAGCTCAATTTCAGCAGAGACCTGGTAGGAAACTGGTATCTTGGCATAGTCTTGATTGGTGCCTGAAGTCATGTGTTTCTTGAAAGAGCAACTAATAGACATATTACTATAGTAGTACTTTTGGGGCTTTTGATGTAGAATGATGATGACTTCAGCATGATTGCTTTCTGGAATTTTATTTTCCAGATTGAGTATTTAAAAGCTGCTTGTAGTTCCTACTTCAATTGATGTATAGTGCAAATAATAAGATTATGAAAATTAGATGACTTTTTAATCTACCTGTTTGAATCATAATATTGCAGTTGCAAAACATGTCTTTTTCTTAGCATGTTTAGTTTCTTAATGATTCAGTCTTGACTTACAAGTTTACCTTCCGTGCCCTGTTGATTTTTGTGCTCTTGTAGCACATGCATTTTCTGTTTTGCTCATAATATAAAAGCATATGGAATGAAAACATGTAATAGTAAAAGGTCACACTTCGCATTCAGAGCCCTGTATGTCCAGTTTGATTTCTTTTTTGTCAATTTTATAAACTGTTACATGGAACGCTAACTTCTAGCATTTGCTTCAGTCCAGCACTTTTGTGCCTTAACCTTATCAAAATTTGAGGTATGTTTGTAAATTTGGGGAAATATAAAATTCAAATTTCTTAAGTCTGTAACCAGAACTCCCAACAGCTACAGCTGGATCTGACAAGAGCTGTGTCTCAAGGTATTTGAGACTTAAATCATGTTTTTCCCTTATTTGTTTCTTTCTAAATATTCCACTGTTATTATTAATGCTTTTCCTCTCCCAATTTTGCCGTCAAACCTATTTAAACTTGGAAAAATAATCTGAATACTGAAAATAAGATTATTGGTATAATGGAAACTGATCACAAAACCGATGGATTCTTTGGTTCTAAAAACTGCAATTTCATGTTGTGTGATTTTTATATAAAAGCCACAATCTATGCTGAAAGTGGAAAAAAGGGTGTCTGAAAACATACAGATTTTTTATGGTTTTCATGAACCTTACATTGCGCTTGTCAAAAAGCAGCTATTACTAGCATAATCATGAAAAATGAAGGAAATGGCCCAGTCTAATAGGTGATAAATCTTAAACTCTTATCCACATGCTTTGTAAGCAAAATAACTACATCAGCACAAGCTTAATGTCAGCTTCATGTTAACATTGGGGTAAGAGGATGCATACGCTTTGCAGACATCCTGAATTTTAGCCATGTCTCAGTAACATCAGTAATATGACCTAACTGAATAAAAAGTTCTGTAGAAATGCAGAGCCCTTCCTCCAGATGGGAAATAAAGGTACGAGCTTCTTAAAAGCATTTGGTACTAAGTAATGGAAGATGTAAAGTGCTTGACATAGCAAGGGACTTGGCATTGAGAACTCTAGTCAAAAGTGTGTTTAAACATGAGAAGTTTTTTATGAAGGTTGTGTACTGGTCGGGTTTTTTGACAACACTGGAAAAGCTTGAGTCGTGTATGTGTAGTTGAGCATGTTCACAGTCCCCTTGTAGTCCTTCTCTTCTAAAACTCAGAGAATTTCCGGTTAGCTCATTTTGAAAGGCAGGTTTGAATAAGATTATCTTCTTTGGGGAAAATAAATTGGTTTTATGCTTGCTTTTTTATCTTACACTACTTATGAACATTTGATGTCTGTTCTTTTAAATTGTTCAGTTGCACCAAGTAGTTTGGGATTTATTTTGTGTCAAAATTAGGTACCTGACTGGTGAAGACACTAATCACTGTTAGGTATTTCCTGTGGGCAGAATGGTAAGATCTACTTTGATGGTTCCTATTGCTCTGTATTGACTCAAGCTTAGATAGTTAAGGTTAGACCAGATGATTTCTGCCATTCATTTCTTACCAGTGAGCTAGTTGTCACCTTCATAATAGGGTGGAATGGGTCTATAGAGTTGTACTGACCTCTTTGGTTGACAGAGTTTAAAAGCTTTTTGTTGTTTTTCCCCTGGTTTTTATTTTATTTTTACCCTTTAAGCATCTCAGACAGTCTTGCTGGTTTCACAGGAGAGCTTCTGCTTGTGAAAGTAATGACCTCAAGTTGGGAAGTCCTATCTATGTCAAGCTGGCAGAAAGTCTGCCATAAGCTTACTGTTAAGCATAAAAGATGTTTGTGTGTTTCTTATTACTGTTGCTGTGCATTAAGTGGTTTTTTAGTTTGTTTCTTGAAAGCACCCTTAAATTTTTTTCAGCATTAAACAAAACTTACTAACGAAAAGAGCTTGACAGAAAAGGCAAATGCTATAACATTATTCTCATTTGTTCAACAGAGATGTAGAACAGCTGTCTGTAAGGGAACTTTGCCATTCCAAGAAATCTGCGAAGAGCAATACAGATGAAATGGATTCCAGGATTCAGGATACAGGAAATGACAGTGCTAGTACTGCCCCAAGGAGCACAGAGGAGTCTCTTTCAGAAGATGTCTTCACAGAATCAGAACTCTCTCCAATACATGAGGAACTTGTTTCCTCAGATGAGCTTCGACAAGACAAATCTTCTGGAGCATCATCAGAATCTGTCCAAACAATAAACCAGACTAGTGCTGAATGTTTAGCAATCGTTTCAGACTCAAATGAAGCTGCCAGTGACTTAAAACCCAGTGCCGAAAGGGTTGTAAATCTAAAACAGTTTGGTACTCACAGCTTAAGTTCAGAAAGTGCTGAAATACCTTTAAAGGGGGGACAAGAACCTAGTGAAAATATTGCAGATGTTCTCCAGCAGTCTCTGCAAGGATCGCATGGTAGTGAAGAGCATGACAAAGAGGCAGAAGGGGGCAGCAATCAAGATTCCTCACTAAGAAAAGAACCAGAAGGAGAGAGTAAGACAGGAGAGGAACGTCCAGGTTGTGAAGATACCACAGAATCTCAAAAGAAAGAGAAAACTAGGAAAGGGAAAGTAGCGAGAGAGCGAACGCAAGGCTCAGAGACAGAAGTTGAGGAACTCCGCAAACTCTGGAAGACCCACACTATGCAACAAACCAAACAACAAAGAGAAAACATGCAACAGGATTCACAAAAAGAAATTAGTCAGAAAACCGTGACTGCGGGAGATGGGCAATTAGAAGGTGAGTCAGTATTTATGTTGTCAGCCTGCAAATTTACAATGTATCTCCCTCCAGCTCATCAGAATTCTTGGTTTTTATTCTGTATAACATATCTTCCCATTTATTGCTTATATTTCTAATTGGCTTGAAGATATGCTTAAGTTGCACCTTATATAAACCAGTTGGTAGAAATTGCTGAGGAAACCAAAACCATGGACACTTCTGTTACTGTCATTTTTCTTCACAGAAATTACATTTATATTCATATTGAAACACAGTATCTTTGTAGGGGAGATTAAACGAGCCTGTAAAATTAGGTCCATGATGCATTGGTCACTATAGAGCTCAAAATTAAAAATGTTCCTTAGCAATCAGCTAGCTGTCACTTAAATTTTGATCACAGAGTACATGTGAATGAATGAATTACAGGGAATGAATTTCATCTTATTTATAGCATGTGCACCTTGCGGTTGTGGTTTATGATGTGAACAAATAACACTGGAGGCTTAACACTTACTTTCAGAACTTTGTTTCACTTGCATCTTGTCATACTTTCATGCCAACTAGAACAAGGTTGAGTATAGAAAAAGCACATCTAAGGATAAATAAGAGCTAGATAGTAAGAAACTAATGCTATGAATGTGAGGAACAACCAGGTTTATTTCTTGAGTACCTTTACTCTGCACATATCAGACGCTAGGATTATTAGTTATCTTGTTATCTTGAAAGTCTATTGAAGTTACTAAATTCATATTTAAAAAAAAAGTCATGTCTTTTTAAAGTAACTTAAAGATGTTTCTGTATGTATTTAATTTCGCTTTTTTAAAAATTCATAGGTTATTCTCTGGTGCCTTACCAGCTTCCTAATGGAGATAAACTAGTTGTTTTAATTGTGCAAGATTTTGGGGGCAAGAAAGAAAACATGTCTATAATGCCTGTCACTAACTAATAGCTTATATGTGAAGTGCATTTGAAGGTCAAATTGTTTGTTAATAATAAAAAGTTGAGATTGTATTGATTAGAGGGGTATATTCTTCGGCTGACATAAATTCATCTTACACTTCAGAATCCAATATGATAGGTTTTGGTAGTGTTTTCGCCTTCTTTTAAGGAAATAACTGAATTTTGAAATTTGAAGCAGATTGATAGTTGCATCATTCTGTGATAAGTTTGGCTTTTATGCCTTAAATATTAGAGAAAATCCTCTGCAAAAATGTCAGCTAGCAGTTCTTACTTTCTGTGACTTTTTAAAAAATGCAAGTACAAGTGTTCCTTGCCACAGTTGCTGCTTTTCACAGAATGGTAGTGGTTGGAAGGGTCCTTTGGAGATCATCTAGTCCAACTCCCCTGCCAAAGCAGGTTCACCCAGAGCAGGCTGGACAGGACCGCATCCAGGTGGGTTCTGAGTATCTCAGAGAAGGAGACTCCACACCCTCTCTGGGCGGCCTGTTCCAGTGCTCTGGCACCCTCAAAGCAAAGGGTGAATTACAATTGAATTATAATCGAATGTTATTTGTAATTCAGTTGTATTAGATGCTTTAGTTTTGTTGTTTATTTTAAAAGATTGTGTAATTGAGTGACACTGCAGGTTTTTCATGCAGGGTGATCTGTACAGTCACAGAGTATATACATATATAATGAAAAAAAGCGTCTGCATACAGTCAAACAGAGGAGTGCTGGCTAGAAACCCTCTGCGCATGCTGTTACAGCCTCACTGAAGGTTGTGGGTGTAAAATACAGAGAAAAATAATTAGAAAAAAAGTAGCAAAAGTTACTGTTTGGAGATTTGTGCCAATGACTTCAGTCCAACTTCAGTTGGAATTATTGTGTATTTCTTATTCTTGCATGTTGTATTAGCAGAATGCAAATAAAACAGTGAATTATGAATTAGTATTTCTCAATCTAAATAGATTTGGTGAAGCTTCTACTGGCTTTGTCTACAGGCAAGTTTAAATGGAGCCAAGGTAAAAGCATAGATCTGCTGCTTAACTCTTGAAGGTCACCAAAGACTAAATGTGACAGGTCTATTAGATCATTAAAAAATTGAAATACTGTGAACAATATCTACTATACTGTCTATCAGACCAAAACTCTGAAGTAGTCTTACTATGAGTTTTGTATTATTAAATTACCTAGATAGGTCTGTATCTCCTGCTTATAGCAAGGGCTTAGTTGAATTTCTTCTGAGTTTTGAGCATCTATGTTTTTGGGAGCTATCATTTGTTGGTCTTCACAGAGGTCAAATGTTTCTGAGTTTGGAATTAATGATCTACTTGTTCTGAATGTTGAACAGATGATGCAATGGAAGTTGATAACTATGTATAGTCTAGAAGAGTTAAAAACGCTGCCCTTGGATATTTTATTTTTTTTTAATTGCACAGGACTGATTCTCTTCTATTTTTTGACACTTGTGGTAACCACCGGGCTGAAATAAAAGCTAGATGTAGTTGATACTTTGAAGAAACTATACTGCTCTATAGTTTTGTGTGTATAAACAAGCTGAAATTCACTAAAGCTAGCATGTCTGTTTGCTGCTTAGTTAGCTGGTTATTGGACAAGATTGAAAGGGGGAAAAAAAGCATCTCACACAATAACCAGTACGAAAATCTTTTTTTCTAATGACTTCTCTATCAAATAACAAAAATATGTTGGAAAACACACCAAAAAAAAAATATCTTAAATAGTCCTTTTGAGATTTGGGTGCAGGGCTAAATTGTTTATTTTAATTCTCAGCTAGCTGGAACTAAATCTCACTTGGTTTTTAAGGTATGATACAAATCCCTCTTCTCTGAGCTCTGTGTCAGAAGTTCTGAGCTGCTGCAAGTGAAGGACCAAAATCTCAAATATCAGATCATTTTAAGAATATTTCTCTAACGCTGCCACAAAGTTCATGTGCCAGTCCTATGAAACAGGGGGTTTTTGTTTATTTTGGGTGGTTTTATCTGACAATTTACCTTTGAGCTTACATTTATAAAATACTTCCAAATCATTATGACTATTCTACTCTACTGTATACTGCAGGTATAAACCTGCAGTATTGTAACTGAGTATTAGGAGGCGCACATTTAAATATTTACTGGGAAAAAAATTATTTTGTGGAACAATCCTATTCTAACCTTTATGGTGAAAATCTGGCAGAGAAAACATCCAGTAGAGATGTTTATAGATCCAGAAGTTGATGTCTTCGGTGCTTAGTGTATCTGAAGTCTGCCTAGACACTGAAGGAAAACTTCAGCTGCAAAGAAAAGATGAGCATCCTAGAAAAATGGAATGTATCTGCATGTACATGTAACACCAGATGTAGGCCGAGTCTTTTGTTGTTATAGCTGATCATAAGAACTCTCAAACTTGCGTTTTACTTCCTTGCTTTAATAAGTCTCTTGTGGCTGGAAGTCTTGTTCTAGGATTTGGGCAATTAATCTAGCAAAGAAACAATTTTGAGAAGGCTTCTTCCTTTACCTTGTGCTGACTTGACAATCCGGACCTTGAGGGTAATCATAGAATTCTATTAGTTCAATTAAATGTACTACTGGAGGGAAAAATCCCGTACTGCAACATCTAGTATACTTCATCCTGAAGTGGTGTTCATACGTTTGAAGTGTTTGATATAGCTAACAAATTAAAATTAATCTCAATCCTCTTAGTAGCACCAGAACTTTTCTTTTTTAAATGAAAAGTAACTAATGAACAGGTTTGACATAGGTGAATCAGCTCTTGTATTTGTTTAACACTGTGTCATTTGTATGTATATGGAATATCCTTTTAACAGTGGGAGGGATGTCTGATTCAGTACTGAGGCATATGCATTGAGAATACTTACCGAAATACTTTCAAGCATGGGTGAAACTGTCAGAATGTGATCTGAGACTGGAAGCAGAAATGAATGTTAGAATTACTCAAATATGTTGTACTCTGAAGTTAATTCTGCAGATGCAATTTATGTAACAAAAAAAAAAAAAAGGACAGGGAATTACTACTACCTATGTTACCTCATCTATTACTTACGTATATATGTGTCCTTTATTTACCTGTATTGCCTAATATGAAGTTGGCTAATAATTTTGTTAAGCTGTTTTACACATTGTGGATAGCTTACTTTTTCTTTACTAATAGGCTCTTCTCTTACAAAAGAAAAAAGACGACATCGGTCCCACAAGTTTCTGCGTCTCAGGGTTGGAAAACCCATGAGAAAAACATTTGTTTCGCAAGCAAGTGCGACAATGCAGCAGTATGCACAGAGGGATAAAAAACACGAGTACTGGTTTGCTGTTCCGCAAGAAAGGTAAGAAGGAGGTAGACTCTAAAAATCAACACTTTCCAATAGGTCTTTCAGCATTGTTTTTTTTTTTTATGCACCATACAAATTTTTTTCAGTGACTGTGTCTGTAAAGCAACACAAAAAAGGGTCAGCAACTGAGGATATTGATGATTGGCTTGTACTTAACACTGGAATACTTCATTACCATACTGAAGTTTTATTGATTTGCTTGGGTTACTTGCAGGTTCAGCCAGTAGTTTCTTGTGGTGTTATTTAGGCTTGTGTTTGTACCAAGTGAATAATGAAAGAAAGATTCAAGTTAGTGGTGTCTGGTGAAGGAAGTGAGTTCTGCAACAGTCTGTATTGTCATTATCTGTGCTTCCCATTATTTGGAAACTTCCTAAAAATTCTCTCTACTTCATAAAGCTCTGAGTACAGAAGAGCTAGCTGGGGTTCTTTTTTCTTATCTGCATGAATGGAACGTAGAACTTTTCCAGGAAGCAGCTTAAACATATCTACTGGAAAAATATCTAAATTTGTTGCAGTGATTCAAAGACATGACATGTCCATGCTCTCTCTCTGGTAAAGTCTTAAATTCTTAAATGATCTTTACTGCTGGGGAACAGACTGATTTTCAAGTTCAGTATCAGGGTATTGGTATCATCCTTGTCAGAAGAGGGGGGGTAAAAAGAAAGAAAGAACAACAAAAAACTATCAGCTATCATCTTGTATAAATACCTACACACAATGATCAAGTCACTTTTCCATCTTTTCTTTTGAGCTGAATGGCATAGAATGTCCAGTTGGGACACTGCAGTTGAGGACAGATATGGATCAATTGGAGAGAGTCCAGAGGAAAACAGCAAGACTAATTAATGCCTAGAAAGTGTAACATATAAAGAAAATTAGAAGTAAGTGGGGTTCTTTAATCTAAAGGAGAAAAGGTTGATTATAAACATAAAATGATTTCATACTTAAAAGTTGGCTGCAGTAAGAAAGGCGGCAGTCTTTTTTTTTTTTTTTTTTTTGTGTGTGTGTGTCCACTGTGAATGGAGATGTGTTATGGACTGAAATTACATCAAAATACATGAGTTTTCCAGCAGGGAGAATTGAGTCTATGCTAGCACATCACTAACCTGCTTTTAAACATCACCCCTGCGACCCCTAAGTGGTGGAGATTATGCAGTTTCTTGAGACAAACGTGTGTCACGCTGATTGCGGTATAGCTAATCCTGTCCGGGCCAGGTGACCTCTTGTGGTTACATTCAACTGCAATGTTCTTATTCTATTCATATTGTATTTCATTTGAAAACAGATAAATGTTTCACATATGGCAATGATGTCTAGGTCAGCTGATTAAAATGATTACTGTCTCTTTGATTTTCTGATGTAGCAGCGAAGTACTTATCTTCAGCATCAAGCAAGATTTGTCACTGAGAAATAGTTCTTAGTTTATATGTGATCTCCTTGGAAATTACTCCACCTATGAAGAGTTTCTCTTTCTAACTGCATGGGCAATTAGTGATTTGTTCTTTATCAAATGTGTGTCCTACGTTTTTGTACACAAAAAGTCATGTGTGGTGGTAGTGGGGTGTTTTGTTTTCTTAATTCAGTGTTAAGGTTACTGAGTGCTACTCTGCATAGATCAAAATACTTAGTGTTAACCCAGTTGTCTTTTGTCACCTAGGGGTACAAAAGAGGAAAAAAAGTAGGTATCTGACAAACTTGCATTATTACAGTGTTCTTAATCTCAAATGAATCAGTCTGGGAAGGAGTGTCTTAGAGTTCCTTTGATTTCAAGTTTTTTTTACCTTAACTGCTATAATTATACACAATTTCAAGTTTTTAAAGTTAAAATCAGAATTATTTTTTTAAATTTTCCTACTTGTAAGACTTTTTAAAATTGATACCTTGTTCAGTGCATGAGGAGTCTACAGCTTTTTGTTCTGTGTTCTGACTTTGTCATAGAAGTTATTTAGCGTTATGCATCCGAAATGTCTTATTCTCTCTTACTGCCAGAGAAAGATTTGTCTTTTTTTTTTTTTTTCCTTTCATCATTGTTATCCAGGAACCTTAATGTTAACAAGGGGGACTTTGAATAGCTGACCCTGTTGAGAGACTATTATTACATACCTGTGTGCTACATCCTTTTAAAGAGAGGCACATGAAAATTATAGCTGCAGTTCTGAGAGACGTTGCTGCTCTGTATCTCTTGCAGTCCTTCCAGTATTCAGTTTTGCAGGAATGTAGTAAGGGGGAGGGGGGAAACAAATACTGTTCTTCATGCTAATCTAGTATGCAGATTCTCTGTAGCAAATATCTCTGAAGAGGGACATAAGGAACATTCAAACTCTTGGTAACCAGAGCCATAAAGCTCTAGCTCTGAAGCTGTCTTTTCCATGATGAAGAGATACTAGTGGATTCATTGTTTTTTTTCTAAACGCTCCATCTGTGCACCTACAGGAAATGCTTAAAGAGTATGCATTGACATCTATTAGGGTTGTAAATATCTTTCTTCTGGGAATTTGGGGTGTGTTTTGTATGTTGGTTTTTTTTTTTTTTTTTGCTCTTCCAAACTGGAGAGCCATGCCATTTGTGGCAGATAACTTAGAAGGAAGTAACTTTGAATCTTGGTACTTGCTGCAGTTCTGCAGTTAGAGGAGTCTGTAGTTTATGATCTGGTTACATATATGCACACTTCCAGCCCTACTTCCTCTTGACTGTAGTAATTCTCACAATCTGTCTAATTTTGGTTACATGTCTTGGGAGTGTTCAACTCTTCTTCAGGGGTGGAGAAAAAAGACATGCAGACACTATTAAATTCCAATTTTGTTTAGGTTTTTTATGTAACTTCTAAAATAAAATTAAAAAAAAAGTCTTAGTGTTATGTTTTGGAAGTTACTTCATTTGTAAACAGAGGTTTCCAAAGGGACACAAGTGGAAGTACTGTACTTGTATATGAAAACACAGCTAGTCTCAATTGCCAACTTGTTTCCTGTTTTTCCTCCAGAGTCAGCTTCGTATAATTAAAAAGAAAAAAACCAACTAACTAGTTTTTTTCAAATGTGTCTCTAATATCTAGTAAAACATGAAATAGTAAGTATTTTCATTTTAACCTTAAATACTTCATAATTATTAGACATGACCCAAAAGATGATAAACTTACCTTATTTTTCTTTTCTGTATCATGACTTCTCTAGGACAGATCACTTGTATATCTTCTTTATCCAGTGGAGTCCAGAGATATATGCAGAAGATACTGGGGAATCTCTTCGGGAGCCTGGATTTATAGTGGTAAAAAAGAAGGAAGAGACTGAAACTAGTGAAGAAACTACTACTGAAGATGCTGCTAAAGAGTGGGAGGTAAGGAAGAACGGTGTCAAAGATTTTTTTTTTCTTTAATATTTTCAAAGGAATATAGTTTAAATACTGTTAAATACTTTCCAATAAGAAAAACAAAGCAATGTGCATTATTAGTCTGCTTACTATGATCATGACTGTTTAATTTATGCCATCCTAATGCTTTGCTCTAACATCAGTTCAGGACAACATTTCACAACTAGAAGTCATTTTTGTATGGAGCAAATTGTAACTTAAAACTCAGAGTTGAAAGGAATGCGAGTACAGCAAAGAAGTTGCAATTTTGAAGCAGACAGTTTTCAGTCAAGTACACTGATAGTTTTCTGGTATTTATTATTCCTCTGTCTAGAATGTTGAATACTTATTGGTAAGTCTCAAAACAGGGATGAGATAACAAAATAGGAAAATTAATCTATTAATGACGTGTTTTTTAATAATTCAGTAATTAACTTCTCAGTTATAAGTTCTTCATACATTAAGATGCTGCTGCATGGATTTTAGTAATATACTGTAACTGGAACTATCGCTTTATTGTTTTATAACAAACACTTTTCTTCCATGTGAATCTGTGTCCACTGTGTTTCTATGGACACATCTTTACCTGTCTACATGGCTTTGTTTTGTAGTGTACATACAGTTAAAGCACTTGTAGTCTTGTGCATTCAAGTGTCAGTCAAAAGTTTGATGATTCTTGTCATATATATTGTAGAAGTATCCCATCAGCACTGTTTAGCTTGAGTTTCAGGACAGCAATTGCAATCTCTGACTGTAAGACTGATTTTTTCCTTTTTCTTCCCCCTGCCCCGCAGTAGAGCATGTTGAAATTAGGAAAGTCTATAGTTGTGTTTTATGTGGAGTGTAAAAGAAATTTTTCAAAACTGCAATAGTCTAACTACAGGTAATGGTTTTCTTCTTGGCTCCAAAACTTAGAAACGTAGTAGAACTCTGACTTCAAACTTCTCACTTAGCTGAAGTATTAGGCTGTGGTTTTTTGATCTGCAGCTCAGTGGTTTTTTTGCATTGAGCACTTTTGCTTTGAGACACTGAAATTAGTATTTTAAAAGCATGTCTTTTGAATATTCATGTTTTCAACATATATATTGCTTGAGTATTTTTACCAGCAGTGTATTTCGGTGTTGACTTTTGTTCAAAGCCTTTATAAATATTTGATGTTTTAAAATTTGGTCTTTTGGAACACAGGGATCGCTGGCAAGTGATCAATATTATGGTTTAAGGCACAGTTTCTCTTTTAATGAGCTCTTCAGTAACTTTGCACCTAAATATGATTACAGAATGATTCTGTGGAATGATTTCCACAGAAAATAGTGCAAATCTTTCTTCAGGATTAGAAGTTGTAACCTCAGGAGTTACTTCTGAAAATAGTAGAGGCAGTACTTTTCCTACATGTATTAAAATCTGTAAGTTATTTACTACAGAATGAGGTCATGCCTTAAGCCTTTATTTAGGTCTTCTCTGGAAATAATTGTAGAAGACATATGTTGTAAATATTGCTATTTCCATGTGTTATGTGAAAATTATGTCAAGTTTAGTTCTTTTAATATTACTGAATAATAATTTTCTGGATTTACAATTTAGTGTGATTAGTGAGATGGAAAACTTTTTTAAAAGCTGTTATGCAAGTACAAGAAATATGCTAATGTGGTCTTCTGTGCATTTAAATTGAGTAATGTGACTTCTTATGACTGACTTCTAGCACAAATCTGAAAGCTGTTAAAAACTTTTTTATCAGAAATGTTTGACAGTACCAGCTGGTTCAACCTGTCATTACATACAACTGCGTTTTGGTGGCTTGTAAAGTATGTGCCAGAAAGTATTGGTACATACAGGGAATGTTGTCATACCCATTATTCTCATTGATTTTCAGTCATTATTTTCAACCAATATACTTATTTCCTTTAACCCAACGAGCTTTTTCTCTGTCAGCTCTTGACCCAGGTGTAATCTAGGATAGGAGGTGAACAGGATCATTGAAACCTTTTTGTGGGTATTGGGATGAAAAATAGGCTGCTGTCTTCAGAACAGAGTGATGGAAAAATTCAGGGTGGAAGGGAAATAGAGAGCAAACTCTTGATGTACAAACACATTGCAATGTGCTGTTGATCTACCGAAAGAGGAAGCTAGTGGGGGTGCTTTCTTTTCCATATGTGCTCCTTCTGCTGTTGTTGTACAGTATCTTAAAACCGGAGAAGCGGGGAAGAGGATTAATGGGTAACCCAGGTGTGGTGCTCTGAGACAGCTTTTTCTTCTTCGATAACAGTTCCAGCTACGGCTTTTTATCAAGAGACTTTAAGGAAGTACTCTGCTTATTTTTTTTTAGTGGAAAACTATTTGTGATAAGGAACAAGCAAAAGCAAAGATCAGTAACGTGAAAGAAGTAGTAGGGTTGGGTTTATAAGTTTATCAGTTAATAAGACTGAACTCTTAACTCTGAACTTACTCCAATTTTTCATCTGCTTATGCTTTCTTCTTCTACCTGTATACAGAGTAGTCTATTTCCTGTCAGCCTTTTCCCTGAAGTAATCCAGTAGATGTAACCTCATCTGATCTCATGACAAAGAGATAAGACTCCCGCCTAACACTAGTTTGATCAAATACTGCACTGTATGAAGCATCCAAAAAAAGTAAAATCCAGGAAATCCTTTAGCTGACTCTGTATTATATGCTGCACACTTAGTAGATAACCATGAAATGACTACTAAGTCAGTTATTTCTCATATCTAACAGCACCATCAGTAAAGGTGGCTAATTCGTAGTCATCAATTAGAGTTTAAAACAAACTCTGTGTGGAGTAACCTTGTAGCTCCTGTTGTTCTGCCTTCCTGAGAGGCCTCTGCCTGTCCCATTGGCAAAGCTCTTTTTAGAAAGATACTTTTTCACTTAAGATCAGTTCATGCTAAAGACTTGTCTATGGTGTCTGCTAGATGTGAATAAACAAGATTTTTATTTTATATATTGAAATGAAACCATGCTGCTTGTTTCTTGGAGATGTTATCCCCATCCATTTTCCTCAAATATCTCTTTTTACCACCTTGTATTGAAGTGAATGAGTGCACACCAAGGAAGAGGCTGTTTTGGGTTGTGTGGGGTTTTTTGTTTGGGATTCTTTTACCATCTGTACTGAATCTTTGAGGTATAGAGGTATGTTTATCATGGTATTCTTTATTTTACCCGGTATAAATTCAAGTGCTAATGGCTTTCTTTGTCTGTTAGCACAAATAAATAATACTGCTTAGAAACCTGTGTGTTGATAAACAAATGCTTTTTCCAAAGCGCATTCTGTACTTGTATCTAAACATGGCAAGATTTGACAGCAAGTTGACTGTTTCTGTCGTGGAGTACCTTGGAAACAACTTCCATTGGTCCTTTAAGGTATAATTTTGTTCCCTGTTCAAGTTGTGTATATAGTAATGCGTGTAGAAATTAATGATGCAGTGTTCAGGTGCTTGCTGTTAGATAGCTGCTGATGCATTAACATCATTTTGTTGCCATTTAGTACCAGAGATTGAAAGCATTAAGGAGTTTTCACCTAGTGCTGCTAAATGCATGGTCCCACAGTATTTGAAAGCAGGGTCCTCAAGCAGTGCTGATAGGATTGGTCTTATGCTTGAAGAAGTTTAAAAAGAGTGAAACGGAAAAGCTCCTTGAATTCTCCTACAGTCTCCAAGTCCTGGTTGAGAAATGAGTTTTCAAGAAACACAGCTATTTACTAATTTCTTATGGCTGCATAAAAAAATTGCTTTTCTAAAAGAAGTGTTCTTGACATTCCCTGTAAAGGATACATGTTATTCTATTGCATATATATGGAATATTTAAAAAAAAAAAAGAAAAGAACCGCCACACTTCTTCATAGAACAACTTGAAGAAAGATTATATTAAATGCTGCCCAGTATATGTTATTTTCTGTAACCTTTCTTGCAGACTCTTTAACTTTTTTAGTTCAGGAAAAAAATCTGCACTCTTAAATTGAAAAAAAAAAAAAAAAAAAAAAGAGGTTGGGGGATGGGATGTGATATCTGATTCATCAATCCCAGAAATTTCAGTTATCCAGTTATTCTACTATTGTTTTCCTAAAACGGATTGTAAAAACTTGGTGGGCTTGTTTCCACTGCTGTTGCTGTATGAAGTGGCATGTGGCATTTTGAACTTGACCATTGGAGGAAAAAGACATGGAAAACAAGTACTCATGTAAAATGTCGTTAACCAGATCAGATAGGTAAGTCGACTTTCCACTGAACTTGTGTGCACATAATGCGTGCTGATAAGCTCCAGTATTTTTCTACAGAAGTTGGCATGTGTAAATAATCCATTAAAATCTTTAGAGAATCAGTTTATCATATCTGGGGAATAAGGACAACTGAAACGGATTTTTCCAAGCAAGGTTTTTACTGTTTTAATAACACTAGATACAAAGGAAATTGCTGTGTTCTAACACAGGGAGGAGGGCACTAGAGGGGAAACAATGGAAGTGACTAATGTAAGAAACATTAGTGCATAAAGGAGAAATAACACCATTTGTGCTTTCCCATGTGAGTTTTATCATAAAATTTTTGCACCTTTTATTAGTATCTAACTAAAGGACTAGTTGGTCGCTTGGGCAGGGAAGGGAGCGAAAGAAAAGAAATCAGGATGCCTTATATCAGGATACCTTAATTTGCTTATTTATTGCATCTCTGGGTCTGTGAAGCTAATTCTCAAAGTTCATGACATTTCTTGAACAATACAGAAACTTGGTCTGTTGTATTCTTTAAGTAGTTAACTTTCTGATAGGGAGCTGGAAAACTGGGTTGCACCATTATATTGACAGCATGTGTATAAATGCAGTTTTTATTTCTGTATGTGATAATGACTTATTGATACAGACTGCTAAAGACTGATACAGTCTTTAGATTCCGATTTGAATCTAGAACAATCAGACCAATACCTATGTAAGGTACTACAGTTGTTAAGTGTCTTCATCATCATGCAATATTGGAAACACAGGATTTATGCTGATGGATCAGATCTCTGGTCATCAGGCAGAGTATTGATGCAAAAATTAAATATATAATTACTGACTGTGGCCACAGTGAAATGTTTCAGAGGCATTTAAGAAATTTAATCTTGGGCACTTGTGAAGAAATCAGTTAAAGACGTCCATTCCTATTTAAACCTGAAATCTGTTAAGGAAATGGAAGAATTACACTGTACTAGAATAATTCTTAATTATTTAAAGTGTTGATTCTTCCTTCCTTCCCTTCCCCCAACTTGCCCCTGTCATTTGATCTTATTTATTGCTGTTACTCAGCATTGAGTCATACTTCAGGTCCACATAAATCTAAACACTCATCCACAAGGTATTTGAAAACAGGAAATTTCTTGAGTTAGGACCTGCAAGTGGGTCTTAAAGCAGTTGGAAGCACATCTATCTTATTGTTTTCATTAGCTTTTCAATTATTTGAAAAATACAGAAAAACAGTTTGAACTAAAGCTGTCTAGAAGTTAACTTCCAAAATGAAGCATGAGTTGGTAGATATTTGCAAATTATTTTTCCCAGATTCACTGGATCGTGTTCTGGACTTGCATTTCATAATCATTACCTACCTTTGTTTTTGCATACTAAATTTCTGTAGAAAATGTAGATACAATTCTTCTGGAAAGCAGTACTCTGTAGTAACTCACTTGTCAAACTGAATTTCAATTGGAACTTTAGCTGTGGCCTTAAAATGTTTACTGGATCAAGCCATTAGTTGGAAATGAAGTTCTACCTCCCTGAAATGGTATTGGAGTTAGACACAAAACAGTTCAATGTTAACAAAACTAACTTCTGGAGCATCTAGAAATTCTGTTTCTGTGTATTTGTAGATTCATGAAGGTCATAAACAGAGATTGTTTCCTGGTCAGGTAACATCTGAAGAAGATTTTTTCAAGATGGGAGTGTTGCATGTAGGTGCCTAAATTCTTTATTGGATCTGGACTGTAACTTGCAACACTTCTATATTAAAATGGGCGTTTCAGTTTCAGTATGCACGGCTGACTTCAGTTTTTGTATTCTTAATCATGTTTTGTTGATAAATTTTTCTTCCATGCCTAAACTTCAGTACTCGGATGCCAGTGAAACAGCTGTTTTTTGTGTCTTACATTTCAAATTGTGGTACGATCGTAATGCTGTGTGACAAGCTGGATGATGCTGGATCAGCAGAGAGAGAAGGAAGTCTGGAAGTTGTGGGCTTCTTGAATGAAACACTGCACACACTGTAAAGATGCATCACATTAACAGTCCTCAAAATAAGAAAATTTTTCCAGTATGTTTCTTGAAAGGTTGTCTCTTTGTGATAGTGTATTAGATATACAAGCTAGATCGTTGTTTGGTTTTTACTTCATGCGTTGGCCGTTAAGAAATTGGGTGTGTTGCTATGCACGTGTTGCTGTGCATTAACATTACCATGTGTTTTGCTCTTGTGCTGGAGGATGAAAGTCTCTTGAATTTCAGCAATCATATGCAATATTTAGAAATGTTTCTGTTATAAATTTGTTTTGTGATCAAAGAGAGAAACTCTGGTGCCCATTGACAGAATGCAATTCCCTTTGTAGTGACTGGTGACTTTCATTCTTGCTTTTGCAATTAACTTGAACAAATATTGTACACTCTCACGTTCATGCATTGGATATTTCTTGCTTTTCTTTATTTTCTCTACTATTGGAGTCTATTTATAACTTGTAAGTGAAAATTCAGATGTTTTCATTACTTGGAGCTTTCCTGTAGTTGAAATCATGAATGTGGAATTGTACCTGATGGTTATTTCATTTATCTGAGAGAGAGAACTGGGGCAGTCCCTCTGCTAAGAGTTGAAGTGGAGTCATTCAACTAAAAAGGTTGTGCTTTTGAGACTTTTAATGGCTTTCATCTACCTTTGAAAATCCCGAGGAAAATTTTGTGGATGGAAAAATGCTGCTGCTTTTTTCCCCTTCCCCTAAGCTGTTGAGAGGAAACAAAGGATGACTTCTCAAATTAGACTTCCTTTCCTACGGAAACATTATCAGCCAACTAAGACGCTGTGCCAGTCCGTGTTGTACTGGATACCACAGGAGGTGGCTTTTGTACTGTTCAGTGTGTTGCTTGTAGTAGGGAAAGGGGGAAGGGACCAGACCTCAGGTAGCTGTAATCCTGTGTTAGCTTCACCTGCTACAACTTCTACAAAGATATGGTTGTTCTAGAAGACAAAGTAGTAGTTTTTCGTAGGAGCTGGTACCTGATTTTGGTTTTAACTGCATTTTTTAAAATTTTAACTGCATTTTTTTTATTTTTTAACTGCATTATAACTTCATTACTCCTGAGCTTGGCACTCTTTTCTTACTCATCTGAAAGGCTTTTTGTACCAAATAGAACTTGTCTGCCTTTTTTAAAGATAAACCAGACCTTAATTCAGCTGACTTTTGTATGCCTTATATCATCAAAGTATGAAAATGCCTTTTTTTTTTTTTTCCCCCCACCTAGTGGAATTCCTTCCAAAGATGACAATTTAGGTGGCTTGAGCATCTAAATTAGGTGTCTTCCTAATTTTGAAGTTCTTGGCAATTTGTACCTTAAAACTATAATATAAGGAGTAAACATACAGGATGTACATCTCTTACCAGAGCTGTAAAATGCTGCTTTAACTTTAAAAATATTGTAAAACTATAATAGTTTAGAATTATAGAGTTCTTTTCTGTCACATTACACTAATGTATATTGAAACGACACTATTTTGAACACTAGTTGAGGTAGCTTTCAGTTTTTTCTTTAGGCTCTTTGATGATGGGAGTTTTTATTACAATCTGTGAAACAGGCCTGTGAGATGTAATTAAATAGAAATCTCATCTCTTTAAAAATGCATTCTAACAAGCAGATAGGCTACTGAAAGGGAAACTAATGTCATTGCTTATTGATTTGTTTGTTCCCAGGCAAACCAATACCATAGCATGAAAACAAGCTTTCTTCTTGACAGTCAGAAATGCAAATGATTTACGAATTGAACTGAGGCAATTGAGTTATAAAGTCTGGTTCCTGTGATTTATGTTTTTCTCAATTTTCTGGGCTGCTTCTGAAATTGGAGTATTACATTCTGAGAAAATCTTATTTTATACATATGCCTCATATATAATCTTCTCGGAAGACGCTTGGGGATGCTTATCTTCAGTGCACCGCATCTATGACTTTTCATCACAAAACCCGGTCACCTACACAGCCGCTTCTTGTGGAATCAACAGCAAGTTCTAAATAAACTGAGTAATTATGCTGCTTCCCGGCTCAGCCTCAGTATCTGTCTGGGGTAACCACCCACCCTTAAGAGGGAAGGAGCAGGGGAAATAATTACTTTTTACTAATGTAATATCACTTAAAAAGCATGCTTATTAAATATAGGGGTTGTAGAATCCAACATCACAACTTTTCTATCACTGTGGTATCAGGACATTGCGTTAGCTGCTAGGTGAAACAGAATAATGCCATCTAATCAAACTGCAAAGATGTTCTTTCACACCCAGCATCCACTCTTCCTGCTTGAGTTTAGAGAGTTACTGTACTTACTGCCCTGGTTCTGGGCTACGTCTTGTCAGCTGATAACTTTAAATCTGGTATGGCAAAAGGTGTAAGCTAGATAATTGATTTGGAGTGCAAATAGGATATTTGATAAGTTGTACCTGTATTTGTTAGTACTCTCCTTTTTCTCTGCTGCACTTCAATATTTTTTAAGACAGTTTATTGAGAAAAAACATTTTGAATAACAATTACTGAAAGGACTATGTGCTTCGGACTATGTGCTTTGGAACAGGTTGCCCAGGGAAGTTGTGGATGCCCCATCCCTGGAAGTGTTCAAGGCCAGGCTGGATGGGGCTTTGAGCAACCTGCTCTAGTGGAGGTGTCCCTGCCCATGGCAGGGGGGTTGGAACTTGATGATCTTTAAGATCCCTTCCAACTCTAACCATTCTATGATTCTCCCTTAAACATTGATGGTGTAGAGATATTTAGCTTGGTTACAAACTAACAATGACAAGATTATCATCCAGCATAATTAGATACGTGTTGGTTTGCTCTGTTGTCTAGGTAGCAAATAGGAGGATGCTCTTAAGTGTTTGCTGCTGTTCTGCACAGCTGGTCTGAGCTGGTACTCCTCTCTAGAATCTTTTTAATTAAGAACTTTTATGGCAAGACAGATATTAATTATCAACAAGATACGAGGTTCTGATACAAATTAACAGATCAGTAGTATAATCCATAAATGCACAAAAGAATAAAAGGGCGGTTTATTTTATCTATCTTACAAGGGACGTTCCTGGGGTCAGGCTTCTTGTGTGGGCTTCTTTATCTGGCAAATAGAAATATATCTTCCACCAGTTCAGTAAAAAGATACTTAAAGGGATGGAGTGGGTGGAGGTCAGTCTCAAGAGAAAGCTTTTGCCACTTTTAGGACTGCGCTGTCTTATAATGGTGCTCGGGCTCTCACCCCCCCAACTCCCTCCCTCCAAGGCCCCGCCCCCCCCGCCCAGCTCCCGGAGCTGCTGCTGCTGAAGGCAGAGCATCAAAACCCACTGGCAGGAGGTCTGACAGAGAGACTTACTCGTGCATTTATTCGCCTTAAACTTTGCAGCTGTAATTAAGTGAAAAAGTGAGTTGTCAGATCTAACAAAGAAATTTATTGCTCTCTTTTCTTTTGAGCGAGTTTTTAAAATCCTTTTGAGAAGCTCTGGGAGGAGCCAGTTTTACTTGGGGAGAAGCTAAAAACTTCCAAGTAAGTAGTTTTAATTGCTTAGGTTCAAATGTTCTAGAATTAAAAATGGTGTGATGGCTGAGATTTGTTTCTCCAAAACTGGAGGAAGAAAAGAATGTGTTGACTAGTGTTAGGGAGGAGTTTGTTTTATCTAATAGGGGAAAAAATGCCGGGGGGGTGAAGGGGATGGTCACAGGAGGACTGCCAAAAGAGGCTGGGGGGGGAGTTAGCTGTGTGGCTAGCTTTTGCTTTTTGGTTTGAAGTTGCATGGCCAGAGATAGTTTGAAATAAGTTTTTCTTTTTCTGCATATTCTTGATTCCTTTAAGATTTGCCAAGCTTTGGGGGGGGCTGTAGCTTGTATTTTATTTTTTTTTTTATATTGATTGTAAATGTCTCGTTTGAAACAGTTTTAAGGCTCTCCATCTTTTGTTCTTGTTTTACCTCAATATTAGCTCGCTTATTATTAAAAAATAAAAAATAAAAAATGGGCATATGGTTTGTTGTTTGAATCTTACACCATTTGATTGTGGATCTACTGTATTATAATATATTTGAGTTTCCTAAATCCCAGCTTTCAGTGTCCCAGTGATAAAAATGTTCTTGCTTGTCACCTTCATAATTCTCATAAGTTGGAACAAATTGATTTTTAGAGTTACCAGCTCCTGAGAAAGATAATGTTTTTCTTTTCAGTAAAACCTATCCAAATTGTGTTGAGTTAGACGCTAATGCAAGGTGAGGTGTGCCAGTGCACAGTCTGCAGTACAGTTAAGTACAAGTTCTGGCACTGATTTTCTCTGGTTGGGCACCTTGGCTTCTAGATCACGGCACAACAGCACGAGTGAGCAATGTTTTAATGTTTTGGTGCTGCCTGACGCTGCCCTGGTCTGTTTAATACTTTTACCCAGGACTCTGAGCATTGGGTGTTTTTGGAGGGCACGGGAGGAGGAAAGCCTGCAAGTGCTACTACAAGGAAATTCTCAAAGGGTTGCTGTGCATATTGCTGTTGCACACGCCTCTTTAAATAAACATCCTACCTTAAAAAAAAAAAAAAATCAAGATTCCAGAAATACTTTATTGCTGGGCCTTTGGCTTTGGGACAACAGGACTAGCATTTAACCCATATGATACAGCAAGTTTGGCTTATAGAGAAAAGGATTCATTTTTTTCTTGTAGCTTACAAAACTGAAAATGCTGTGAGGGTAACAGTTCCCGACTGCTTTAAAGCCCTTTTAAAAAGGAGTCTTTTTTTAAAAAAAAAAATTCACTGAATGCTTTTTTTTTTAACTGGTTCTGGACTCTAAGAAGTAACTGACAGGGCTTCTGTACAGTTGTGAACATAAGATAAACTTATTTTAATGTTGAGTGCAAATTTGTTACCATTAGAACTTGTTTCTGAACAATTCGAGTGTAACAGGCTATTGCAAGCAGTTCTTGGGGATTTTTTTTTTCATACTTTTCAGGACTGCATAAGAAAAATTAAGTTATTCTGTGTCTTTAAATATTTTAGGCGTTTAAACAAACTAGTGCTCTGCAACCACACTTGAATACAGGAAACCTTTCTTCTTCTGTGCCGTCATCATTTGCGATACATCCCCCTACTGTACACCCGCTCATTTGTTCCCGGCTGTGTCAGTCAAATGTGTGCGTCTAGCAAACTATCCTGTCGCTGTCGTGGGGCTCTGCCTGTGCCTGGAACTGACAGCAGGTACAGACAATGCTTTCAAACAGCCTTGAATGATTTTCTTATTTTTATTATTATCTTTTATTTCTTCTTTAGTTTCATTTTATTTTAAAGAAGGGGAAATGTCTCGTCTCTGGTATGGGAAGAAGGGAAGAAAGCACCAGCCAGTTAATCATAAATACGCTCTGGTAATTTTCAGTGTAGTATGTTCATTTCTGTTATTGCATTCTTGTAATGTTGTGGTGCAGAGACAGTTGCTGGAAACTTAAATTTTGAATGTGTAAACAGGATGCTAAGTCACAAATCTTCATTATTTTTAGGTGAATAACCTAATTGCTGGTATTCCATTGGCATTAGAGGAGAGAAACTACTTTCAGCATTAAGGGGTTCACCAATTTCAGGGTGGCTTCCGCTCCCTTTTGAGTAATGTATTTTTTTCAACAAAAATGTGATTTATAGCTAAATACCATGAACAGTAATTTGCATTGGCGTTTAATTAGAAAAGTGTAAATCTCCTGAGTTACCATTTGATTATACCTTCTCAGAAGTCATTCAACTGCAGGAAGGTGTGATGGAACTGAGTATGCTGTAGTCCCACTCTCAAATGTATATTGAAAGGGTGGACCGATACCACTGTTTTTACAATTCATTAGATTTATGTAAGTAACTGTGGTGTTTTTTCAGTGTTGTTTTCCCCAAATAGTCTTTAAATTTATAGTAGTACGTAAAGGAAATGGTTCTCAGTGAGACTTGCAAAACAGTAACATCTTGGGGATAGGGAGGAAGTGATCATGACAATACACTTGTTGTGCTTTTACCAGCTGGGAGATCTGGAAGATATTTTCCATTCAGACACTGCCTGTGACAGGCTTTTTACTGACTTTAAGAGTTACAGATCTCTCGGTTTTGGTGCACCCTGTTTTTGGAGGTGCTGTTGACTTTGGTTTTTATTTTGATCTTTGTTTGTAGCCAGGTTATGTGCAGAATATGAAATTGTCATGTGGCAACAACTGGGTTTGTAAACATGTGTTCCTAACTAACAAAATATCTTTAAAATAATAGGCTTTTAATTTTCCTCTGTGGCAATGGAATGTAGAATGGAGATGTAATTCCTAAATTAACTCAAATGTAATTTGAACATACCCTGTAGCAGTGTAAAAGTTATCTGCAGTTTACTAAGAGTGTATTCTTCAATATACATATATATACATATATATACATATAATACATGTACATGTAATATACATATATAGGTATATTTTGCCCAACTAAGTAAAGTAGTCATATCTCTTGTTATAATTTTTTCCCTTAAGACCAACACTTCATTTTAGCCAAACTCTAACTATGCTAATAAAAACAATAGTTACCAGCTCTTAAGGAGAGGTTGAACCGAAGCAGACTATCAGAATCTTCTTTGCTGTGAGAGAGGGAGAGAGGAGGTTATTTAAATGCATATAACAAGTCAAATCCAGAAAAAGGGTATAAAGTATCTACAGATGGGAATATTTTTAAAATGTTGCTATGTCGACAAGACATGCTCTGTTCTTAAAGTTGTTTTTTTCCTTCAATGAATGATCATAAAGCTAATGTGCAAGTGTAACCTTCTTATAGAAAAGAGGGAAGGAGTATTGGTACCACTACTTCTGTTATGCAAGACAAAGTGGGAAGCAGATTAAAGAGGCTGGCAGCATTTGTGAACTACATACAGGTTTTTGACTAAATGTTTTGTTAATGGTTGTACTGAAATTCGGATGAACGCTCATCTGACATGAAATAACATAATTACTGGACCAAATGGAGTGATACAATAAAACAAGAATGCGTGCTTGAAGCAACTAAGTCGCCCTGGATTATTTACCTCAAAGGCTTTTGTGATTTTATGGTGATAAAGTAAATTAGGGTTGAGCATTGCAGGGGTTCGATATTTTCTCAGGATAAGAGATCAAAATTTTGGTGACTAACCAATGCATTGTGCTCCCCCTTCTAAAAGCCAGTAATGTTGACTTCCCACTTTTTTTTGTAAATCAGTTTGGTATTTACTGTGTCTTTTTATTGTACTACAACACAAGAGATGCCAGTAAGTTTCTAGAATGTCAAAAATGCAGGCAGCCATTCTTTCTGTCAAAGCACTTTAGACAAAAGACATCAGACAATGTAAGAGAACAAAAGGGGGATTGCCTTTTTTAGGAATGCTTGCCCAGATGCTTTGTAGAGCATCAATAGGCAGCATAGCCAAAGGGGACAAAACCATGGAAAACTTATCTTCGGCATTTATATTATTAGGATTATTATGCAGAGGAAATTAAAGAGGTGTTGGTTTTAATAGCTTGAATGATTTGAGACTTGCACAACTTCTGAGGTTCTTAATTTATTGGTTAACTGTAGTTGGTAAGCTAATGGCTGTAGTGCTTTGGCTGTTATGGAGATATAATAATAGGGGCTTACAAGTGAAAGATGAGAATGTAGTACTTCATCCCGGTGGATGTCAGAACTGCAAGGTTGCATCGCATCAATAATACTGCTACAAATATCTGTTTAAAGTCAGCTTTCCATAATGATTTTTGGTTTAGAGTAATTGAGTGAACTGATGATCTGAGTCTCTTTAAAAATAAAAAAGCAGAGCGTGGTCCAGTACTTCCTTACACTGATCACTAAGCCTAGAACCTTTCCTTGATGGGAGGTATTTGCCATACCCACTGTCCTAAATAATTAGGGGGTTTATGCATATACCTCGACTAGATCTTCCATTTAATTATTAGGTGTTACATTGTTTGCAGTTTTAATAATTAGGAAATATTAGGCCTCACTACAAATGCAGGCAAAGTACAGTAGCAGATGAATATTTGAAAGGCTTGATTATAAGTTGAAAGAAAACAAATGAGTAATAGAGGCTTATATTTTTCCCTGTATGTTTTCAATGGTCTGTGCAATCTGAAGTTGATCCTTAGTTGATCCTTTTTCTGATTAGAGTCAAACATTTCCATACTGGGCTGTGATTCAGTTACCTACTTCTAAGCATGTGTAACGCTTTGTCATACCTGAGAGGATCTCTGCATGGCACTATGAGAACAGAGATGGAACCTTGCTTGGCCTGCATTCTCCTGGAGTGGCAGCTTGAGGTCAGGCATCAGGTGCTGTGGTTTCAGCAGCTTGAACCTCTGGTTTCTCTGCTTGCTAGTGCTCAAACTTCCTTAAATGGTTTTGCAAGAGAGTGGGGTTTTATTGGTAATGCTGCTACAGGTCTCTTTTAATTTGGACAAAGTGAGTTAAGGTGACTGGCCTGTCTCTTTAAGAGAGTAATTTTCATAAATCTAATTCTTAGTTCTTTGTACAAACATCCTAAATTTTGTTTAATGCTTGCTCCTGTTAAGTTTAGTTCTCTTGCTGGCATTATCGTATCTCTCAAATTAATGATTTCTCCTATCTTGAAAAAATAGCTTGTTACATAGGTTTCCAGACTCAGTGTAACACGGTGTGCTGCAGGCTTTGGTTGCTTTCTTCTCAAGTTCATTTATTAATTGTGGATATTGCTGATATTTTAATTTATCTTCAGTGTATGTTAATTACAGCTTGGCACAGTTGCTGTGGACTTAGAGCACTTTGAGGCAGATACTTAACAATCCATTCTGTGAAGCTGTGGGGACAATACTGATCACAGGGAAAATGTTGCTGTCGTTTAATGTACTGGGCTCTTCTGTCCCTGCTCTGGGAAACACCTGGGTGTGCAGACCAGTTCTGAGACGTCAGTTTTAAAGGTATTGAAAGAGAGAAAGATCTGCAGTGCCAGCCAATTCAGGGGACTGCTGTGATTCTCCTGTCCCTCTTATCTGCTTAAAATGGCTAGCTCTCATACCTTCCCTTCCTTGTCACCAGTAGAGTGACAGGGAGCTGAACTGGCTGGAAACCACATGAGACAGAAAATGGTTAGCTTTGCAGCCATGCTCAGTAAAAATCAATCAAATTAAATTAGGCTTAGCTTTTTTCAGAATTGTACTTTTTAACCGTTTATCTGTGTTAAACTCCATTTGTTAATGCATTATTGTAATGTGGTCAGTATGCCCCAAATAATCATATTTGTGATGGAGAAGACTGCTTCTTCAATATTGGTTTCTCTCAAGAAGTCTAAAGTTTTAGGAGAAAACTAAATTTGTCTGAAAAATAAAGTTAGTGTTTTCTCTTAAAATATTGATGACAGCATTCTGTTCACAAATACACCTTTCATTTTCATTGGAAGATACTTACAGCCTGTAGAGAAGGTTTGATCCTTTTTTCCCCTTCCCTGTTTACTGATGAATTGGAGAGTGACTGATATTTTGGAGTAATTTTGTAAATGGCATATACTTTGGCATATTACATAAAATTACATTGGCATTTATTTTTTCAGTTAAGTGGAACTTTGTTAAACTTCTTTTTGACTCTCGAGAAATAATGTTCATGGAGCTTGCAATTCACCTGATTTTACACAGATGTATTGATTCAAAGTAAAATTGTTCAGCTTTCATTCTCTTTCTAATATTTGTTTTTATTTCATATTTACAGTTAGTTGTGAGGGTATAGATAAGTTATGATGAAGAGAACCACTTATACCGTTACGCTCTTCCATTCTTATCTTTCAGAAGCCCTGTTCAGCTCCGATAAGACCCTCCCTTTCTCTAAGGAGATAGTTTCAGCCACTTGTTAACTCTGAAAGTTTAGCTGTACTTGGCTTGAGGGCAGCTGTTACATGCCCTGTTATCAACCCCGCGTTTGGTGCCAGCGTGTTGGTCACTCCTGGCTTTGTGAAAGTGGCAGAGGATGCCGCGTTGGTGTAAGCAGTTCTCATGTTTTCAGCTGCATATAGCTGATTGATGTGACCAGTGGATGAAAGGGCTGATGTGTCATCACCTGCGTAGCAAACTGTCCTGCTTGGGCGTTCAAACAATTGTAACTGTGTTTTCATGTGTATTGTTGAAGGACAAATAAGTCCCATGTTAGGAATTTTTATTTCTTTTTTGCTCACTGAAAATGCCAGCATAGCTTGCAAGAGTAGGTACTCTGACATACTTTCAGAAGAACAAGGTTTGGAAATGAGTTTCTGTAAAAGGAGAATCCTATACCTCTTGATTGGTTGAATTGTTACTATGCAAACCCTCAATTTGACTTACTGCATTAAATATTAGAACTCTTGTGTGTTTTGCTAAGTGGCTAACTCAAATACACGTGACGTGGAGAGTCAAGCTGAAAGGCATTCACGCTTTAAGAGACATACGACTCATCCCATGTTTTTTCATCAATGTTGCTATTATGAATAGAGCAGATAGTGTTAGATCTCTAAGGATATATCCCATGTTATTTCAAACTTGATTAGCCCTTGGAATTGTCCTGTGGTAGACTGTTCCAAGTCCCTAAGCAGAATAATTTTTGCCCTGAAGCACAATAATCTCCTGTCAATACACATTACTTGTTTTGATCTATTCCAATCAGTGCCCAGATCAACCATAAGAGGTTTGTTAAGCTATTCTTCCCTCTTCCTACATTCTTTTTGAAGCAGAATATAACTAGAGAAAGAACAGGAGGTCCTTCAGGAACACTTCCTGATCTTCAAAAAGTAGCTTTGGGTATCAAGGAAACTGGATGCTGATATGGCATATGTCATGGATGGAGCAATGCGCTTCACTCGTAGAGAAGCAGTGATACATTTATTGATATAAAACAGGGATTTAACAAAGTTGATGGTAAATGTGACAGTGTTTTAACAAAATTCGATGGCAAGGCACACTTGGTTGTTTACTGCATAGAGGACAGTCAGACAGAACTGCTAGGGAGGCCCTCCTGTTGAGTCAAGGCTCAGAAAGGACCCCCTTGCTTTCTAAACTCCTCAGAGAGGAATGTAGGGGTGGCTGGATCCAATCCTAGGCCCAGACTTGGTCAACAGTTTATGTCTAAAGGATTATATGTGTGCAATCAATCCTTTATGTTACTTAGCTAAGATGATAAAGTTTAGCATGCTATTAGTCACTTAACAAGGATCTGTTGTGTCAAGGAATTCTGAATCTCAAGAAGTAACCTTGAGAGACGTCCCTACTCAAGGGGAGATCCTGGTGTGCAGCCCGCTGCCGTGCCCTCAGAGGACTCTTGGGCTGTTCACTATTTATGGGGGTGAGATGATTGACCTATAGTCATATTTGCTTATCGACCACAGTACCAGTATGCAAAACTGCATTTGTCTTTCATGAATGAAAGACCTTGCTTTTAATTAAATTCTGTGTTTAAAAATGAAGGTTAAAAACGGAATGAGGTAGAATGTAGCTCCTGGAATGATCAGGTTAACAGACAGCTGGTGTAGGGGTAGGGGGAAGGGAAGAAAATCACTGATTTATTTAGCTTGGTGAAATAGAATACGGGATTAATGTGACTAAAAGTAAGGAAAATAAAGAAATCTTGAGGAAACAGCATAAGCAGACCACGAATTAAACCAGGTTATAAAACAGAGCAAACTTCTGACTATCAACACTACAAACACTCCAGCCCTCTCAAGCCTTGCAGGGACAAAATGCTAGCTGTTCTCAAGATATATCTAGATCGATTCCTCAATGAAGCTGTAGAAGGTAGTTGCCAGTAGGCTTAGACGTACATGAGCTACAGAATCCTGAAGTACATAATCTTGTCTGCTGCAAAGCAAAATAGAACATGTTGACCCAAACCATAAGCATTTTATAGAAGGTCAGGAACTGTAGCTGAATTGCTTGAAGTATCTTAACGTTCTCATTTAAAGCCTAGCTCAGTGATGAGTGGATAACTTTGATACAGTTTGTCTTGTGGTTTACTCGCAGAACTTAATATTAAACTTAAAGTAAGCACTGGGTTTGAGAGGGTGGATTCCTTGCCCTTAATTTTCCTGTGGATATTTTGACATTCTGTGACATGCTATTTATGATGTTTGTCATTCCATACCAATGGTCTGCCACTATGATGGCTTTTGTTCACAAAACAGATGTAGAGATGTAATTTTATGGTGTGCAACAGGTCCAGGATGCCAAGGAGCTATTATTGTGTACATACGTGGATAAGTATTCATGTTTCTGTCAGGTAAGAAATTTATCAAAGTATCTTGTCCATGCTGTTCTGAGGATGCAGGTAGCCCTATGGCATCTGAAAAGGCATGTCAGATCTTGTTCACTGAGCCAAATGGTCGATGAGCAGTACCCAGGTGCCGGGTAGCGATGCGTATGCGTTTGACAAGTTGAAGGCAAGATGTTATTGCCTATAAAACAGTTTACATTCCAGTATGTGAAACAGCAACTATATAATGGAGTTGGGGATGATGACTTTTTGTTGGGGTGGGGTTTTGGGGAGTTTTGGGGGTTTAGGTTTTTTGTTTGTTTTTTGTTCATTTTTTCCAAGAATCTCCTTAAATAACCACGCATTTATGGCCCATTGTAAGTTAACTACTGCCTGTCGTGTGATAGTGGCTGAGCTTGAAGAAGCACCAAGGCTAAAAGGTCCTCACGTTATTGCTTTTCAGGATTACATTCATAAGGTGCTGGGGTGAACAATGTAATTTACAATGAACTGTCATAGCAAATAAAAGGATAAAACTAAACTGTCACTTATAAGCTTGAGTGGAATACCATTAAAGCTTTGCATATAGCTACTTGACTCTGAGAATGCACAAACCAATACAATTTACAACAGTTTTCTTGATTTTTTTGTTTTGTTTTGTTTTTTTTTTTGTTTTTAAGGGAAATAGAGTTCTAGTAATTACTGGTTACTCAGTAATAAAACTGGATGTCACAAGTGTTCCTTTTTCCTTGCCTTGCAGTTGCATGGGCTAGAGTGAACCATCGCTGCTCAAGAGCCAGTCATGCATGACTGTGGGCTCTGTGCTCAGGACAGTGGCGAGTATCTGGCCAAACTCCTTGTAGTAGGGGCAGGTAGATGGGGAGCTGCTGGACTTGTGGTTATCTTCCTTTGCACTGTGGTAGGCTCTAGAAGTTTTTAATACACTCTTACTACATGGGGCATCCATTTAATCTCTTCACCAGCTGTTTTAAGATGCTTTCATACAAATGATGATTTTGAGTCATTCTCAAAATCACATTATTTGCTGTAGTTACATCAAAATGACTGTTCTAGTCCTTGAGCCAGCTTGTTGCACCAGAGCAGCATGTTCTAGAGCTTTCTGCCTAAAGGCTGTACAACTCCTGCCAAAGTGGAGGTGCCATTTGGAGTGAATGTGTTGGCAGATGAGCAGCTCCTGAAGCTTTCAAGGTGAATAGAAAGTCCAGGATAAAGACATTGTGGGGTGGTATTGGGGAGCTATTAAACTTGAGTTCTGCTATCTTGTCTTTAACTGTATCTTCACTGCCAGATAGAAGTGTCAGAACCTACTGAGAAGCCTGAGGTTTGCTTCCAGTCTTTATCCAGGAAAGCAAACCAGGTTCACAGGATTCGTTTATCTGGGTGTAAAGAGTGCTTGAGAGGACTTTGGGCTGAAGAGTTAGGGTTAAGGCATGCAACTCAGATTGACTTCTAATTTAGCATCCTGATACTGGTAACTTTATGTGCTCCTTTAGCAGTTCTATATTCATCTTAGAGCAGTGAGCTTTATCTGACGGCTAGTGCCATTAGTGTTATATTTGTAATTTTGCTGTGTCTACTCATATGTCTAAAATCACCTACATGCGCATTGTCCTTGCAGAAACAAACATCTTTTAGCACTTCTTGTTTGTTTATTATCATTGCATATTTTCCCTTCATTACTCTCCTCCACTTTTTTCTTTCTTACCTTTTTACTTTTCTTCAACTGTCAGTGGAATTATTGTCTTCCTGTCTCCATATTCAGGTAGTGTCAGTGGCTGAGTATCACCGCAGGATCGATGCTCTAAATAGCGAAGAACTGCGCACACTCTGCAGACGTCTCCAGGTGCCCTCTTCAGTAGTTTAAACCCCATCTCCAGATACTAAACCATCTTTCTTTGTAGTGTCTTTGATCAGGGCAAGTCCCACGTTCAGTGGGTTTGTCTTGTCTACAGCACTACAAGGATCTAGCAGAAAATTCCTTTGTTTTGGATGTACTTAATTGTGAAATACTATGATGGAATCAATAATTTTATATGGAATTATTACTTCTGCCTTTTTCAAACAGGAATTTTCTGTCAGAATTTGAAAATTGTTCTCAGTACTGCTTGACTTGGAGTGATGTGTTTTAACTTCCACTTTAGACTGGTGTGTTGTGTTAGATAGAAGCTTTCCTAAAAAGAATGCAAAACAGGTGAAGAATCCAAAACCTTGTTGCATGGGTGTTTAATTTTATATAGGAATCTCTCATCAAGAATCTCTCAGTACTTGGCAAGTATGAAGCTTCACAACTTCTGTGGAAGAGGTAAGTATTTTTCCCATTATACAAGCAGGTAATTGAGGCAGTTCAACACGGCAGTGGTCATGCACATGGAGCTGGTGATGGAACTCTCTGTTCCAAAAGCAGTACTTTGAAAAATACTTTGGTTTGGATTTTTGAAGGTTTACTGATATGGACTTAAACTGATATTTGCATTCTCTTTAGGTGTTTCTTAGTTCTTTGACAATTATAAACTCATTATTTGTTGTGTATGTCATACATAACTTACTGAAGGAAAGCGTAGCTGAGAACTCCTTAGAAGCCTTGAGTATTTTGTTTTTCTGTAGTAATTGGCTGCTCAAACTGTAAAAACTTTCAGTTCTCGTTTTTTTACTTTGATGTTGGCTATTTTCCCACCTATTATATAATTGCACATAAGAAAATACTTTCTTAACTCTTTTATTTCTGATTATTTAATAATCAGTAATTAATTGCTTTAAAATGTTTTGTAAGTAGTATGGCTACATAAGTCAATAATGAGCTGCACTTCTATAGGGAAATTGGAAATTTTGGAGAAAAAATGTTCATTCCCACTTGAGAAAGAAACAATTCTGTTTCTGGCAAGTGGTGGTGGAGAATCTTTGTATTAATATCCTAGAAATGCAAGAGCTCTTTCCAAATACCTTTTACCTGGAATGCCCAAAGTCAAGGTTTAGGGTGACTGGAAAAATCTGATGTGATGGGCTGGAGCCTATAAACCCTCTGCTCTGAGGCCGTTTCAGAGTTTGTGGTGTAGACTGTGTGGCATTTACTAACCTCGGAAGCCCCTGGAATCTGACTACAGTCAATTTGCTCTCTCAAATTTTAGCAGGAAATAAATTAGCAAGTTCTGAAACTACATGATGTTCCATCCAACAGATCCCTTTGAACAGATACATGTCTTTATCTGCTTCTACAGTGTTCTTCCTAGAAGACAGTTGCTTTACTGTAACAGTAATTTTAAAAGGGAAAAAAAAAAAGCCAAACAAAAACCCCACATTTCCCCCCCCACTACTTTAATCCAAATTATTCATGTTTTGCATGGTGCACTTTAATCAGAATTAAAGAATAACAAGGGAATAAGCTTTCTGCTGTACTCTTGAACAATGCTGAACTTTTATGGAGATGAAGCAGTAGTAGTATATGATGGATGTAAGGCATTTAAGATGGAAAAGGTTGGACTACAAAATAACGTGTTTTATAGATAGCACTCCGTAATGCAGTCTATAGGTCGTCTTTTTGTATGTGAAGCTGTATGGATAAATGCATATACTTTTTGTTGCGATATGGAAATCAGGGCATAGTTTATATTGGAAATGCTTGTTACCGTCCATTGAAAAATGGAAGGTTTGAGCTTTTTCCTTGCTTGATATTCACTTTCTTTAGGTGCACCTTTTCTTGAGTTAAGAACTAATATTGTAATTAAGTTACTGTATGAAAATACTTTGACTTTATAAGCCTATTTTTAAGTAACAGGAGTTTGTGACAGCTATGAAAAAAGTTACTCTTGAGAGATAGGAAAGGGGTACTTGTTTTTCTTTTCCTGGCTCAGGTGGCTGTATTTGCTTAAATATTCCTGTCTGTATTTCAGAGGTGTCTCTGATTTGGCTTTTATTTTGTTAACTAAGAAAATTCTCTTTGCAAAAGCTTTGCAAAGTTTATCATGGTGGTGTTGTGAAATACCATAGTTGTGTCCTATATATTAAGACTGTGAGGTATGTGGCAAGCACTGGTTATTACTCTGGAGTTGGCAGGTGATTTTGGCAGCTATTTTCTTGAAATTACCAGGTTTCAGGCTTTAAATAATTTGGACAGTCTGACTTTCAGTGAAATTTGGTTCAGGCTGATAAATTTTTCAGGTGCATTCACTCTTGTTAAAAGTTTTTTCTTTAGCAAATCTTTCAACATTCTAATAAGTTTTGCTGCAGTGGTTTAAGTTACTGACTTCCTTCGCTTTGACCAACTCCTCTGTCAGATTTCAGTGTCTGCACAGTAAGTTTTAAATACCCCTGCAGCAAGATTTATAGAAGGAAACTGGTTTGGGCCTCAGCTAGTTTAGTTCTCAACACATGGCACTAGCTTCAAAGTGCCAATGAGTATGGACTGGGGTAAGAAGCTGTTGTGAAATATCTGATGAGAGTTTCTGTGGCCTTCTGCCACCTCCGCTAAACCATGACCTGTAGCAACTGAATACGGTAGGTGTATAGCTCAGGTATTTTAAACTACTGCGGGATGTTTGTGTGTAAGACCTCAAAGCTCACTATGCAGCATAGGTGTTATTGCTGCTTCCCCCTCCCCACCCTCTCAATTCCTCCTTCTTTGATTCCCATAAGTACTCCAGATGATCAGCTTATGGAGCAGCAATATTCTTAAGGCTCCATTCAGGTGGTTTACTCAAAATACTTGACAGCAGTCTTTCCATGTGTCTACTACACATCTGAAAACTTTCACAAGTACTCTAAGAGTATTGATTCAGAAACTACTGAGAAATGTCCACATTGAAGTTTAAATTCCTTTTTTGTCTGGTTTTTTTTTTTTTTTTTTACATGTAATATGAATGCTATGTTAGTACTAAAATGCAAGAACTTTGTAAGCTGACCTCTGAAAAGCATTTTAAGTCCTTCAGCTGTGTATGAGGACTCTTTTCTTTTTGTTGTTGTTCTAGCATAAAAACCATAGCTTTCTTCTGAGTAGGTGTCTGTGTAACTTATTGTCAGCATATAGTTGAGTACCGGCTTGCTATTGGAAGCAGTGGAAATCTTGGTCAAATCAAATCCCATGGATTTCTTAACTTCTGAAGGAGTTGCGTAACTAAATCAGTAACTGCATGATTTTAAACCTGCAAGGTTTATTTTTCCTACTAATAGAATTGCGAATACTTATTTTCTTGTTGTTCTTTTTGTAGATAACAACAAGAGAAGATATCAATTCAAAACAGGCAACAAATATCAAAACAGACCTGGAGCCTGAAGCATTCCGGCCAAATCTTAGCGATCCCAGTGAACTACTACAGCCAGAACAAATTGAAAAGGTATTAACTTATATATGTCATATTTTAGTATTGTACATTAATGTATCACAAAGGTATCACAAATGCTATGAACATACTGTAAAACACACCAGTAGGAAGGCCTTGTGTGTTATTTAATAGAATACAGTAGAATAATTTAGGTTGGAAGAAGACCCTTAAGATTGTAGAGTCCAACCGTAAACCTGACGCTGCCAAGTCCACCACTAAACCATGTCCATAGGTGCCACATCTACGAGTCTTTTAAATGCCTCCAGGGATGGTGACTCAACCACTTTCCTGGGCAGCCTGTTCCTGTGCTTGGTAACCCTTTCAGTGAAGAAATTTTTCCAAATATCTGATGTAAATTTCCCCTGGTGCAACTTCACTCCATTTCCTCTCGTCCTATCACTTCTAATCTAGCAAAAGGGACTGACACCACCTTGCTACAGCCTCCTTTCAGGTAGTTGTAGAGTGCGATAAGGTCTCCCCTGAGCCTCCTTTTCTCCAGACTAACAACCCCAGTTCCCTCAGCCGCTCCTTATATGACTTGTTCTCAAGACCCTTCACCAGCTTTGTTGCCCTTATTTGGACTCCAGCACTTCAGTGTCTGTCTTGTAGCAGGGGGCCCAAAACTGGACACAGTATTTGAGGTGGGGCCTCACCAGTGCTAAGTACAGCAGGACGATCGCTTCTCTAGTCCTGCTGCCACACTATTCCTGATACAGGTCAGGATGCTGTTGGCCTTCTTGTCCACCTGGGCACACTGCTGGCTCATATTTAGCGAGCTGTCCACCAACACCCCCCAGGGTCCTTTCCTGCCAGGCATCTTTCCAGCCACTCTTCCCCAAGCCTGTAGCACTGCATGGGATTGTTGTGACCTAAGGGCAGGACCTGGCACTTGGCCTTGTTGAACCTCATACCATTGTCCTTGGCCCATCGATCCGGCCTGTCCAGATCCCTCTGTGGAGCCACCCTGCCCCCAAGCAGATCAACACTCCCACCCACCTTGGTGTCATCTGCAAACTTACTGAGGGTGCACTCAATCCCCTCATCCAGATAATTGATCAAGATATTAAAGAGAACTGGCCTCAATACTGAGCCCTGGGAAACACCACTTGTGACTGGCCACCAGCTGGATTTAGCTCCATTCACCGCAACTCTTTGGGCCCAGCCATGCTTTTTCCAGCATGGTTTTTCCACAGCAAAGCGTATGCCTATCCAGGCCATGGGTAGCCAGTTTCTCCAGGAGAATGCTGTGGGAAAACTGTATCAAAGGCCTTACTAAAAGTCTAGGTAGTCAGCATCCCCAGCCTTTCCCTCATACACTAAGTGGGTCACCTTGTCAAAGAAGGAGATCAAGTTAGTCAAGCAGGACCAGTCTTTAATAAACCCATGCTGACTGGGCCTGGTCTCCTGGTTGTCCTGTACATGCCTCATGATGACACTCAGAATGACCTGCTCCATAACCTTCCCCAGCACTGAGGTCAGACTGACAGGCCTGTGGTTCCCCAGATCCTTCTTCCAGCCCTTTTTGCAGATGGGCATCTCATTTGCTAACCTTCAGTCAACTGGGACCTCCCTGGTTAGCCAGAATGCTGACAAATGATGGAAAGTGGCTTGGTGAGCACTTCTGCCAGCTCCCTCAGTACCCTTGGGTGGATCCCACCTGGCCCCATAAACTTGTGTATGTCTAAGTGCATAAGCATAACTCAATTCATAGATAAAATGTTGCTTTTTTTCTTATCATAACTTTAAATATGCCATTGCAATACTCATCTGTGTCTTTGCCCTTATTTCATTTTGCCTTGAAAATAGTGTGGCTTTCAGGGCAGTTCTTGCTGTCCAGTCCAAAGTCATCTCGTTAAATCTGTTTATTGAAAGTTTGGATTAAGGCTGATTGCATTCAAAGGCACAATAACAGGACAGCAAGTATCATTTACCCTTCAGCTTGTTACCGGTTGACTTGGGTGATCTTGTTCCCCAGTACTGAGACATAGTATTGTTATGCAAGAATAACTATGTGGTTTTACTGTCTTGAGATAAACCTTTTGGATACCTTACCGAATACATGTTGTTCAGTTGGTCAATCATTCTTTTCCAGGCAATAGAACAAGAGGAAACACCCTCAAGTTAAGACAGAGGAGGTTTAGATTGGATATTAGGAATAATTCTTACACTGAAAGGGTTATTAAACATTGGAACAGTCTGTGCATGGAAGCGGTTGAGTCACCATCCCCGGCAGTATTTAAAAGACGAGTAGACATAGTGCTTAGAGATATGGTTTAGTGTGATGGTTTTTGTCAGTGTTAGGTTGACGGTTGGACTAGGTGATCTGAAAGGTCCCTTCCAACCCAGGCAATTCTATGATTCATAGATTCTGTGATTCTATGGTATAGGTATGAAAAGAAACCTGCTTGAGAGAATAGAGATAGAAAATATGCTCATGAAACCTTAGGGTTGGTCTGAAGTTTTAGACTAACTTTTAAGGCCACTTGTCGTAGTTCAGAAGAACATAATCTGCTTTCATTTAGTAAAAAAGTATGTTAAGAGGGTTGTCATTATCTTGTTAACAGCTTACAAAGTCTCTTCCACCACGAACCATTGGATATCCATGGACTCTTGTCTACAGTACTGCAAAGCATGGCATGAGCTTGAAGACTTTGTATCGAACTATGCTGGGATTAGACACACCTGTGCTATTGGTTATCAAGGATAGTGATGGACAGGTAGGATAAACGTTTGTTTCGAGGTAGGGGACCCACCAAGAAAAATCCTTAAGGAGTATGAGGAAATGGCTGACACTTAAGTCCATCATGGGAGATAAAATTCTTGCTGCTGTTTGACTATATGATCAATTTAATGTTCTGAGCATGATTCACTACAAATCCTGCATTGGATGTTGTACTTGGTCAACTCTCACTTGAACTTTCTGTGGCTCAACAAGGGCATCTAAGTATTAGTAATGGCATAAAAAAAGAAAAGTGTAAAAAACTGTAGGCCGTAATAACACTGGGGACTCATTTCAAGCCTATCCTAAAAAAAAACAAACAAACTACCACCAAAAAACCAAAACAACAAAAACCCACACAGGAAAAATGAAATGGCAAAACGTAAAAGGCATCTGGAAAAAATTTCATCTTGAAAAAATCCCTTCATTTTGGTTTGATTTGGTCTGATTGCCCCAGAAAGCAAAACATAAGTGGTAGTTTCTTTTTCTCTCAAGCCTGTTCTTGTCACATAGACTGTGAAATAATGGAAACATCTTGCCAGTGTTTGATCCTATATGTTGAATGAAATAAATGTCTGTGCAAAAAAAGAATTGGGCTAGTTCTCCTGTGAGCTTACATTAAAACAGAGGTACAGAGACTTGCGCCTCAGTTCATTTAACTTCAAGATTTTAGACTGAATTTGCTGTTTAACGATGTGTCTGAAACTGATACGGGTCTTTGAAAAGCGCGTGTCTTTAGCTGACTGTATTTCATCACCTTGTCAAGTAAGTTAATTCCCCCAGAGAACCAGATTTTTAGAGTGTAAATACTGGTCACGTGTATGCTCAAAGGCAATTCTCTTAAGTAAAGACACAGTTTTACACAAGTAAAGTGTCTTGTCAATGTAATGCTATTACATAATTTAAATAAATAAAGTAATATATGGAAGCTTCTGTAGGTGTTGATTTTAAGGAAGTTTGGAATGTGAGTCCTACCTCTCTTCTGCTCTGTAGCAATGTCTCAGTGGTGACTTCTAAATGTGCAGTACTACTTGCATCAAATTACTTCTGTTTGCTGTTGTGCATACTTTTTTTTCAAAATTCTTAAAAGTTTATTTCAAGAGACTAGTGCTTGAGTTCGACAAAAAGATTTCAAAACGTTGCTATTAGCATGATTGATCTGTTAGACTTGAGACACAGTCTAACAGGATATTTGAAGAAAATTATCTCTGATATTCTTTAGAAGACTAGCAATTTTTTTCGCATAACCAGTCGGTAGAAGATGGTGTATTGAGGGCAGGAGGGTGTTTTGTTCCATAATGTTCATAATGAACACATCTTTTCTCTTTTTTTTTTTTTTATGTGACTGTTTGGCATTTGCTCTCTTCTATTTCAGTTAGAACTTTCTGAACAAGAAACTTTCTTGACCACATAAAATTCTTGAGAAAAAAGGAATTTTCTAACAGCGGTTGCTCTGAACTGGTAACTCAAAATTGAGCTGGGGCAGTCTTTATTAGATGCTTGATAGCTGATTATAGTCCTTGAGTTCCTGATCTGAAGTTCATGCTCGTCTAGTTTTCTGTTTGTTAACAGCTCATATAGAGCTCAACATCAAAAGGAACGCTTGGAAAACCTACCTCCAGCCAAGCGGTTTCTTAGGATGGGCAGGAGAAAATAGTTTCTACTTTATATGCTGAACGTAATCCAAGTCAAGGCACTGGCTTCAATGTCTCACTCTTACCAGCCCCAAGCTTCCCAAACTCACTGTTTAATGTGAACAAACCCACAGAAACTTCATTTTGCTTGTGGTTTTTTTTTTTTTCTTTCACATACAGACAAATGAGAGTATGCTGGTGGAGTGCTTTGGTACTTGCATCTAGGCTGCTCTTGCAGATGTTGAAACCTGCTTCCTACTGGCAACAGAAATACTGATTTTGGGAGGGTTGTACTTCGTGGGGTGTAGTTGATTTTGCACAATAATGCAGGGATTTTTTTCTAGTTATTCTAGTTCCTGAAAAATTGATAGTACTTTAATCAGACTTCAAAATCCAATAATCAGTCATTATACCTTTTTAACTACTGTTGCAATGTTCTTATTCCTGAATATTATAAATACTTCTACTGTCCAGCAAAGGCTTAGTTAAAAATCTGTCTCTGTTGTAACACAGGGTAACCAATGCTTACCTGTTGTTTTGATTTGAATGAAAAAATGACACGAAAAGTAACAATTCAGTTACAGCTAGGAACTTGCTGAAAATGGCATAGTTGAAGTGGAAGAGGAGCTACATATGAAGGAGCAGAACCTTTTGATTTGCTATTTTAAAAAGTATGCTTGTTGTTTCTGAGAATTTTCTGAGTTCAGTTTTTATCCCTTTGATTTATTTTTTGTACTAGGTTCAGTTTTTATTGAAAGGATTCCTATTACCGTTTCTTTGTTTGTTTTTTTTTAAATTTGTACCACAAAGCACCATACCATATCTTATTCAATGCACTCAGAACCGTGATACCATGTGAGGCTTTCCTGTAGTGAATTCCAAATCTGGCAACATTTTCAACCTGATTCGTTTATCAGTTACTAGCATTAGACGTTCTCAGTATGTAGTTTTTCTTAAGTATTTTCTCTCATGTGTTTTTGCTTACAGGTTTTTGGTGCACTAGCATCTGAACCATTTAAAGTGAGTGATGGCTTTTATGGCACTGGGGAGACCTTTATGTTCACTTTTTCTCCAGATTTTGAGGTAAGTAGTAATGACTTTGTATGCTTTTGCTTTTTTCCCCCCATACACATTGTCTTAAAATATTTACTGAATAAATCTAACAGTAAATCTGAAAAATTCTAGGAGTTGGCCCAGAAAAATGCCATCATACTAGTTTTCCGACAGAATTTATAAGTGTACAGTAAATCGGTAGTGTTTATATAGTGAAAAACTTACTCAACCTGAGTGTCCCACTGTACTGAAAATTTTTCTACTCTTTTAAATTCTGCGAGGTGTCTGTCTGAAAATTCATAAACGTACATCCTTTTAAAGGACATATCATATGACCTTAGAGTATTTTCTTGATATTTTCTTATTGTGTAGAAGTTTCAGTGCTCAAAGACGACCTATTTCAGAATGGTCTTATTTTAAATAGTATAAAATGTAAGAGAATTTGTCTGCATGTATCTATTTCCTGAATTTCCTGTCTAAACTTGGTAACTTCATTAAATCAGCCTCTCAGCACTCATAGATTGTCTTTACTGAGGTTTGGTTTCCTTTCTGCCCAAACAAAAAGTTCACATATTTTCACTTGCTAGTCTGTTTTGGTTTGTTGTGTTTTTTTATTAGGTTTTCAAATGGACAGGAGACAACATGTTCTTCATTAAAGGAGACATGGACTCCCTTGCTTTTGGTGGAGGAGGGTAAGTTATAATTTCTTTTTGTCATTAGGATCTGTTAAAAGTGTGTATGTCTGCACACATTTGAAAAGAGAATTTGGAATTGACTTCAGTTTGATAGCTCAGGACTCAACAGTTACCAGCCAAGAAAGATTTAGTAAGTCAGATGTTTAGCTTTCTATGTTGAGAAAACTTAAACAGGAAGATTGTCTTCAGTGCAGTGTGGCTTCAAGTTTCAGCCCTACAAGGTTGTGATGCCTGTGTGCTCTACTTGCACGTGTGTCTTGTATATTCAGAACGGACACAAGATGATATGATTCTGACGGTATATAAATGTGAAAACTATGTGTAACTAGAAGAGTCTTGAACTGAAACTGTACCATCCCAAGACATGCCAATGTCTTCAGAAACTATACGTTGTCTCCCCGCTGTTTTACCCCCATGCAAATCTAGAAGCTTCAGGGGTGTTTCCCTCATTCATTATCAGCATTCTCCTCGCATATAAGAGTACTGTTAGGCCTTTTTCTTAACACAAATGGGGCTCAAAACTGAGGAATTCTGGTTAGCTTTTTATTTCAGAATATCTGAAATAGAGGTATTCACAAATTAATAGTAAACAGTAAAAAAAAATACAATTTTGCCACTTCAAATTTATCAACAACTATGAGGTACTTGTGTTGAAAAAGAATTATATTATTCCTCCTCGTTCATGAGTTCTGAATGAAAAATACATTTATAAGTTCAATACTTACTCCCTCAGTCTTTTGCTTTAATACATTGTCTGTCTTGCAGAGGGGAGTTTGCTCTTTGGCTCGATGGTGATCTCTACCACGGAAGAAGTCATTCATGTAAAACATTTGGGAATCATACACTTTCTAAGCAAGAAGACTTCACTATTCAAGACATAGAAATATGGGCTTTTGAATGAGTATTTAATTATTTCTACAGGGTATTGTCTCAAACCTACATGAATCACTGCAGCTCAAATATCCCCAGGAGCAATATAATGCACAGTTTTACCTTTCTGGTTTTTTTTGTAAGTTTTCAGCATGTCCATCTCATTATTATTTTTAAATAGCAGACTTTTTTTCATGCTCTCATTTCTGTAATATACTGTCCTACTTTTTCTAAGCTGTAGACACTCTTAAAAAATACAGACCATGTGGACTAAAAATTAACATTAGTTTGAGCCTTGCAGCCTACACAATTTTCCTATCCTTTTTACAGTTGCCTCCCAGGTTTCCCACACACACCTTTCTGCAATCCTGCGAGGGGGCTGCTTCATTGAATATAGGATATTATTTTTGTATTCAAATTATGTCTATGAATGAAGTTGCCCTCTGTGTACCTATATAAGAAGAAAGCTGCGTGTGGGTATTTGGCAGCAGTACTGTAGAAACCAGTCCGGACCAATGATGGGTTAATTCATATGGTGCCACAAACAGATGGGAAGCCCAGCATTCCTTCTTAACATGTACCAATACACACATGGGGAAGTTAGGAAATACCCAAAGTCAACAGTGCCACTTGTCTTGTTTATTGTTCATGTTTAGAAAAAAGTCAGTTAATACATGTTCTAGCTGCATGCTGATTGTATTAATGAGTGTTTTGCACATGCTGTTAATGATCTGCAGGTTTGGGACAAAGACTGACAATATTGAGCTACGTGGCAAGGGCTTATAAAATACTAAGGGAATGTAAGAATATGGTAGTTCCACAAAATTAAAAGGCTAAAGCAAGCAAAACTCGGTGAACAATTTGTAGCTATAGTAGGGCATTAAAAGTACAGAAACAGATGCATCTTTCTTCAACATAAAGTGTCAGATATATACTGTTATACTGTTGTAGCCGTGTAGCACATCAACTCCAAGAATATAGCTTATTCCTGTCCAAAGAAAAAAATAGTTGTGATGTTTTTGAGTGGGTCTATGTTGTAAATTTACAGTTAGCACCAGCTCTGATTAAAATGAGATAATGTACTATAGGTAGACAATATTGTAATTCAGTAGACTCGTGGAATATGCAAACTTACTGTCATGTGACCTCAAAAAAAAAATGACAGGCTAGAATACAGTTCCAGTAGCTCTTGTCCACTTTTGTAGGAAAATTGATAAGCCATTGTGGCAATAACAGCTCAACAAAACTGTTTGTTTCAAAGCTTTTATTCTATGTTCTGCAAAAACAAAACAAACAAAAGAAAACAAAAAAAATTGCTGTTAAGTGTGACAGTGACTGACTTTGTGCTGAAATTTCAGCTATTTCAGATGAACATTGTATATTATCTTGTAAATTAATGTTTAAAGTAGTTTTGTTATAGAAAAGTGTTGATTGACGGGTTGCTTATAGCACTTTAAATTATTCTAGAAATGGAATAAAAGCCAAATGGGTTGGCTTAAGTAGATGTAGTTGTATATTATTTCAAAATATTTACATCTCTGGAAAGTTTTAAAAACTTATTTGAAGACAGTTTACTGCTATGGTAATGAGAAAGGGCAGATGTTTCATCTATAGTATGCTAATGCTCAATATGAATAGAAATACAGGGCTTTGTTTCCTGTCTCTATGTATAGCTCTTTATCCTTATTAGAACTTAGTACAATGTGTAGACTAAATGTTTACAAAATAAGGAACTGTAAATAAATTGAAATGGCTTTTCTCCCCTTTGGTCTTCCACAGCAGTATTATTGTCTTTGTGGAGTTAAGACTGATTATTACAACAACAACAAAAAAATCCTGTAACGGATTTTAAGTACTATAAGGTCACAGTGATGTATAGCAAATAAATCTAAATATATGTAAAAATAAACTTGAGTTGGAGTTTATTTAGAAGCTGGACTTCACTTAGAAGCACAAACACAGATTATTGCTGCTCATTTAGTAACTTTACTGAATATATAGAATGCATTCGCTCATCCTTTCTGGGATTTTTGGTCTTCGAAAGCCCGGTGGGAAGCAGTGAGAGTGAAATACGCTGTCCTCAGGCATTTTCAAGAAAGAGGAGAAAAAAAAAAAAGGCATCTCAGATTATCTTGCGGACAAAACCCATTAATTCAAGTGCTTATTCTCTACCCTAAACTCGTATTGCAAATAATGCCTATTTTAGACTTCAAATGCTACTATGAAGAATTTTATAAAGAATTACACTTCGAAGAATTACATAAAGCACAGAAAATTTTCAGTAACTGGATGCCTCTGAGCATTGGACCAATTTTGGAAAGTCACATGGGGAAAAATAAGTGGAAATCACGAACCCATAGTAAGCAGTACAGTAGCAGTCATGCTTGTATAAATAATTAGTTAAGGAACAAAAAGACATGCAAGTTGAAGTATAAATGACTGGAGTAACACTTGGTGATGTGATTAGCTGTGTAAAGGATCTACAGAGTAATGCATGTCTATTAATGAAAGACCATGAATTTTGTTAACCAAAGGTGAAGTTAGCTTCTGTATGATATATGTAAAAGATTGTATAGATGAGATTAAAGGCACTGTCTTTATATGCCTCCTGCCTTCAATTCAGCTTCCTGCCTTCAGTTCAGTATGACTTTTCTGCAGTATGATTCCTTTCCATCTTTCCTGGCAAGGTTTGCTTCTATGATTGTAAAGAGTTGAGGTTTGATGTATGCTGAAGGCTTTGAGCTACATTTTGAAAGAGTTCAGTGGCAGAAGACTGTGTCTTGGCATACAGTACTCAAATGTATTCACTGACTAACTTGATGTTTTGCTTGGATACCTGGGATTCTTACCATATCATCTTTCAGCTCTAAATCTCATTTCTGTTAATTACTGCTTTTCTATAATCTGCAAAAGGATGTGATTTCTCACATATGGCTTGTGCTTGCCTCTTCCTGCTCACCTATATATCCTACTATTATGGGGGTTTTTTGTATGGGAGTTAGCATGTCTGCATAAAATCCGGTTTTTGAAGAGGAGTAAAAGCATTTACTACTCAGTTTCTTGGTTTGGATATCCCCCAGTGTTCCTCATTCAGGACTTGAATCTTGAATCTCACTGTTGTGTTCTTCCTTTGTAAATGAACACGATATTGGGGTGGTTTACTATGGTCACAGCAATAGGGAACTCAATGAAGGGAACAAACTCTTTCTGCCCTTAAGAATATGTGCTACTGCAATATGAGATAGAGCTACACTGTGGTACAGAGAGTCCAGCTGAGTGAATGGTGCATACTTATTTCTACTGTAGTATGTACAGACCCCAGTGGCCCTGCTGGCTGTCCCACTGCAGTATCACCAGTGTCAGGTTTGCTTAAGCTCTGCTTTCTGCTGCCCTGCTTATCTGACAAGCTTTGTAATCCTTGAGTTTGTTGTAGTAGTTATGCTGCTAGTCCTACACGTGCTGTTGAACACTAAATTACTTTTCAGTGTGCCCTGTGATGCCAGGACTGACTTCGGTTGAGATGTTGGTGTGGTGCAATGTATACACAGCAGCTGAAGTAGCTCTGGCAACAGGACTTGCCAATATTTGTTCTGTGATCAGTGACGATTGAACATTTCGCCACAGATGTTATACTTTCCACTGCAGCTAATATTATTTCAGTAGCTTTCCCTTGTTTTGAAAATGAGCTATAACACTGAATCCCGGCTGTACAGAAACATTTCAAAGAAACAGTTACTGCCATGGGGCTGATTTCCAGCGGGTGGGATATACGTCCAGCGAACCATCCACATGCTTCAAGCCACTGCAGCAAGGCTTGAAAAAATACAAAGGTGTGAATGTCAAATTTATTTCTTCTCACATGAATTCCCTGCTGTCATTTAATCATGGAAGGTACATTCAGAATGCAGAAAATGTACCTCACAGTTCCTACAGAAGAAGAGACAAGTTTTTCAGTACCAAGGAAGGAACTCTGCTTTCTTAGCAAAGTACACAACACAAGCCTCAGACAGGAAAATGAGGGAAATGTTACTTATCAGAAGGAAATCTGTTTTGAATAAAACATTTTGGGGGTGAATACAGTGTTTAAGAAAATAATGTGCTAAACTATTATGAGAGTAACAGAGTTGCTCACTCTTTAGCTGAAAGGTTAAGGGGGTTATTTTTGAAGCAGACCTTTAGTAATATATATGAAGACTGCTTTAATCAAGCAGTTTCTAACCTTTGTCTTATTACTACTTAATTTAAATGTTCAACTTAGAATTTAGGCAGAGGTCATGCTAGTTTGAAAGGAATGTAACAGTTACTATGTAGTAGGAGAGTTAATAATTTGAGAGAGTGGGTAATTTATGGAGTACTTTTATTCAGTTTTTTAATGAATTCAGATTTATTTTCTCTATCTAATTTCCATGGATAAACTTGTCACATCTATATGTAAAAATAGTTATAAAACATTAAACCTACATTAAACACTTCCATGCATCATAAATTATGTCAGTATTTAATATTTCTCTTACACAAAAACTGTTAAATACTTTCCACACTTTAGAAGGCACTGCCTTCAGATGGTACTGCCTACTCAAAGGTAGAGGACAGGATGAGAAATCATTAGTCATATCATGTGTTGTTTTCTTATCCAATTGGAAGTAAAATATTTTGACTGGTAAAATGGAAAAAGAGGGGGTTTGTTGCATAAAGTTCACAATATTGCATTAGGATGACTATGAATGGAAGGCTTAAGAAGTTTCCTGCAGTGAGCTGTAGGTTTATGATGTGTGGTAGTGATTATGTTGTTACCCAGCTGATCTAAGGTTTTAAAGGCAAGGAGAGATTTGAAGAGGGCTTGTGAGCTTGAAGGCTAGTCTTTTTTTCTTTCAAATGTCAATTGATCTGATTTTACTTTTACCAATAATCTTGTTTTTATTCTATGATAAGTATAAATTGGATGTTTCAATATGCAGGAAGACATCAGCAAAACAAAACGTTGAATTTCAAGTAGCAGAGTCCGTTCTGTTGCTGAATGTGTTTAAATAAAAGTCACAGAAGTTCAATTCTCTCTGCTACGGAGAAAGGAGAAAACAGGAGGGTTCCCCATCTCCTCTTCCACTGAATTACAGTTCAGCGGAGAATTTTGCCCTCTAGCTTAGGTCTGTCCTTGCCTATTTTGCCCTCAGTATTAGAGTATATGTTATGTGAAACTTAAAGCATAGGCTTATCCACAGTGACTTCTGGCATACATACAGGAGCCTGCAGAAAATTAAATACCAATAATCTGTTGCTTACAAATGTTGAAGTGGATGAAACTTCTATGAATCTCAGCATTCATACAACATACACAAATCTGTGGGGTTGGATGGGGTCCACCCAAAGGTTCTGAGGGAGCTGGTGAAGTGCTCACAGAGCCGCTTTCCATCATTTTTCAGGAGTCCAGGCTAACCAGGGAGGTCCCAGTTGACAGGTTAGCAAAGGTGGCGCCCATCCACAAGGGCCAGAAGGAGGATGCGGAGAACTACAGGCCTGTCAGTCTGACCTCGGTGCTGGGGAAGGTTATGGAGGGGGTCATTCTGAGTATCGTCATGAGGCATGACCAGGACAACCAGATGATCAGGCCTAGTCAGCATGGGTTCGTGAAAGGTAGGTCTGACTAAGCTCATCTCCTTCTATGACAAGGTGACCCGCTTAGTGGATGAGGGAAACACTGTGGTTGTGATTTACCTGACTTTACTAAAGCCTTTGATACAGTTTTCCCACAGCATTCTTCTGGAGAAACTGGCTGCCCATGGCTTGGATGGGAGTACTCTCCACTGGGCAGAAAACTGGCTGGAGGCCCAGGCCCAAAGAGTTGTGGTAAATGAAGTTAAATCCAGTTGGTGGCTAGTCACAAGTGGTGTTCCCCAGGGCTCAGTATTGAGACCAGTTCTCTTTAATATCTTGATCAATTATCTGGATGAGGGGATTGAGTGCACCCTCAGTAAGTTTGCAGATGACACCAAGTTGGGTGGGAGTGTTGATCTGCTTGGGGGCAGGGTGGCTCCACAGAGGGATCTGGACAGGCCGGATCGATGGGCCAAGGACAATGGTATGAGGTTCAACAAGGCCAAGTGCCAGGTCCTGCCCTTAGGTCACAACAACCCCATGCAGTGCTACAGGCTTGGGGAAGAGTGGCTGGAAAGATGCCTGGCAGGAAAGGACCCTGGAGGGGTGTTGGTGAACAGCTCGCTGAATATGAGCCAGCAGTGTGCCCAGGTGGACAAGAAGGCCAACAGCATCCTGACCTGTATCAGGAATAGTGTGGCAGCAGGACTAGAGAAGCGATCGTCCTGCTGTACTTAGCACTGGTGAGGCCCCACCTCAAATACTGTGTCCAGTTTTGGGCCCCTCACTGCAAGAAAGACACTGAGGCTGGATCATGTCCAGAGAAGGGCAATGAAGCTGGTGGGGGGTCTGGAGCACAAGTCTTATGAGGAGCAGCTGAGGGAACTGGGGTTGTTTAGTCTGTAGAAAAGGAGCTGAGGGGAGACCTTATCACACTCTACAACTACCTGAAAGGAGGTTGTAGAGAGGCGGAAGTCAGTCTCTTTTCCCAAGTAGCAGATGATAGGACAAGAGGAAATGACCTCAGGTTGCACCAGGGGAGGGTTAGGATGGATATTAGGAAAAATTTTTTCACTTAAAGCACTGCTAAGCAGTGGAACAGACTGCCCGGGGAAGTGGAGGAATCACCATCCCTGGAGGTATTTAAAAGACATGTAGGCGTGGTGCTTAGGGACATAGTTTCGTGGTGGTTTTGTCAGTGTTAAGTTGGTGGTTGGACTCGATGATCTGGGAGGTCTCTTCCAACCTAGACAATTCTATGATTCTATAATTAACTTAGGTGCAGATATGCCTACATTTCAGATATTAAGACTGGGTCAGGAGCTATTGTTGCCTCCAAAGTAAATGCTTAACTTACCCTAATTAATCTGTAGGAAAGTGATTGCATTTGAGAATACCAGCAGTTTATTCAGTCCAAGTCAGATGTCTGCCTCCCTGCGTCATATGGGGCAAGAGCAGTAAAATGCCGGAGCTAGTTCTGCTTGCGATCTAATGAGTCCACCCTTTTTTTGTCAGTAGGCATGCAACAAGGCAGAGATGGCTCTAATGCAAATGAATATTGTTGGCAACAATTGCTTCCTTGTGTTTGTGTAATGATTTCTTCATTTGAAGCAGTGCTCAGCAGGTAGAAGATGGAACAGGTAGAAAGAAGTGGAAAAACTGCAGTTTCTACAGGCTGATTTGTTGGCTTAAGGCAGAAGCAGAAAGGTTTTTCTCCTTCCTACCTCAGGAGTACATGCCTAGTTGTTTTCCAGATGTTTCCCTGAAGGTAAAGTAGTACATGGCATAGACAAAGCACAAGCTCTTATTGCGTGCTATAAACATGCATAATATCGAAATGCACCTCTTGGTGGTATACTACGTTTTGAGTGTTTCAGTACAAAAAATCTGTCACTCCTCCTGTCTCAGCTTGCTGAAAAATGAGAGTAGATGTATTATGATTTCTCATACAATGGTGAGGTGCTCCTGGGCTTTGTCACACAAGAACATAACACTGAAAAAAGAAAATCTGTGGTGAACTCTCTCTGCTGTGTTGTCCTGTGGTAGGATGAGAGTTCTCGTGAGCAGAAATATGTAGTTCACTTAACATTCATGGGCCTTTAGTATGTATTCTTTGTACAGGTGTTTTGAATAGTAACTGTTCCATTTCAGTGTACTCTGAAATCTTGTTCTGGTGCTTTGGACAAGGAAGCCTTCACAGGGAAATATTTTAACTGCCCGTGAACAGGAGGATGTACTAGTATTTTGAAACAACTTACTGGTCTTTTACTTCACAGAATATGCACGTGTGTTTCTTCTCTAGTGTGTGGGAGAAATAAACCAAAAAATAATCAATTAAGAGTTTTATTTATAGTTCAGTATTCCTTTGACAACGAAATTTCCTCAAGACAATGTAGACAGCTGTAAAAGTCATTATATAAAGATGTAAAGAATAAGGTAAGAATATGCAGGTAAATATTCTGATATGTAAATATTACACTTAGAGGTCCGTGTTGCAGGTCAACTAGAGTAGTCTGAGAGACCTCAAGAAAATGTTGTTAAATAAGTTCCACTGAACCCATCTTATTTTTTTTTTTCCTTAGATTCACAACATATAACTGTGCCTAAAATACTAGTAATTTACATAGATTGCAATAGACATAATAATCAGTTCTTGTATCACTAACTTATAAAATATTTGATTTATGTGCTCATTGGAGCTTCAGACTGGAGTACTTGTACTCTCATAATAAGACAGCAATACTTGTTTTATCACAGAGACAAGATGTTCATACACCTCTTCTTCTGTAAGAAGATATTTGTTCTTTCCAGTGGAAAGAATCTTACAGGGAATTAAACTGTTTCTTTTTCATTATACAAATTACTTGTCCAGGCATCTTGCTCCAAAACAAATGCTTTACACATGGAACATATTTTTCCAGGATAGCTATTTTTACAGTAGTAGTTTAGAGAAACAGTGATCTGTATAATCGAGTAAGCATTCCAGACCTTACAGAGGTCTTAGGTTTGTACATTAATCCAAAATTTTAAGACCTAGAAGTATTAGTTCATTAGCATTTACTCCTCTTCAGCATCACACCTGAAATAGATTATATCAGAATGGTTCAAATGGTAAATGCTGTAAAATTAGGCCAGTGTTTCTGTGTAATGTGAAACACCGTTTTCCTTAAGTTAGTTGATTTTAGTTATGAACACTGTTTCTGTATCTTTTTTCACAGAGGTACACAGAGGAAGATGCTGATAGTAGCCACTTTTTTACTATACGCAATAGTACAAGTACCTGGCTGGTTTTTGTTACATGTTATTTTCCCCTCTATTTATAAGAACCATATTTACATAGATAAACAGATGATATATTGCACAACATTGTGTAGGAGGTATTTTCTATGTGGATATCTATTCAAAATACTTTTATGCATTACATTCTATTGGGTGTTTTCTCTCCAACATCCATAACTCTAAATATGAAACTATCTAATAAATTAGTTATATAAATACATTCAATATAAAACCTCATTTATAAAAAGGATTTTGTCTCAGTTTGTACATGATATGTAAGAGAAAGTTGTGTCAGTAGTTGCCACAAGATAGTACTGCAGTAGTATTTGCATATCCAGTTTGTGAAGGAAAAAAAACATGGTGTCCTTGATTCTTTGTTCAAATAAAATTATTTTTACATGCATTTAAATAAATTAATTAGGAAATAGACACACAAGATCGCTTTCACAGATCAGAAACTTGGTCTGAGTTTGTATCGTCATTCAGTTTTCTGATCTGGCATGATTTATATTCCTGATATCCCAGTTTAAAACAGTTGGGAAGATCTTGACTGTAAGAACATGTCAAGATTGGAATTCATTTGTAGCTATTTATTTTGCTACACGTTTTTATGGTCGGGTCCTTATATTCAACATAGATTTTTCTCTTTATTTTTCATGTAGTAATTAACTGAAGTGTCCCATAAGCTCTCCTGTTGTAGAGAAAAATCCATTTGGATGCTTATATGATCATGCAGTGGTTATAAAATGCATATTCAGAAAAATGCTCAATGTCTTTTCTGTGTGGGTGAACAGGGAGAATCTTGTATTCAAAATGTGCAAATGCTAATAGCAAGAGAGAAAAGTGGAGAAAAGTTTTCCAGAACAAGTTGCTCTTGTTGTAGCATGCTTATTTTAATAAAGTAATTATGACGTTATCATCCCTTCCTTGCCACAACATTTCTCCCTCGAAGTCCACCAGTCCGTGTTTCCTGGCTCTCATGAGAATCCCAACAACTTTATCTGAAATACGAACGTATCTGTCGAAGAGTTCCCCAAAAGTGACCTGGATCTTGCCGTCGGGCCGTGGCTTAGCCATTGATTCAATGATGAAGCACATGTCCCTGATCTCCCGGTGGATGTGGGCCTCGGCTCTCTTGGCTCTTTCGGCAGTTTTGGTTCCTTCCTTGGGACGACCGTAGCCTTCATCTCCCTTGTGCAGGCGTGTAGACATGGCCAGCTCATGGTCAAATTCCTCGCTGAAGGGATTCAGCTTCTGTGTTATGATGTGGTGGTCGGCCCATTCTTGCCATCTGTCCTTCAGGCTGTTAACGGGGCTGTATTTCCTGTGGGCTTTGGTGCTGGCTTCTTCGTTGAACCTGCTTGCGCTGCAGGAAACAAAAAGGGCGTTTGAGCTTGGCATTTCATCATTTAATTTCACAGTTCTACTACTAATCTCTTCTATTAACTCTGTTACCATGTTTTTCCAGATGAGGTGAAAACCACCAGGTGGCGTGAGTTCACTACGTCTGAGCTAGTTTTTAGGGGGGCTTTTAGTCCACATTCCAGTTTGCACTCAAAAGCAAATTTGCCGATCACAGCTTGATGTCATCTACATCACCAGCCTCCAGCCAAGATTTGAGCCTATTTTGACAAACTTTTGCTCGGAATGACTTAATGCTACAGGGGAGTGAAATGATATGTTGCTGATTACCTGCACTTTCTATACCTTTGGTCAGTGACCCAGCTCTCCATTTCTAGAGCCTGAAATCTGCCTGCCCTGATGTTACAGATGACAATAACTATAAGAGTGGGTCCTCAGCTGTTCTTGACTGAAAAACAGAAGGTAGTGTCTATAAAAAATCTGTCCCCTGTAATAGACGTCGATGTTTAAAACAACAACAAAAATCTACTAGAGTGCAGTAGCTCTGCCTGCTCTTATGTGTTTGGAGTATGGTTCTGAGCAAGTATTGAAGTCCAAAATTCACATTCCCACTGGCAGGGTACAAAGCTGAAAGAAGCTTAGGGCTACTGAGATTTGTGTCAAGATCAAAGGATGAGGAAAGACCTTCAGAGGTCTTATTGATTTTTCGTGTGTGTGTCTGCATAGCAACATCATATTGCTGGATGACTACAGGCAGATGAATTGTTGATCCTCTTTCCTCTAGTGGCCAATCTCACGCGTTGTGGGGGAGTTATAGATAGTCTTTGTGCTGTCCACATCCTGTCATTGTGTCGGAACAGAGCTCGGCTAGGGAGTATGTTGTACTGTGGCTGTGCCAAAACAATTTGTTTTCTAATATTTTTACTCCCCAGAAGGCTGCTCTGAAACCTCCCCAGTAATGTCAGCTGAATATTAACAGTAACACCAGAGAACTGAAATGCAGTTAGTAAAACAGTACAGAGGACTGCAAACCTGCAGAGTATTTTGTTTCCCTGCTGTTTAGGCATTTCTTTGTTTTCCACTAAGCTTGGTGAAAGAGAGAATAGGAATGGCAGAGATGCCCCCAGTTCAGGCCTGTGCAGCAGAAGGATGCCAGTACTGGGTTGTGCTCTAGTGTTAGAGCAAGAAATGCAGACACTTAGTGCCGGGGACAGAAGAAGGAGTAGGAGAGCAGGACCACTCTTTTAGTCCAAAATAAAGATTGTGAGCATTAACCCACTGTGAGAAGCACTTTACCTGTAACAGTCAAATAAGTTAAGCTCTTAACCAAAATGCTCACCCTAAATGCATTCTGAACCTCTAGGAGGACAATGTCCGTGTTCCCTATAATCCTTTCTGCAGGGGAAGAGCATGGATCCCTTTTTAATGTTTTGAGTTTCATATCACTATTGCACCCCTTTGGCTCCTAAGCAGGAACAAAGTAGTATTTCCTAGGCCTGTAGGCATTAATGTGCCTTTTGCTAAGGAAGAAACCTTATTCCAGTTTAAATTGCAGCCAGAAATGATGAAGGTGCTGATGCGAGACAAAAAAAACCCTGGTACTGATGCTTTTTCCTTGGAATATAGAGAGGAAAATGGGAGATTTGCTTTAACAGCTGCATACTTATGGCCTTTTTGAAGAAGATTAAGACACACTGACAGGTTCATAAAAGTAGCAGGCTGAAATAATGTATTCTGAGGCTATAAAATAAATTAAAAAAAAATAAGTAGTTAAAAAATCCAGTCCTGATAACAGCAGTGTAAGTGCAGAAAATGGCTTTTGTGTCAGATTTCAGTGGAGAGAGAGCTGTAAGTAACATAGAGGGTGTTATTTCAATCATTTGCACCTCAGTAAACATGGCTAATTGGTTTTCTTCCCAGGCAGCAGCACTGAAATTACACATATGGGGAAAATAATATATTAAGTTTAACAGAAAGATTGCTGTTTTGTTTCTACTATAGCATTTTTAAATGAAGAATTTTTTTTTAATTGAGGTTATTTACAGATAATATCTGCTACAAGTATATTCTCTTCCCCACTGTATGTGTGAAATCTTTGTTTTGAGGTGCTAACTTCTGTCGAAGGACAGTGCACGTGGTCTCTCCCAAAAGCAGGGGCCACAAACATTCAAGCTCTAGGTTACTGGAGAACTTTGTTCAGTTTGTCTGTTTACCATTTGCTCCTTGTGGGAGATGATTGGTCAGCTGTACAGCAAAGCATCGTTCCAATCCCCAATCTGCAAAGCTAAAATAACTGTGCCTGTTCGGATAGCTGTGCTAAAAACTACCATATGGTTGAAATCCATTACTATGTTAGTTGTATGATGCTGGTCATGGTAAAAGGTCGTTAGTATTGAGGTATATAATTTGAGGTATTGAGGTATATATTAAGGTATATATTATAAGTATCTAAAGGGTGGGTTGAAGGAGGAGGAAGCTAGGCTTTTTTCAGTGGTTGCCAGTGAGAGGACGAGGGGCAACGGGCACAAGCTGGAACATAGGAGGTTCCACTCAAATATGAGAAGAAACTTCTTCACGGTGAGGGTGACAGAGCCCTGGAACAGGCTGCCCAGGGAGGTTGTGGAGTCTCCTTCTTTGGAGATTTTCAAGACCCACCTGGATGCAGTCCTGAGCAACATGCTCTAACATGCTCTGGGCAATCCTGCTTCGGCAGGGGAGCTGGATTAGATGATCTTTATGGTCCCTTCCAACTCTAAAAATTCAGTGAAATTCAGTGAAATATAACCTGAGCAGTGGGAATGGTACAGCCCACATGCCTGTCTGCAGAGGGAGCAAGAAGCCTTTTGGCATTTTCATCAGTGCTATCACAGTTTTGCATTTCTGAAATGGCGATTAGAATACGGTATGAACACACTGGCCCTGATCATCTGACTCCTGCTGCCTTGTTCATCCTTTACACACAAGCTAATTGGATGAGTAGAAACCCTGCCTTCTTGTCTGATTGCCCTGTGCTCAGCTCACACTCACATTGTGGATGCAGAGTAGAAACACTGGAGACTCAGGCCCTACCACGGGATGGCTTCTGGTAGGAACCCATGTCCTGGTGCCAGCCTCGTCCCTCCCTGTGGGCTCAGGCAGACAAGCTCTGCTGAACCCTGCCTTGGTCCAGGTTTCACCTCCAGCTGTCCTCCCTGCCCAGCGAAGCCCATGGACAGTGTGTGTGCTGCACCTTGGCCTCGGCTTGGTGCACCCTGGCCTCATCGCAATTTTACAGCTAGATGTGAGGTTTTACACCAAAATGGTTCCGGCTCAACCACATGTTCCTTTCTGCTGTCTGTGTTCTGGGGAATTACCAAGTTTGTGAAACAGAGGACTAGAGCAAACAGTGTGTTGTGTCTGTAACAGCTGCCTAAAGTTCCCATCTTGCAGCATTGGACATGTGGGTCTTTTAATCTTTTACTGGCAAAAGATTGATGAATTAGTTTGATATCTACCCATTGGCGAGTCTGGCTACAGCACAACTGTTTGTAGCTGTCTTCTGGAAAGGCGGTTCTGCTGGAGATTCCTAGGAAAGGAAACTAGAGAATTTCTACCAGCCTTGGCTGTTCCTTTTCTCTTCTGGAGACTTCCCGAGGACTGCATGGCTATGGCTGAACTCTGCTTATTTACTACCTGGACTCCAAATTTAATATGCGCCTGCTGTTGTGTAGTAATCTTCAAGCACAAGCCTCTTACTGAAAGTAGTATTACGCAAAACTGTCTGATGCTATCAATTTTCTACTTAATTCAGAGTTTTAAGTAGAACCTGTAATAACTCCACAAGTAAGTAACAGATTCTGCTTCCTTTTTTCCTCACACCATTTACAGGCATAAGGAACTCTGTACTCCAGGAACTTCTACTTCCACAACATATTCAGTGAACGTACTTCCCCCTCGACCCCTTGCAATAGTGTACCCAAAGAGAGACCTTGAGTTTGAAGAATCTATTGATGATTCGAATGTTCTTTTTTTTGTCAAATTATTTATAACATATAGCGTGATTCAAATCAATCCTGCAGATGTTGAGGCAGGCTCAATGCTTTCTACTGTATGTTTGGGAACCCAAAAAGTGAAACTTTCCGTTCTTTGACTTGATGAATTCCAAATGCATGGAAAGCTTCCAAAGAGAAGCAGTGAACCCAGCTTTTGTTAAGATGTACTTAAAAGTAATTCTTGTAATGTCTAGTTTGAACATTCTCTGCAAATTACTCCCAAGAACATTTACAAATGATGAGTAAGTATTTGGGAATATTATTTGACAAATATATTGCTTTGGACTTAACATTTGCTGAAATAAATGAATAGCTGTGGGCTTTTGATGAGGTAAAAATTGCTACTCTGAAATATGGACTAAAGTATTAAGAAGTAGGTAGTGATTTCATTGGACCAGTAAATCTAGTGTGACAATTAAATATAATTAACATTTCCCAAATATAACTTCCTGTATCTATTATGTATATAGCACATAAAACCCAAGGCTATAGTCAGATGTTGTTGACTAACTACTTAAGCACAGAGAGATATGTGAAAGGTTTCCTGGATTATTTTTTTTTCCTTTTCTTCAAGAGTAATAGTTTCTCTTTGACCATTTTCTACCATTTCCTCCCCTCCCCTGCCGCCCTGCCATCTTCTTCATGGAAACCTGTACCTCTCCCAGGGTCTGCTGAACAATTGTGATAACATAATAAAGATGTTTTACTTACAAAGATGGCATAGGTCGTTTAATCCTCACAGCCATCACCTCTCTGTCACTGTCTTCTTGCTCGAGTTTGTCCTCTGCTTCCCCATAGCCACTGTCATCTGCATCCAGGATGTCATCATGACACTTAAGCAGCAGTTCTTCCTTAGCCCCCTCTTTGTCCTCTTGTTCTATCTGTTTCCAGCCCTTGGTCAGCTCTGATACCACATTTGAACACTTTCTCCTTATGGTTGGAGATAATTTACCACTCAGAATTTTGTCGATTGCACTTGATTCTTCTTTGAGCTTGGTCATCTCTGAGCCACTATTGTTATTCTCGTATTTTTCGCTGAGGAGGCTAACATCACCTCCTCGTTCGTAGGCTTTGCTTACAACTGTTTTGGTCACCTCTTTGCTTTTAATGTTGAACTTTTTGAGGGCTTCATCCGATTCCCTTGATTTTTTTTTAATGTGTCTTATTGTCACTGATTCTTTTGCTGAGGATTTTTCATCATCTTTTCCTTGGTCATTTTTGACAGATGGAGTTTGCCATTTTTCGAAGAACCTTTCTTGTACAGGCTGAGCTGATGAGTCTTCTTCAGGGGGTACCCATCCAGAGGGCTCTTGGGCTTGCTTTATGTGGTGGTCAGATGCCCACTGCTGCCAACCTCGTGCCAAGCTGAAGACTAGGCTGGCCATTCGGATCTTGTGGACAGCCCGTTTTGTAGAAGGAGTGGTGCTCGGCTTCTCTTCAGGAGCCATGTTGCTGTCTGCTGCCATGCTGGCTTTTCCTCTTCTTATGCTAAGCACCTTCTGAATGAACTTCCTGAAGTGAATAATTCCTGCAAAGAGAGCTACAGAGATTTAAATAGAAGCAGGAGCAGTTTGTGCCCATGGAAAATATGTGAAACACTTCTCACAAAGATATAGTATCCTCACTGCTACGGAGGTCTTTTTTTAAAACACGGGGTTGTATTTCATCACAGCAGATGAATGATGCATGATGTAAAGAGGGTGACACAGACCTGCACTGGAAATAGTGGGAAATTAGCAGCTCCTTTCATCCCCCATCCCTGGGACTGCTCTGTTCTCAATTTGTTGGCAAGGGTCTTGTTCTTCTGGAAGTGCAGAACTTGGGTTAGGGATACTAACTGAATGTCTGAAACTGCTAAATGTGAAGTGCTGTCAGTTGCTGACAACTTTGGCCAGAGCAGAGACCCCTCATCATCCCATGTAAATAGTGGCCCTTGTCATGGAGTGTAAAGCCAGAAGCAGGCTATGAATGAGGAATTTTTAGATGCATTTTCTAAAAAGATGCTAAGGGATTTCTTCTTATTGCTCATATGTCCAAGGAAATCCAGGTTTGTTAATTTTTTAAAAGGTATTTATGTGCTCTGTTCTCAGTCATTATCTATTAATGTCTATCTATTTAGAATGTACCTTCGGGGGGATGAGAACGCTACCGTGTTCAGTGTCAGCAATAAGAAGAAGGGAATCACTATCTCTGGTCTGAGGATTTAATATGATAAGTCTTGACTTGATCAGATGGATGAATGATCTCTGAGCTTTAGGATTTTGAAAAAATAAAACCATTCCTTACTGCTTTTTCAAGGAAGTTGTATATAAAACCTAGTGCTTACTTGTATATTATTTACAGAATAATTTTGTTTAGTATGTACAGTAGAGAAAAAAAATCACATTTTCTAGGAAATTTGTGATTTCTTTGTTCTGGAGGACTTCCTAGAGGGCATTCATATTTGGATTTGTAAATTGTTTAGTGAATTGATACATCAGTTGTTACATAATAATAAACAGACATTATCTGAGATACAGTCCTGTGGTATCTTATTTCTTAGTATAATGTTTCCTAAATAGGAAGGGAAAATGGCATTGCTTTTTCCATCCATCATAGCTTGCAGCTTACAGGATGACCTGCGGTACTTGCCATGTGGCTCTCTGAGGCACACTGAACTTCAAGCAATTCTGTTAGCTTTGTTGGTGTTACACCAGTGATAAATATGGACTCTTGGTACCCTGCCTGTTTCTCTCCTCTCTATTAAAGGCCGATCTGTTTGAAGTAGGTTAGATCATATCTAGCCCTTGCTTAATAATATAAGACTATATCATACCTTTGACTTCTAGGCAGAATTCCTCATTAATCTGTGGTGTCATTTCTTCTTCAAAACTGATGACATAATGTAAGTTAGTGTTGCTATTTGATATTTACTCATACTTTTATTTCAGAAAGAAATGTGTCACCTGTGTATTACTGTACAATCTCAGCTATTACCAGCTGCATCATAACCATGAAATGGCATTGTGAGGTGTACTGATGCAACTTGATTAACAAGCATGTGTTACCAAACGTTTATTTTGGTGGCTTTTTAAGGCTAACCAGGAATGGGAGCTTCTTGTGTTTAAAAAGTGCTCATGCCCATGCATGCATGCTCACAGGATGGTGCATGTTCCCTAATATACACAAAAGATGCAAGTGAAAGAAGAGAATAGTCCTCATGAAGAGTAAGAGTATGAAACCAGCTCATTACATCATTCCCTATGATTTCTTGAGTATAAGGTTGGTCGAGGCTTTAGGAATGAGCTGGAAGCTAAATACAGAGGTAAGGGGTGAGGCCAGTGAAACTTAAGTGAAAAGACTGTGGAAGGACAATCATGGACAGTAAGACCAGTAGGGACTCCTGTGCTAAGGTAGCATCAGCTCTACCTGCATCTGTTCAGGTTCTGTTTTACCTGTTCTTAAAGACTACTAGCAGTAGGTACTCCCCGCTCTGGCTAGGAAATCTGTTTATTCCAGAGTTAACTGGCTTAAAGAAAACTTTTCCTGAGGTCTTACTTCCACCTTTGTCACAGCACTTTAAGCATCTATCACTGTCAAAAACACCCTTTCTGAGGCAACCTGTCTGTGCTGAGACTGCTGTATTCCTCCTCAATCTTCTAAATGACTTCACTTCTTCCCATTTTTTCTTGGGTATTTGTGATCCCTGATCATGCTTTTGCCAGCTCTGGATTCCCTGCACTAGGACTACATCTTCCTTCACGTGTGATGCTCAAAATGGGGGTGGTATTCTGGTTTAAGCTTTCCCATACAGATTAAAAGGAACAGGTATCTTGTATGTTGGTTCCTGTTTCACATTGTACTTGTAATCCCCAAAGTCTCGAAAAACTTTCCTGCTAAATGGCTATCTGCATTCACAGACCTGGCTGTTCCTTCCTATGTGATCCCCTTTGTTGTTATTGAATTGTGTTCTGATTTGTTCAGATAACTTTTTCAATTTCTTGTGAATGATTTGATTTTTAACCCCTGTTCCACTGGTCTTGCAACTCAATTCATATTTTGTAAATGTACTGTTTATTCCACTTTTGGAATCACAAATGAAAACAGCAGGTAAGTATAAAGTAGACCCAGTTAGCAAGTACATTCAGTTTGATGGAGAGCTATTGCTATTTATTTTCGTGTGGATTCCTAGATAATTTTGCATATGAGATCAAAATGAAAAAATTGACCAGTGTCAAGATATGTAGCATCTGCTGCTCTTGCCCATCTGTGGGAGTTGGACTAAATGACCTCTGGAGGTCCCTTCCAACTTCAACCATTCTCTGATTATGTGATCTTCCAAAGGCTGCTACTTTGCTGTAAAAAGAATTAAGATTTGTCTAACGTAATTTGTCAAATCAAAATTGCTTGTAACTGTCCTTGTTACAAAGACCTCTGCTAGGTTTATTACTGTAATTACTGTTGAGGTTCTTGGGCACTTTTACTCTCATATTCTCTTTGCAAGTAGTTGTATTGAAGTTCATGGTACTAAAAAAGAATTACATTCCTGAGGAATGTTTGGAAACTACAGCACATTTCAAAGAATTTCTTAACAAAGAGACTCCTTTTTTTCTAATGGACTTGACCTTGGTGTACTGGTAATAGTCCCACAGACTTAATGCTTACATAATTTAGATAAATGACGACAAAAAGCTACAGACTAATGAAAAAACACCAAGATCGCGGCTCTAAACTACTATTAAATCCATGTGGCATGGCAATATGTTAAACAAATGTTTAGTTTAAATTGGTCACTATTTAAAGCTGAACACAGACTTGTCCAAAGTGCCAGTGAAACTTTAATGTAATTATTCTGCAGATAACTAAATTTATGATGCTTAATTTTAGAGCATACAATGATGCTGCCTTGCAAGTGTTGAATGCTGTCTTATTTTATATGGTGATGTTGCTAGCAAGAAGTTAATCATTAAAAAAAAGTATAAATAATGTCTGAGTCATCCAGTCAGATTCATACTCTGAGGGTTGCTTACTTTACATGTTCTACTGCAGTAAGAGTAGAATTTATTACTTCATGGTTTTTAATTTTTATTCTTAGTGGAAGAACAGGCCAAGGCTACACCTAAATTTCTGTGCCTCATCTCCCTACTGGCACTTCTAAAAGGCAATAGGCAGCCCTTAGGGCACGGGCTGAGCCTGGACCATATTTTCTATGTGTCTTCCATACCTCACAAGGTATGCTCTAATGCACAGCAAGCCTTGGTGAGGGTGACTGTCACAGACTTTCAGAAGTTCAAAACCTGTGCTTGAAGTCAGAGTTGAGGGACGATGTATTGCAGAAGATATATAGGAGGAATAGCAATTGGAGAAAGTAAATAGATGAGTGGGCTTGAAAATGAGGTTGAAAGTTATAAACTCCTCTTTCCTTGCCCCTGGCTGTGTACAATTCTGAGATTTAATCTCTTTGACACCTTGAGACAAATCTGCTCATGTTCCTAGGTTGTTGATGCTGGTTTTGGATTGTTGCATTTCACTTAATACCTCTGATTTCCTGAATCCAAAGTTATGAAGGACCACCTGAGAAGTTGCCATTGTCAGTGTTAATAGTTGAGATGTTTTTTGTTGTGTGGTTTTTTTTGTTTCCCCTGGATGGATTCTTCTCTGTATAGTTATATACTATTTAAAAATCCTTTTATTTTCTCTCTTATGCTGTGGAATATTAACAGTCTCAGAGAGGCCAGTTTGTAATTAATTTTTTATTTTTTAGGATGCTTCATTTTAAAAGTAGAACTGTATCCTTCATCCATTGCTTTACCTTGTCAGATATTGATGTAAGTTATTAAATATCTCTGATGCCTTAAAACAAGGAATTTCATTTTCAACCAATTGTAAGTGTATGAAAGATGCTGTCTTCCTCCTCAGAGTTCATGGTGAATAACAAGAACAAGCTGTGTTTCATGGTAAAGTATAACCAGCTGTTATTATCAATGGGAACCTCAAGACTGAATTTTCTTTTCATCAAGACACTGTTAAAGTACTTTATGTCAGAACATCATACGTTGCCAGTGACCACAGAAAACCTGGGCAAAGGGTTAGAGTTTTGGATTTCCTTGTTTTTAGAGTTCATGTCAAACATATCACTTCTAGCAATAATAATGAGCAACTGTGTCTCATTCAGCGTGCAGTTTCATGTACTATCCAGGTGACCGAATTCTAAGAAATGGACCGATCTTGAGCTTTTGGACTGGGTCCTCTCTCATCATTAACAGAAAGCAGTCTATGCATTCGTAGGTGCAGTTTCTTGTGTTTGCTTCCTATATATAGCCATAGTGTTTTTTGCTGGAATTTTGTTGTATTGAGCCCTGTGTGTACCCCTGTGTGACTAACAGGGAATCTTGAATCTGCATTTGATTATAAGTCATTTCAGAACTCAACTATATGATAGATCAGGGCTTATCCATGACCTATCATGACAGCTCTGCTTTGTGAAGAAAATATACCCAACAAACCGCCAAGAAAACCTGGGTCAGAACCAGGGTTGAAAGACTCTTAGTTGTGGAAGGGTAGTGGGGGGAGAGGGAAGACACACCATCCAGTAGCAGCAACTGTAGCTAGTGAATTGTAGAGTGTAACCCCCCAGAGCTCCTCTCACTCTAGGTGAGATACACTTAAATGCAAGTCAGCCAAGTAACAGAAAGCAGCCCTGTAGAATCTGAACTGGCTGAACACAAGAATTCATGTCTCTCTGGTAGAGAGACCTGGCTGTTACAGCTGAGAGAAACCCAACTCAGGATGCAAAGATGTATCTACGTATCTTCAAGTTCCTGTACATGCCCAGCTACTGAAGTGACAAAACTCTTTCCTGTCTTGAATATCTTACTCCTCTAAAGTTGTCTTCACTTTGCAGAAAACCAAAACTAAGATTAGGGCATAGTGCCTTAAAGCACTTTGGCACCCTATTCCTATTTTTGCATATAGTGACCACTGCTTTCCTTGGTAGTTAGATGCATGCAAGGAATCTACGCATTTTAATCAAATTTATACAGAAAAGGAAAGTGGAGGTAAGCTCAGATGCTTTTAGTTCCATTGTACCTTCAAGCATAAATACCTCTTTTATCTGAATATCTGTAGGGACTGAACAGAAACAAGGAACAAGCAGTAATGAAGTAATTTCATTTAAAAGTGTAAGCAAACATTTGCAGGAAATCATTTGCATTAGGCATTCAGTTCTTTTTGCATTATGAGGGAATTTCTGAAGATCATGAAAACAAGATAGCCTTTAAAAGACACCTACAAATACGTTGCCATTCAAATTTATATTGATCATATCTCTTTGTCAGTGAATGGTTATATTTTTCTGATAAGGAAATTATTTAATATTATGAGCAATTTAGTTTTGTGGTTCCAACTTGCTGACGTATCTTAGCTTACAGTTTACCAAGAAATACTTTTATGGCTTTAAGAATATGACGTTATTGGCCGCTATTGAAACCTGACTCTGAGGTGAACATTGGACACAAGGAATTTGAAGTCTTCACATAACTTTGCAATACGAGACGGACGGGAGCCATACCAGAATAGGAGAACCTGAAATCAGACACCTAGATGTAATGTGATAGATGATAAATGTATTTTAAACATCTACAAGAAAGAAATAGCAAGTGAAAAAAAAAAAAGAAGAAAAAAAAGAAAAAAAAAAAAACAAAACACCAAAAAAGCCACAGTTCTATATAGACAAGAGATTTATAAAACCAGAGATAAGAGTTATAATCAAATCTCCATCTTCCAGGTATTAATAAGGCCGTGTTCCCATGCATTATGGCTTTTATTTTTTCCTGTTAAAATTAACTGCATGTTTCTGTTTGTTGGTGTTTCTCAGATTTCAAGGTGGCAAACGTGAGAGGAAAACAGAATTTTCACAATTTTCCAAAAATTTTCCTTTCAGATACAGTGTCTGCTGGTTACTTAGAGCAGCACAGAACAGAACTGAATAAATAACTTTGTAAGTGTTTGCTTTATCATCAATCTGTTTAAAGTACATTTACTTCCAGGTATTACTGGGTGTATGTCATGTTGTTTTCCTGTATTATCTTTACAGTCTGGCAGTTTTGTTTAAAATCTGATGATACAGAGTATAAAACATACACAATTGTTCTTTTGATGCATATGGTCAACCTACCAGAGCCAGACGGATTGTTGAAAAATTATATTTAACTTCTAACAGAGTTGTTAATTATTGTCATTATATTTTATGTCTTGCAACTTAAAAAAGAAATCTTAGTTTCTGAAATCATAATTTGAGGAGGGAGCAGGAAACACTGGAAGTTTTAGGAGACGTCCTAATGCAGAAAAACCTACACATAGAAAGAAAATGGTACAGAAAAAATAGTCTGTACATAATATAAATCCAGTATTTCCTAATGTACTTTAAAGTGTTGTAAGAAACAGGCTTATCTGACTATATTTTTGGTATTTTATTGTGATTTTTTTTTTTTTAAAGTTTATGCTGAGGGAAATATACCTTGTATTCGGCAAATACTGCATTTTTTAAAATCTGTCAATTAGCTAAAGCGATTAGCATTTTTTCGATGCTTCAGTCAAAATCCTACTCAGCTCTACTGTTATTCCATATTCTTAAAGGTCTTGACACACGGAGTTATTTGAAACAAATGATGTTATGGCCAGATTTGGAGACATCCATGGTAGAAAGCAGGAATCCTCCTGACTACTTCATCACAATGTTTCTCATGGTACAGGGGATCTCGTTTTAGAAGTGACACCGGTATACTGAAGCTGTGAACTGTGGCTGTGATTCTTGACCTTTGGGTAACGCAAACGAAGTCTCCTGAGTGCTGTCGGCTCTGCCCACTCCCCCCACTATCACATTCCACTGCAACAGGCAGGACATACTGTTATTTATTAGTTCTCACTTAACCACCAACTGCTTTAACAGCATGCAGCTGTGTTATTGTTAGTAGAGGTAGACCCCGAACTTTGCTTGTCTTTAACTGAGTGAAAGTCCTGTGGCCGGTCTACCAGAGGAGCGCTGCTCTCTGAAGTGACTTCTGTGAGCCTGGCTGACATTCGGTGTCAAGAAGTGAGTGATGGGAATTGCCGGGAGACCAGGTGGTATTTACACTGTTGTGTGGGTATTTCCATGGCTCACGCCCAGGCTTCAGTTGCCAGTGAAGTTAGAGCTGAGATTCCCAAGGCTCTTTTGGGGTCAGTTTTGATAAAAAACTTCAAAACCATGTTAGATTAAGTTACATGGCTACCTCATTTCTAAACTACTCTTCAGACATCTGCCTTTTTTCTTATGTAAGAGTAATTAATGGGCCATGATTAAGATGAAAAGTTCTTTGCAAGAAGGCGATGAGAGCAGAGGAATGGGATCTTGAGGTCTATATCCCACAGGCACTACTTTAAACCACCCATCATTTGATTTGCAAGCTATACTTTCCTCTTGGATACAAGTATACGTAATTGCTGGTAGCAGCACCCAAACTGGACAGAACTGTTCTGGGAAGGGGTCATAGGTATATCAACTCAATTTTCTCTTCAGTTTGGTGTGCTAATTGTGTGGCTTCCTCTTGCTCTGCTTAAACACACGGACAGGTATGTTTATTAATCCACTGAATGATTTAATGATTTAAATATAGATCAGGGTATTAACAGAGATTTAGGGGAAAAAAAACAACTCCCCAAACCTTTTTATTGACTGAACCAAGTCAACTTCCCTCACAAGTGGCATTAGCCATTTGAGTACGGAAAAATTGAGGAGATGGTGAGTTTTCAAGAGTGGCTCTTGATTTTTGAAAATGTGTGACTGGTTAGCTAGACATGTTTTGCTTCTCAGGCAGGTAAACTCTTTCTGGCTCTCACTGGACTGGACCTTTCTACCTCGTTCCCTACATCAGTAGTCACTGCTGACTTAATCCACTGTTGTACATTACAGGAGATGGTTAGGAATGGGATTTGACTGAACAATAACAAATTCAGTATTATTTAACTGCCCCAGAATGGTGCCAAAGCTTTTCTAGTTCTTTTCTTAAAATAAAGATAAAGAAGCACAGGTTTAGGTTTGAAGAGTGTTATGGTACTCACATCACTTGACTGGGTATGGTAATTTTGGGGCTACTGCATTTGCCTTTTTTTGTCTGTGGAGCCTGCTAAGGTTTGTGGCAGAGGCCAATGGATCCTTCCCTGAGGGCTTAACAGGTTTTCCGATACAATAACAATATCAGAAACTTAAGTCAGATGTAAGCAATCTATTTTTGCTCTTTTCTTAGCCAGATGATTGCCAATACTTATTTTTTTTTGCTAAAATTGCTGCACGATATCAATATCAGTCTTTATTTCTCTCTTGGTATTTCTCTTCACATAGTGATTTATAAAGTTCCAATGTTACTCAGGCAAGAAAGAGAAAGTGATTGGGAGATTTTGAATGGTAGGAGAGAGGAAATATAGATAAGACTTCTTTTCATACACTTTGAAACCCACTGGGAATCGCGTGAGAGGCATTTCAGTGAGAGGAATCTGCAGGCAAGGGCTGGCACCAGGCAATGCACTGAGCTGGGATACCTACTCTCAAGCTCTCTTTTTAAAGGCTCTCCTATTTTTTGAGATGAATAATAAAAAGGGCAAGGTTTAGTTGAGCCCCAGGGCTACAATATTCCACACATTTGGCAAACAGCTTAGGAAAAAACCTTAGCAGGAAATATAGCTGCAGTGTGTACATTAAAAGTACAATAAAAATAGTTGGATGTAGGAAGAACATTTCTCATTGTCATTCTTCCGGAGGTGCTGGTTATGAGTCTTCAAAGGCACTTTCTCATGAGATTCACAATGGAGACATGTGAGGGAGGCCTTGGCGGACGCTTAGTGCAGCTCATACCCCTGCACTGCTGCTATCAGTTCCCCCCATGTTGCTGTCTCCTGAAGTGTGCGATCTTCTGGCTCCTTGTGCAGCTCCTCCTGGCAGGTGCTGCTCATGAGTCCTGCTCATGCCGTGTTGTGCAGGTGGGACTGGATCCACGCAGAGGCTGACTCCTGCTGTGGACGAGAGCCTGTGCTCGGCACTGGGAGCAGAATTCATGATGCCGAGCGCTGTAGGTCTTTCAAGAGTGTCATGGGGAAGAGTCAGGTACCCAGAGCAGGGGTCCACAACTGGCCAGCTGAGGAGGTAAAAGAGAGGAAAACCTTCTTCTGTTGATTATTAGTGAGAATTTTTGATTCTGAGCTGGTTGCTAGGAGTAATATTTAATAGTAAATAAAGTAGGTTAACAATACATAAGACCTGCTAAGGGAAAATTTGATTTCTATGATTGAGCATAATTTTATCGACTTTTGTCTAATCTTCAGTGAATAATTGTACAAAGCCATTGCATCTTCCAGGTCTGTGCTATTGCCTCTAGTTTGGGATGGTTCCTTGACATTTATTAAAAATACACCGGAGACTGAAGTCCAGCTGTGAAATAGTAATTTTAGAAAATCTTAGTATTAAAGACAGATTAAAGTGCTGTAGCTCTCTTCTTTAAAAAATATTTTTTTCTACATACAAACAACACTGGATGTCTTACTTTATGTATATTTAATGTTTTAGTGCAGAAAGCAGTTCAAATTATGGAAATTTTAAAGGGTCAGATTCTGCTACTTATTGCTACTAATTAAGGCTTGTTATACAGGGACTCCCAACAACACCAGTGAGCATACTGGCAAGATAAGTCATCGTTATCTGATATAACGAAGGATGGTGGCCCATAAGAAGATGAAAAACTTGTGTTGCAGTTGAACAAAACAGTCTCTATAGTCAGTATAGACAACTACAGACAAGCCCATGTTATTAGTACTGGCAGATATGGATAAGCGTGGACAAACGACAGGATGAAGGGCACAAAATGGAATTCATCACCCTGAAGGGCAGCCCAGGTGCAGAGCTGAATGATGGCAGTGATGAATGCACATATTACACACTAACAGAAGGGTAAGTAACCATTGCATAATCACCCATATAAATCTGAATATATGATCAATGTTTTCTTGAGTGTTGGAGGGATTTTCCCTGTGGAGGACATGGTACTTCTTACTGTAGCAATTTTAGGGAAGGGCTCCTCCAGTTCATTTGGAAACTGCTAACTTTAACATGTTTGAGAGTAACAATGGCAACAGTTTTAAAAGTACCTTAGTGACACTGAAAATCAGAGGAACATCAGTGTATCGTGAGCTACTTTTGGAGATATTTTTGAAAGTTACATGAATTAGCTCCTGCCCACTCCATTCTAATAAATGGAGTTTTCAAATTTCCTGATGAAATTCTGGGTGGCAAATGAATTCACAGGTTACATTTCTTTTTATAATGCTATCTGTCCTACATCTGTGTTATTAGACCATTACAGCATCTCAAAAGAGTAGATAATCCCTACTCAGTGTGGCTGTCTTTAAAAAAAGGTGCTGACCTCCAAGCCAGTGTAAATAGAGCATTTATGGAAATAAATAAATTTCTGTTGGACTCGGACTTGCCCCAAATTCTTCCGTGAGTGGAGAGTTGGACATAATTGAGAGATCAAGAGTCATGAGGTTAATGAGGTCATACTGCCAGGGTCCGGTCTGGGTTTACTATAACATGAAAGGCTCAGGTCTGATCATGACGGGCACGTTCACTTAGCAGCAATACCATCCCAGCACCAATCTGTTCGGAAACCTGAAACCATCTTCCATGAGCTGTCAGCTTGCCGCATGACACTGTTAGAAGACATATGCTCCTCTGCACGTGAAACCACTTAGACCATCTCGGTCCGTGCTTTTGTAAACATGTTTGTTAATGAAAAAGAGTGACTAATAGAGCTTCTTTTTAAATATGGATGGACTTTACAGTGCATCCAAAAGCATTATCAAAATTGTAGCAAAGTGTTTGATAACTCTTATTAACTTTCCTCTTAGTTGTCAATAAGCTCTATTTGAACTATGTAAAATGCCATATTCTAGGTTGCACATTAGAAAGCGCTCTTACAATCAATAGCTTTTATCTGAAAAATGGGAATGTTGTGCCTCCTGTGGCTGAATGTTTCATAAGAGCTGATGGGTACCAGTATAGATAGCTGGCCATGAGTATTTTTTTGTTGCTGATGTTCTCAGGATAGTGTATGATAACAAACCTCAGATAACAAAGTATAACAGCTTGTTGCAAAACACTTTCTGCCCCATGCACTGAAGGAGGAGGGGTTTCTGTGGAAGGTGGCCAAAGTCCTTGGGTTGAGACAGATGCCTGGGGCAGAAGGGGAGCAGAGCAGCAGAAGCACAGGCTTTTTTACTTTTGTAAAGTAGTCCTAATACCGTGCTTCAACAGAGCAGCTTTTTGCATGCGACAAGACACTTTTCTGAAGTTTACTAGAGAATTTTATATGGAGCACTTTCTCTATTGGTATATAAAGTTATGTAAAAATCAAATATTTCTTGAAAATAGTTCAGTTTCAACAAAATTCTGACAGAATACCAGGAATTTTCAAAACTGCATCTTTTTCTGCCACGTAATAAAGACCCTACCTGCCCCCTTGAAGCCCAGAGATTTTGTAAGGAAAAACTGAAAACAATTTGTAAAAACTCAAAACATTTCCCCTTCAGAGCTTGAAAATGAAAAATATGGCATTTCATTTTTTAGTGTTTTATATCAGAATTTGCTACAAGTAATATTAAATATAACCTCACCCTGTAAATCTTAGTTCTACAATGAATCAAAAATCAAACCCCTTTTTTTAAATGGGAAAATGAATTAAGTACTTCTGCTTCCTCCATTGATTTTTTTGATTTTGAAAGGAAAGCAGAAGACTTTATTTTTTGCTACATCTGAAAAGAGAAATTGCTTATTTTCTCTCTGTATCTCCCCATCTCTCACACATGTACTTTGTGAGCACTGCCAGCTGCTGTACCAAGTTACTGCAGTCCTTGTCAGACTCTCTGCCCTCCTTGGCTGTCATTGCCACACTGACCAGACTTTGTCTTTCCAAAATAAAACTGACGAGAATTGCAGTACCTTCAGTCAACAGTTGTCAGGCCCTTTGAGACCTCAGCAGTTCTGTAGTCTCCCAGAAATTCTGGAAATAACCTATTAATATATTTCTATACTGACATGTAGTGGAACTTCATTTCTACACCTATCTCTGGCCTTTTTCATCTTGACTTGGGCTGGTAGAGCTCTGTGAACTCAAACGTTTGTTACACTGTAATGAGGCTGCTGAGTAATTCTGTGGACTAAGATTTCTATTGTCTTTTTACTGTCTCTGGCAGCACAGGGTGTTTTTTTACCAGACCTCAATAAGTCTTGGGGCAATTTAAACTTAATAATGCAGTGTATATTAGAGCTGTAAATAGCTAATTTAGATTTTACAAAGTTCATGCTTTATGTTGATTTTTAATTGTTTTATTGCACCTCACCGTCTCCCTCTTCGGTGTTCATTGGCTTTTCCATTTGACATAGTGTTTCTCTGGACCGTCCTGCAGTAGTCCTTTAAACAAAGCTCATAGCCTAAAAAGTTTATAAGCAGAATCAGCATCATAGATAAGGCATTTTTACTTTCATTTTGTTTAAAGAGAGCCTTGAGCTTAAAAATTCTGATGAAGTACTTTAAACTAGATTGCAAATGTTAAGCACCAACACATTTCTTAATTTCATTTTACCCCAAAAAGAAACTGGTCCTAAAGTCTTCCAAATGCACAAAACATTTTAAAAAAAGAAACACTCTGTGTGATGTGATGTGATGGAAGACTATTTTAATGGCATCTTGACCCAAACCTTGTGACTCTGTTCCATGATCTTTTAACTAATATGGAATCATGCAGAACTGCTGCCACATTTGATTAAAATAAGAACCACATCATTCAGGGAAAACTTTCCTATTCCTGTTGCTAATACATCATAGCAGGGCCAAGACTGAAGAAATGCCACCTAGCACTGTGATGGAGTATCAAACCTCCCATTCCCCAGCAATCACAAAGAAAATACTAAGATTGTTACAAGTTTCTCTAATTGAAGGTAACACTTTAGATCAGTCAAAACATGGATTCAGGTCATGACAAGGAATGGAAATAATTTTAGACCCAGTGATGGATGGTCCCCTGTTGGTAATAGATGCTGAGCAGGAACTGATCCTCGATTCTTAAGCCTCTCTGCAGACCACAGAAAAACAGTAAGGCCTTGAGAAGTGTACTAAAAGCTGATAGATTCTTCTTGGGGGTCCCCAAAAGGTTAAGAAAGGAATGTCTGCCACTAGAGCTTGTCTTCTTCCTACTGCCATATTCTGTAAATCTCTTTTTTTCTCCACAAGTCTATCAAAACTTGTATGAAGCTGCGAGGGGGATGGATGAAGGCTGTGGCTGGATGTCAGCTGCTGGAGGCTGTGAAAGCCATGGCTGATATCAGCTGTCATGTTAGCATTCCCTCTCTCCTCCCGTAGCTGTTTATCACCATTTACTGGGGAAGGCAATATGTGAAGACTCCTGAAACAATGCAAGTCTCCTTCCTCAGCCTTAATAGAACAAGTTTTCTATTGCTTGTCTTCCAATCTGTTGGATACAAAGTTCTCCTCAGTTAAGCTTATATGCTTATTTAGGAGCCAGGAGACATTAATGGACATACAGCAAAGCATATTTAGGAAGCTTTAGCCAGCAGAAAGCACTGCTGCACAGCTTACCAACACCAAATGTTTTAACAAGCACCTGAGATCTCTCCTGTTCCTCCGCAGTGGCTTTCCATAAAAAAGAAGTCAACTTGGAGACCCTGTTCTTATCTTGGAAATAGTAAAAAGTTTTTTTTAATTATTGTATAACGCTCTAGGATGAAGAAAATAACTGAAAAAAATAATTTCCCTGATACAAGGAAACCTTGTATTGTAATAACAATGCGTGGGAGGCAGAGGACTTTCCTGGGGCTGTTCTGTCTGTGAAATAAATTTCCACAAGAGCAAAGGATAAGCCTTGTCACCTTCCTCCACAAATGACTGTTCGTGTATTGCTGTTCCACATACAGCGCCTACTTACCTAAACTGCTTCTCTAAGCAACTCAGAGCAACCTTTAAAGTTTAAAAGGCACAGGCCAAGGTAGCATGATCAGTTTGGTGGAACAGTCTCAGTCAATATTGATTTGCAACTAAGGGCAGAACTTGGCCAATGAGCAATCACCCAGGGTTGTTAAAAACAAAACTGAAAAGCTGCTCCACCTCCTTCCTAGAAAAGGCATTGGTGGTTCTTTTGCTGGAGGCAGAGGATGACTTCAGACCATGTAATGATGGTGAGATTGGACCCCGGGCAGAGGTGGGCACAGCTGTGCTACTTTAATGGTGGTTGTTGCTGCTCTCCCACTATCAGCGACCAAAGCTGGTGGCTGGAACAAGCTGCTGTTTCTTCTCTGTCTGTGGCATGTAAGCACCAGCATTGAGAGCACCAGCTGCAGCCTTTCTAATCCTAACGTCCTGAAATCATATGAAGGCTACAGAATTGAAGACTGAGGAAGTTTCACATAAGCAGCAAGGTCAAATCCTAGCTGGTATCACCTGAATGGCTTCTCAGCAACAGACTGATCCTTAGAACTGCTCTTTTTATTTCTTTTAAAGACTTTTTCCCATTAGCTTCATTTTCCCCCAATAACTAGGGCTCTGATGCTCCTTTTCAGGGATCAGATTTGATCTCCTTCCTCTAATATTCATGGAGGGAGAGAATGTGCAGAAGCAGGAACTTGTCTTGAAAGAAGCTTCAAACTATGAACAATAAGGATCTTGCACCTCTTACAGCACTCATTTCTTCCTACTGGCTCCTGCTAAACGGAATCAAAAAGACCTTGAAAATAAAGTGTCACAGCCATAGACTATTGCATAGGAGGCATTAGCTGCCCCTTCCTCGAGCATCATCAATAACACTGGCCTATTAACGTGAAAATACATAGAGCAACTTGTTTCTTGCTGTGGCAGTTTTCATTCTGTTTTCCTGCATTTTATTAACTGGCAGTGTCCAGCAGTTGCAGAGGAGATATTTCACCAGAAATCTGACAATTGACATTGTCAGCCCTCAACCAGGCCACTGAAGGATGCCCTTCGGATGGAGAGAGACTCCTGTGGCTGAGGGGAGCACCTGACACTGAACATTATCTAGTTCACATTAAGTACGTTCGCAGTTCCCTGAGGACAGGGGCAGTAAATATGCCAGATCACTCTAAAATCACTCTTGATGTGAAATGAGACTAGAAAAGAAGTTTAATTTACAAAAGATAGAGAGAAGCTCCTAAATCAATCTTTACAAACAGGCAGGAAACAGGCTAGAAGAGACAAACAGGCTAGAAACTTAATAAACGTCTCAATAAATACTTAGTACTTCATTGCAATTTCAGAGTTTTTTTTTGTTTTATTCAGTTAGCAGAGCTGAGCAGTGAGGTAGATGGACATGAATCCTCTCAGATGCCACAGTTGGTGTCTGATTCTTAAACAAGTCACATTTTCCCAGCACTTTCTTTCCAGGTAATTATTACTGGTATATGGAGGACCTCTAGGTATTGCACCATTGCTCTGCAGTAATATTTTCCTTTTGATATGGTTCAGATGGTAGGGGAAGGTCTAGTGGTTTATTCAATAAAAAAAATGTGATTCTGAACAGAAAGAACTTCCTCTTATTTGAACTGGGGCTAGTTAGGGTTCTGCTCATTTTCTTCTGAGATTGTTCACTCTTGGAAAGTACAGAATAATTTCTGAAAACTCTTAATCAGTTGATCTTCTGTGACTTTCCACCAATATTTCAGCTGGCAAACTATGCCTGTCCTCTGACAAGAATTCAGGTAAAGGGGAAAACTTATAATAACTAATAAACTAATAATATAATAATAACATAATAATACATAATAATAATAACTACAACTAATAACTAATAATTTGGGGCTGTATTTAATAGGAATGAAAAACTGAGAAAGGCCACACTGCAAGCAGTGCCACTCTGTGCAAATTGTGCTGCCAAGCGTTTCATCCGGCTGTGGGGTGCTTGGCACTAGCTTTGTCGGGCTGTTGCCTGTGAAGCGCTCTGTGGTCACACAGAGAGCTGCTGGCTGGATGCCGGAGCTGGTGCTGGCTGGTGGGAGCAGCGGGGCACGACTTGCCTTCCCTCCACCCATCACGCACGGGGTGTGCAGGAGGCCATGCCGCGGCACGAGGCGCGACCCTAAAGACCCTCACCATGTTCTCTGATTGTTAGCTTCAGAGTGCCATGAATGGCTGCCCAGGCTATTTCGTCCATACACTTAGATTTAGGCACCTTCTTTTAACAAAAGGTGCTTCTGAAGATGGCTGCCTCGCACAGCTCATGCAATGCTACCTCAATGCGGCCAGCAGTGTTTAAGGGGGAAAGCGTGCAATGTTCAGCCTCTTTTGTCTCAGAAGCAACCAAAACAGTTTTTGGCACATATGACTAACTGCAGAAAACAAATGCACTGGATGATAAAAGCAACGGCAGCAACTACCAGCTTTAGCCTTTTATTTCCTGAAAAACTTAGAAGGATGAAATATTTGATCTTTGAGGTTATTGATGTGTGACTGCTTGCCCATTTTTGTTTTTCCTTCTCTCTGCAAATCCTTTTAACTAACTTTCAGGAGTAATTTTCCATTCCCATTTATTTTCTTTCCTAGACACATTGCACAGTTTAATGTCCTCAGCTGTTGCCAAGGAAACTGAATTTTGAACCCGGCTTGTCAAGCAAATGAAGGACCAATTATTTCTGAAGTATTTCTATAAACTTGGATCAAAGACGATCACGTATTTTTTTAAGGTAGTGTTGGTAGCACTTTTTTTGTAAGATTACTCAACACTTCCAGTGGCAACCCCCTCTATTGTAACTCCTGCTGTTCAGCATGACACTTCCTTCAGGTCCTTTATTTGGGAAGTCCTAGCAAACCTGACAGAGCTGTTTCCAAGCAGAGTGAGCAGAAAATGTTTTAGTTGTGTTAAACTAATTCTCGCAGCTGTCTCCTCTGTGTGTAGAGCTGTCTGGTGCAGCAAGGTGAAGTTTCCCAAGGAAGAAACTCTGGCTATAGAGGCTTGGAGGGAGGGGAGGGACAATTTTCTCTCCTGGAGTCTGGGCCTGTATTTGGGCTATCACCTTTCCCAGGTGAAGCTGCAGCTACCCCTTTAGGTGGTTTCTTCCCTTCTGCTTGCACTTCCCTTCCCTTGGAAGGGAGTGTGGAAGCACAGGCAGACCTTGGGCTCCACTGGTGCTGGGCTACAGGTGTGCGCTGGGAGACGTGTTGTGTGGACAGCCCCCAGTCCTCTCCTCTATCCTCTGATGCCCATGTGAACACACAACTTCTCTCTGCCTAGTGTGGTGACAGGACACATCATCTTAGAGCTCAGGAACACTCAAATGTGGTAGATGCAGGAGGGAAACGGAGGTGTGGACACGTTAAGCTGCCACGGAGGTCAGCTGCAGCCTGCGTGATGTCTCAGGGTTTTTCCTGAGACTCCCTTCTGGAATGCGCAACTCCCCCTGAGCTCATTGGGTATTTTCAGTTCCTGGTCGAGTGCCTGCACTGCGCCATACTGACTGCACAACCCTGTCCAGAAGTAGCAGGTTGTTTCCAGTTTGTCATGTTACTATCTATAGAGCCTTCAACTCTAGCATTAAAAAAAAAAAAAATAATAAAACAAAATCAATATTACCTAACACTTCATACAGCTATCTCAGGGAAAGGATCCTAACACACTGTCACAGTTTAACCCCAGTCAGCAGCTAGGACTTCACAGCCACTCGCTCGCATTCCCCCCTTTTCCCACACCCCCCCAAGAAGGTGGAGAGAAGAGCGAAAAAAAATGACAGGGAAAAATGTCAGAAAAAAACCCTCATAGGTTGAGATAAAGATAATTTAATAGAAACAATTACAGAAAAGGAAAAATAACAATAATAATAATGACCCGTGCTTAACATGTTTAAAGTAACATATTTTGAGTGGCTGAGATCCAAGTTAATAGTAAATTTCATGTTTTTGTTTAAAATGGTTGTACTGCTGCCTTGCTGCATTTCTGTATAGAGGAGAGGGGAAAAAAAAAAAGCAGGCAAATCAGAACTCATTAAGAATCAAAAGGCTTGAGACATTTAATTTGAAATAAACATTTTGGGGAATAATGCAATGGATTTTCACCTGTCCGGTGCACTGCTAATATGCTGTAATTGCTGATGGGTAGTTTGGAACAAAAGGGATCCCTCTTGTTACTTGTTAGTCATTTTTATCCTTGAAAGTTTGCCTAGGTAAAGCATTGTGTTTAGGATGTCCAGACTGCATGTCTTTTCTTCAAAATATCAGACACTTTGTTCTTTCTGTTTCTTCTCAATTACAGACCTTATCCATTCGGCCATTTCTAGTAATTGGTAGTCAAATACTCCGAATGAGAAATTTTTTTGTTATAAAAGGCTCTTTCTGCTTCTGTTGTGAGAATTAATTTTGAAGTAGCCTTAGTGTTGATTTTGTTCTGAAGTGTTCTTTACTTTTGGCGTTTACAGAAGCGAGAGCTGCAGTGAAGGATCTATGCAGAGGGTTGATGATTGACAGTTAATCTACAAGTCCAGTAACTGCTAAGTCTTTCTAGCCAGACTTGTCAGGGTTTTCTTTTGGAAGACAGAGATTTAAATAAAGACTTTGATACACAAACAAGCTATAAAAGGACAAGTTACCACATGCTAGCTTCTCTATGGTAACTGTCTTCGTGTGTTTTTCAGCTCTCAGGCACTCTTCAAGAGATGAAAAAAAAATTAATTTCCACCTTAATTGAGAAGTAAGTCACTTCCAATTAATTGGCTCACATTTGCCATGAGGTACACAGACATGGATTGACTGGGGAGGTAAAAAGGATGGTTACAGCAGTTTCAGCGTTCAGTAGAGCAGCATGTGCATCCCTCTCCCCCTGCTGCACCAGCTGCTGCCCGTTCCCCTCCTGACACCCTCATCACTTACAGCGTGACTGAGCTGGCCTTGGGTTAAAAGTGCGCTCACAGGCAGAACCCAAACCCACAGCACTCAGTCTGTCTGTCAAAAACCTACAGCTTCCCAGTAAGTTTCCCAGCATAAAGCTGGTGCTGCCTGGACAAGCTGGTGTGCCAGAGGGGGGGAGAGGGGGCCCTGTGGTGTGGCACTGCCCTGCCTGCAGCTCTTGGCAACCTTTGCTCCACTGCTTTCTGAAGTCAGCAAGAGGAAAGGGATCGTTAATTCTTTTACGCTAACCACCCACTTGAAAAAGTAGTTTTTTTCATCACTAAGCAAGTCATTTTTTCTATCAGTGAACAGGTTCAGCCTCTCCTGGAGTCCTGGAGGCAGTGAGTGTCCGTCCCATTCCCAAGCTCCTGCTGACACCTGCTGGCCTCCTGCTCAAAGGGAACTGGGTGGGGAAAGTAGGATAGCCCTGCTGTCTTCCTGCCTTTTGGTCTCTGCACTGTTGGTTGTTGAACCTTTAGAGGAGATAAATATCTTTGGAACAAATATTTATTGGGCCAAGCCTATGTTGCCTCATGTGCATGGCATAAGAATACAGGGTATCTCTCCTCAGCACCTGGGAGGACTGTAAATATGACCACTAGGTGCTTCTGCGTTTCTTCTAGGCTCTTCTTAAAGAGGGACAGGCTATGCTGGTGAGTATGGAGCAGAGATCCACACTCTCAACACCAGTCAGGGGCTGGCTTGCTGCAGAGCTGGGCATCCCAAAACCTACCCAAGGAGCCGAGAGCTTCAACAGAGCAGAAGCTGTATAATTTAAATTGTTTCATCATTTGTTTCAAAATGAAACAGTTAGTAGTGCTAGTAATTTGGCATCATTTATGGCAGGTAACATGAACTATTAGTTGTTAGATCCACTTCAGAGTTTCTGACAGAGGCACTCAGTGCAGTGCTGGGGTCAAACAAATATAAGGCTTGATAAAATTCAGTACTTGTTTAGAGGAAGCCTGACTTACGCAAAGACCTAATTCTCTGTTGCCTTGCCTGAAATACACACACTTATTTATTGTGCTAAAACAAATGTGAAATGCAAATAACTTTGCACTTCTCTAAATGACAGTACAGCCGGGGCAGTAGAAGACGTACTCCAAAAGGTTGAGCGTAGGTTTATGTGTCCTTATCTGCATGTGAATATCCTGTAATCTGAATTGAAACAAGAGTATTTGGTTTTTTTTCTTTTATATGGCAGTTTCAAACCTCAAAAACTGTGATGTACAGTGCAAACCAGTTACTGTTACTTGCTGGAATTAAGACAAATGGAGTATTCAGTTAAACAGTGCTGCTCCTCACAAACTATGCTGTACCATGGGAGATGCTGTTTTGCGAGTGAGTAATGACTAGAGCTGCAGGGCTGGTCTCTGGTTTGGTTATTCTTGTGTTGCGGTACTACCTTCAGTGTCAGAGTGAAAGAGAAATGCTTTTCAGTGTGCTGAGAAATAGCTGAGCAGAAAGAAAGAAAAGCTGCCATCTTGTGTGGGGAACTGAAACTGCACTAAAGGAGGCCAAAATTAAAAGAAATTAAAAAAATTATTATACCTTTGGAAGCTCCTTAAGTAGAGATAATTTCCTCCATAGCAACTAGTTCCGTACTTCCTTTTTATTTGTTTTTAACTAATACCAATGAATTATTTAGTTCATAAACTCTGTTTTTCTGGCTTCAGCAATATTGCAAACTCATTGAGGATGCCAAGGCAGTGGGAGCAGTGACCCATTCTTTGCAGCAGCTGACAGAGCTGCTTGGCCACAAAGCAGGACATCTTGCAGCCAGGAACACCAGCCCTGTACACAAAAAATATCTTTGTGCAATTTTGTGTACAAGATATGGTAAGCACGAACAAGTTAATGGTTTTATGTGGTGTTGATGAATCAGATGGTAGCAGGCATCTTTCTCCAAGCCTCTTGTTGGGTCCTTTGTAGGATCTGGATTTATTGCTACATTTTTTCTTGCTGGGAGTGGAAACTTAGCACAACCAGGCAAAGAAGTGTCCTTGCCAATGCTGGAAGCACAGAGATGCTTTTCCAGTTTTTGTTTTCCCATCCCCTTCTAATTCCTAACAGTAAGATTGAATACAGGAGCTATAGTAGCAGATTATGAGTAAACTCAGATGGACAAGACTGCATACAAAACCTTCACCTGTTCTCCCCCTAGTTGCCCTGGGCAAGGAAAGTGAGATGCTCTGTTTCTAGCGTCCTGCTGTGGGCAGGCTGGCACTGCCCATCATTGTGTCATCCACAACGTAATCGGCCCTGTGTGCACCAGGAATGGCTGTGTTCTCTGCCTCCACCAGTGAACAAATGTAGAATGAGATATACACCTAAAGAGGCTATCTCAGATGTGCTATTGAGAATTTATTATGTCCATACAGATCTCAGATGAGAGAAGATCATCAACATTGGCAGTGATGAGCAAGAGAAAGTATTCCCCTTTTGTTTGGCCAAGGAGTTTCCCCTACTGCATTATGAAGGAATGAAGCTGGAGTCTACTACAGCCACCGAGGCAGCAGCAGTAAGTATAGTAACATCCTTATTTTAACTTTTGCCTTTTGAGAATTACCAGTGGTAACCAAACTCAAGGGCATGAAGACCTTGTGATAAAACTGAGTGTATGTAACACCTAGGCAGAAGAAAACAGTTCCCCATGATTGTATGGAGGTATGGTAATGGAGTCTCTGATCATGATAAGTGGGGAGACAGATGTAAGACTACCAAAAAAGTTGGGTTCTTAACCCAGAAATTTGGATAGAAATAAGGGACAGTGTATGTCAACATCTATATTTTTCCCCAGATGGAAAACACTGCCATTTTGCAAAGCAAAATAACACCTTAGCCAGGACACAAAGCATGTCTTCACGTTGGAAAGGTGGGGTTTGTGTCTGGGGTACTGTTGTGAGAAAACTCCTGTTGGTATTTGGGAGTAAGCCCACTGGTTTTATCATGACCTCCTGTCAGACACAGCTGCCCCAAGATCTCCCTTCACATCTCATCAGTACCTTATGAAATGGTATTGACACACCCTCTGCTGGAGATAATTGCCTACCTACATTGTAGGTTCACATTTAGCTTATAATATTTGAGAGCACTTAGCCATTTTGTGATTGACTAATGGTGTTTCACTGCCTCTAATTTCACGCTGTGTGACTGTCCCAATTTATACCTGAAATTCTTACTAGTATTTTTGTATGTGGGTATGCACCTGGACTTTCATCCTGTTCCCAGTACTGTTCCTTATGTCCATCTAGTGCCAGTGATCACCAGTTCTTCTTGTATGCTATTTTGGTCGCTCTGCTGTTTCTTTCCAACTATGTGTCACTGACAAGTCTTAAAAGCATGCTACTTTTTGTGCCAAAATCTTTAATGAAACTCCTCCCCAAACCAAGCTTTGCAGGGCTGAACTGTAGCTCCTTTACTTCTCCCAGCCTGATACTTCACCTTTCAACACTACCCGCAGCTGTTTTCAGCCTTTCATAATTCTTTTATTGTTTCTGGTTTTTATTATTTATCTATTAATATCTCATGCAATAGTCTGTCATTTTCACTGAAGTCCAGATAGATCAGATTGCCAAGAAAATCAGCAAAGAAAGACATGGGCACAATTTGGCACTGTCTGTCCTTGATGAACTCATACACATTAACCCCTTTACTGGGCACCTCTAATACTTTTAATATTCAACCTATCAAATGTTTTGTAGGGTAAGAGAACACATTCAGACACAAATGCAAGGGGAGGGAAATGAGATCTGTAGTTGCATGTACCATTTTCTTCTTTTTAAAAACACATAGTAGTCTTGCTCTTCTGTACCATCCTTTGATACATACATTAAAAATTCTTGCTGGAATGTGATTCCATGTTCCCATTCCTTCAGGGTTATATGACTGAAGCTCATGTCTCAGTTTCTTAATTTGAACATAAAGACTGTATTACCCTGAGTGTGGGCATTAAGTATTTCAGGCTAGAACAAAAGTAGTGTCTACTGTGTCATTAAGAATTTTTCATTGCTGTGCTCAGTCTGACCTGTTCTTAAAACTATAGAGAAACTTTCAGCACCCAGGCAAACACAAATGTGAATTATGTCTGCACATTATCCCATTTGCTAGTATGCTAATGCTTATACGCATGAATCAAGGAACACTGTAATTGCAATCCTAACCACATACCAGAAACATCCACGCTTTTAAATGTAAAGTATGTGTAATCAAGTTTCAACCATTTAAATTGAGTTCTAGAAGCAGATGTAGCCAGTCTATTTTAGTTTATGGAAGGCCATTAACCAGTCAAGATAACTTCACTGGCATGTCTCAAAGAGAATAAAGGAAATTTACTTTGACTTACCTAAATGTTTGTGTCTTTTTGTGAATTTCCTTCCATGGATCAGAGAAGCTTAGACAGCAGGAGCAACCCATGGTTATAACATCTATCTTGAACTTCAGGTTGCTGTAACCTCTGACAAGTTTTCAACTGCTGTGTTTTCATGTTATGTTCTGGGAAAAAAAGGAGATAGGATAAAATAACACTTTGCTGTACTGCAGAAACCATTATGAACAGAAATATAAACAGGAAGTCTTATCAAAGCATGACTGAATAAAAGTTATTATATAATAAGTATAAAAGAATAAAATAAAAGTAACACATTAAAATAGAGAATGAGAGAAGGTAGAAGGGCTAGCAATATCTATTAGATTGCTAGTACAGTGACAATATTTGGTGCTGTAATTTTTTGGCCAAATTATTCAAAGTGATGATAACCTTGCAATTTCCATCTTTACCTTGCAATTTTTATTTTTTTCCCAGGATAGAGCCCTGAATGTGCTTTAAAGAACACTTGTTTTTAAAACTGGTAGCTGGGAAAAGGGACAGGTAGCTCGGCAGGATGATTTTACCACTGTTAAAAATCACCCAAGTTCCTGACCATAGAGGAATGACAATTTATGGAGTTCACTTCCCTAAAACAAATCTGTGTATCCGTATCAAATAGTGACTTAGGAGTTACCTTGTATCTACCTGTTGGGGAGATGAATCCTTAATCCAGTTTAATTCTCTCCTTGGGATTCTGGGTTCTGCACAAGTAATTAAATATAGTAACAGTATGCTGTATCTTGCAGTATATTAAGATATTCCTCAGGCAATTTGGTAAGAAATTTATTAAGAATAAGCCTTATATTAACAATCAAAAGACAAAGTTTCCTTGTGGTGAGTTTGGAATTCTGCTTTCAAGTGTATGCTTAAGATGAGATGTATAGGCTTTTCAGCATGTATTAAGGCCACTAAATAATGCTGGCTTTATTTTCAAAGGAACTGAGCGTTTAAGATATGCTTTACCAGCTGGGCTGGTAGATACTCAGTATTTCCAAGTACTCTCTCTGTTTATTCCCTGATATGCTTTACTACAATGGAACAAATTGCTGTGTGATTCCATACACCAGGGAAGCATAAGCATGTACTGAGCATTTTTGGGTAGAGGCAGTGATGATGAATCACTAAGTTGATGATGAGATAAAATGAAAAGATGAAACCTCCCTGTATTTCTATTTGTTTTAATTCTGGTTTTACACACACAGTTTAGACTGATGTTGCAGGGGGATATCTGGAAAGGGTTACCACACTTTCTTCAAAACAATTAATGCTACCTTTGTGAGCTCATAACATTTATGTGGCATAAATAAAGATTATTCATTCCTACCCTGGATCATGTTATCTAATTCCTACCAAGCCTGGGATTTGGATGCATGTCCTTGTTTGGCAGCAAAAAGTTCTCTTCTTAGGCTACAGAGCTGGCTCTTTGTAAGCATAGTTTTGAAAATGTAAATGCAGTGGACCATGTTTCCATGGAATTAAAATAATGTGCAATCCTAGTTTATTGCATTCAGTGATTAAACAAATAAATTCTTCCTTACGTATTCAAAGTGCCAACCATCAGCTCTTTCAAGACTGAATCTATAGTACCTTTTTAGATGGCTAGAGAAAAGTCTCATTAATTATCACACACAATGTTATTACTGCCTGCACAGTGCTGGCTGCAAAAATAATTCTTTGTGTTTCTTTGTTGTAACTTATTGTTTCTATCTTGGCAGGAAATGTACTCACTTGAGGCTCATGAGCCTAAACAGCACTGCCACAGAGCTCTGTACACACCTCAAACTCCTATGGAGAATATAGCAACCCCTTGAGTGAAGCATGAATCTCATTTAGTGAGAGGAGTGCAGTCCATACTCGGCAAGTAGAATAAGGAATGTTTCCTTCCAAACCTGAGGCTGCTGCGCAAACTGCTCTGGGGTGCTAGAGAACTCAAATCATAGAACCACAGAATCACAGAATGCTTTGGGTTGGAACAGACCTTTAAAGATGATCTAGTCCAAGCCCCTTGCCATGGACAGAGACATCTTTCACTACATCAGGTTGCTCAAAGCAACCTGTTCCAGTATCTAACCACCCAAATCATAACAAAAATTTCATCCTTATATCCAATCAAAACCTTCCTTCTTTCAGTTTAAAACCATTGCTCCTTGTCCTGTCACTACAGGCCCTGGTAAAAAGGTCTTTCTCCATCTTTCTTACAAGTCCCCTTTAAGTATTGAAGGTCTCTGGAGCCTTCTCTTCTCCAGGCTGAACAACCCCATCTCTCTCAGCCTCATAGGAGAGGTGTTCTGTCCCTCTGATCATTTTGTGGCCTGTCTGTGGACCCACTCTAACAGGTCCATGTCTTTCTTGTACCCCAAGCTGGATGCAGTACTCCAGGTTGGTTCTCACGAGAGCAGAGAAGACAGGGAAAATCACCTCCCTTGACCTGCTGGCCACGCTTCTTTTGATGCAACCCAGGGTACAATTGGCCTTCCAGGCTGGAAGTGTGCATTGTCAGGTCACAACAAATCTTTCATCCTGCAGTATCCCCGAGTCCTTTTCCACAGGGCTGCTTGCAATCTGTTCATCCTCCAGTCTGTATTGATACTGGGGATTGCCCCAGTCAGGTGTCAGGACCCTGGACATGGCCGTGTTACCTTCATGAGGTTTGCATGGGCCCACTCCTCAAGTGTGTCAGGGTCCCTCTGGATGGCATCCCTCCCTTGTAGTGTACCAATGTGGTTAAATCCACAGCCACAGATGCAGTTATTTATTTTTTACAACTAAGTTAACTGTATTGTATTCTGTGGCCCTAACTAGGTGTTTAAAATAAACATCTTTCCTGCCTTCAGATGTTAACCTCCTTGATCCTAGAAAACTGATTTCAAATTCTTTGTTTTGGTAGCCTTTATCATTTCTGTTTACTTTAAAATTTTTACACTTTGCTGATAATGAATATATCTGCCCTGCTCCAGCCAGTTCCTGTCTTTTTCCCAAATTCAATTTCAGGGACATCCAAGTTCTTCCATTTAACATGCAGAGATCTTGAACCATTTGTTTAACTGGTCTAACTTAAATTTGACGTAGCTGAAGCTGGAATATATTTTGTTCTTCTAATTCATTATGAAATGCTTGCAAAATATTCATTGCAAAGCAACATTACATTTCACTACTGTTATGAGTTGCTGTGTTATTCTTCTGAGTTACAGACTGTTTCATTACACTTTTTCAAACTCTTCCCCATGGTTGAGCCTTTTTTTGCTGGTTGGGCTGTATAGGTATGTTGCTGCAGGTTGAGTAACATCTACCCTTTTCTTTTAGAAATCACTTGAACCTACAGTAAAGTGCAGCATGCCCAGAAAAAGAAGAACAAAATTTCATTCTGCTTTAAGTTTAGATCTCAGTGTCTACTGCTACTGTCAGTAGACTTGACTGTCTAGAAAGCTTTACAATGTAGTGCATTTTGTCCAGGCTTTCCCATAACCTTACTTATTTATGATCTTCATTTTACTCCTGATCTCCATTTCTGGCTGTGCCTTGTTCAACATCTTTAATGATGGTATGGTAATGTTAAAAATAATTTTTAATTATAAGGACTACATGACAACTACAAAACAATGAAAGGTGTTTTGCACGTATGGTCTACATGGGCACTCCAGAAGCTTTGATTGTTGGCAGAAAATTGAGATGAGATGGTAATTTGTATTGAAGAACTGCATTTGGGTGTTTTTCATTTTTCGCCCATGACAAGAAAGAGTAGGATAATACAAGGAACCCGGTGCTGCTCCTTGTTGAAAAATAATAAACACAAATACGGAAGTTGCATAAGGATACAGTTTGGGACAGAAGGTGCTGATTGTTCAAGAGGGTCACCATTTAAGATATATAGGTTATTAAAAGTGAAAAAAAAGAAACAGGGTAGGAGTCTTGGCTTGCCAGTAGACTTTTCTGGGAGGCAGAGGGCTGGAGTTGCCAAGTTTCCCTGGGCTGCCAGAGGATGGCAGATGTGGGAGCTTCTGGAATAGGAAACATGTTTCTCAGGGCCTGAGGCCTTGGAGATTGTTTACATAGACTGATAAGTTTATTTTGAAGGAAGGGTGCGCTAAAAGCAGGATTTGAAGAGGAATGTTTCCTTACTTCTTTCTTCAAATCTATATAAGAAAGGAAGTGAAGAACTTTGAATCTAGGATTTGGTGCCATATACACATCTATCTGTCTTCTCCGAGTGCATTCCTCAGGGGATAGGCCTCGTGCCTTTGCCTCCTGTGTTGGAAGCTCATGGTTCTCCTACTCTTACGCTAGGGTGAAGGCTATGATAATTTTGTGTTTGAACTCTGTTCATCCAGAAGATCAACCAGATTACTCTTGCTAATATTTTCCTGTAGGAGCTTTTATTGGTTTGGGAGAATGAGGAGTCACTTTAAACAAAGGGTAATTGACTTTTACCACAACATAAAATAACAAAGTGGGGTTTTTTAAGTTTAGAATTATAAATGAGTACATGAGTGCCCACCTGACTGGAGCTTTTTACTTCTGTGGGATGGATGCCAGTTTATTGCAGTCATTTCTGTTGCTAACTCTGCATCTTTATAGCTAAACAAAGACTTTTATTTTCGTGTCTTAGTTGGGTTATCTGAACTAGTTTAATAATACTCAGAAAACATAAACCAAAGTAGCAACATTAAATGCATTACTTTGATATTTTTTCTGAGAACCTGCTATCTGGTTGTCATCTTTTTCCCTGTTCCTGCTTGCATTTCTTCCCAGTCCTACTACTGAATTAATGTAGCCTGGGCCTACAGTAAACAGCCTGACAGACAGACCATGGCACTCTGATGCACTGTTATGGGGAAGTGGAAATCTGTCCCAGTGGGAGGTGAACTGGAACTGATTTTATGTTCCCATTCAATTTCTCAAGAAGACAAGAAAAAGAAAAGCGAGGAGAGGTGGGGCAGTAAGGGGAAAAAGACTTTAAATAGTATTCTTGATATTTTGAAAGAATGATCATTGGCACTAATGCCGAAAAGCTTATAAATCACCGCCTTATGTGGATAAAAGAAGTAAAAAGGTTAGCTCACTCTTTGGCAGAGTACTTTGTAGTGATCTCTCAGTTTTGGGTTTAAGATGGATTTCAATAGGTTTACATTTCCTAACAAGCCTATGACCACCAGTGCCCCTTATGGCTCTCCAACTGCATGCTCTGACCACGTGCGAGGGAGAGGAAACTCGTCTTTCTGCTTGTAAACCAGATCCAGCACTTGCAGCTAGAAACATGGTTTTCCTTGGGCTGTTATCTACTAGTATCATTTACGGCATGAAGTAATGTGGATTATAACAGAGATGGAGACTAGCGACAATACAAATCAAGGTTAGTCTGGAGCTCTTGGCAATGCAGAGGAACACAGACATGAACAAAATTGCTTCCTTCAGCCCTCTCTCCTCTGTTCCAGCCTTCATCCTGTTCTTTTCTATGCTGCAAGATATGCCTGATATTTCTGTGATTTTTCAAACAGCTATTCAAACTACCATTATCAAGGAATTACATCTTTTTTTTTGGATCAAACTAGTCTGGCAATTTTGGTGTAGTTGCAGTGTCAGCCAGGTAGTCTTCCCTCCTAGCAGGCTGACTGTGCAAACACTGGAGGGATTGTAGTCAGTCCCCAGCTTTGCAAGGTCACAGAGCTCTGTCACAACAAAGTACTTCTCACCATGTGAAGGAGAGCTGTATAGACACAGGAACCGATTGTCAGGGGAGAGACAGGCATCTGTAAAGTGAGAACATAGCTAAGCTGTGACAGAAGGTGATATGTCTGTATGAAATTATAAAGTCTGTTGGGGGTTGGGTTCTGAATTGTCAAAGCTGGTTTCTGAAGAGCCTGTGGGGATGTTTGGCAGATGTCAGCAGGGAAGGTGGTGGATGCTCTGGGACCTGTGGAGAGCTGGCTGCTGGGGCTGTGCTCCCCAGGGGTGGCAGCAAACAGGCTTTGTGGTGCTGAGGTTTGTGTGACCCGATGCTGTGAACTGAACCCAAGGTACAGACCCCTACATTACTCCTGAACACCCGATCCTGATAGAGGCTACACCAAGGTAGAAAATACTGCAAAGGATGAAGTTCTGTGGTGACCTAGGCAGAGCCACTGGTCTAGGAAATGCTTTCCTCCTGCCTCCTTGTTCCCATCCTCAATCATGACTTCAGTTCCATGCCACAGCTCCCTCTCCCCTGCGCTGTGCTACTAAAATTGCTATTGGACAAACTGTAAACCTGACCTCTGTACCAAGATGTCTCCTTTTAGAAGTTCTCTGGTGAGCTTTTCCACTGTCTTGCCAAAAGCACTCACAGGCTGTTTGCACAAGCTAACTCATTACAGAAAAAGATCTGATTTATGTTTTCTTCATCCTCAGTTCACCCCCAGCTGTTAGTTCTGCACCTGCCTGAACTTCCTGTTCCTCCACTAATGCCTACTATAAAAACCATTTCATTATTAATCTGGCTCATAAAATGGTTAAACAAATGATGTATCGTACTGGCATCACGGAAGTGGAATAGCAGGAATGAGCACTAAGGCACAGTCTGGAGACTGATTAAATGACAGTCTGGAATGATTAAATTTGAACCCAATGCAATGGCTCTTGTGGCCACAGTCTAAGAAGTAAAGTAGTCTCACCTGGATCTCTCCAGAAATGCAAAAATTTTTTTGTAAGTGTGTGTAACAGAAGGACAACTGCATCCTGGGCTGCATCAAAAGAAACATGGCCAGCAGATCAAGAGAGGTTATTCTCCTCCTCTACTCCACTCCACTCTACACCAGCAAAAGGGGATATCTGACTCCTCCCAGACTCATCTTCTGGCAAATATCCATGCATGAAATGTCAAACCCATGTGCTTTCCTTCTCAAGTTAGTTGCTCACTAGTTCTTTCTATGCTGGGATGACAAAACAGCAGTATTCAGAAATGGAGGGATAAATAGTTTTGAGTGCCATTAGCTTTATAGTGTGAACTTTTCTGTGTAGTTTCATAGTGTGAGATTTTCTCATCTGGAAGGTGACTGTTGCAGACGTCTTTTCTGGTGCTTGATCCCGAGAGATTAGGTGGACCTTGGACTTTGTGCTTCATCACAATGTAAAATACACTTTATTTTTGTACAGACTCACATAGGCAGGTAAGGCTGGGGAGAGCTAGGCCTTCCCAGTATGGTAGGAAGCAAAAGGAAAGAGAGGTTTGTGTAAAAGTGTAATTATACAAAAGGCACTCAGAGAAAGCAACTGCCCCGATCTGGCACGAAGGGGTGACATCAGACCCAAGGCATCTTGGGTCTATTGCTTTCAAATAGTTATAGTTTTCATGTGCTTTGAAAGTAAGTCATTGTGGTTATGAAAGCCTTATTAAGAAACAGAGAATTCATTTCTTCCCTGCTATACTATCCTCCTAATGTGAAGCAATGATGTTTCCTAGGTTGGAAATCTAGGTCTGGGAAAACTAAAAAGCCATTTAGCATGGGTTCAAAGAGTAGAACAGATGGGAAAGTAGTCTCCTTTTCTTAGAACAAAACTATAAAAAGCTGTGCCTGGAGGAATGGGCATTATAGTCAAATAGTGACAGACACTTGTCAATCTTCTTTTCTATTAAAGGTAAATGAAACCTGGTCCACTTTTCAGACCAATTTGCAGTAGAATGTGATTATCCAGTGTGATATCAGTGTGGTAATACCAACTAGTGTTAGGAAAATAAAACTTCAGCTTTTCTGAAGGTAACTTCTGAGGACCTTCTGTTTACTCTTCTACTTCAGCAATTTTTGAAAAAGTTTTCCTCTTTCACAAAGGATTCAAAAAGCTGTTCCTGAAACGCCCTAAAACACTGATATATCTATCTTAGAAACAAAGATGAGGAAATTTGGTACAAAGTATAAAGCTTTCTTTGGGACTTCTAATCTGACACACTAGAAAAAGTTCTGTGCTTAGGGATAATGGTTCCCTGCCATTGTCTTCAGGTGGTTTTGGCATGAGTTGGCCTTTTGACTTAAGTTGAGCTACTGGAGGATGTCATGTATAACCTTTATCTGGCCATAAATGAACAAAATCTCTTTGTAAGAAACAACCTGTTCCTTGAGGGGAAACAATCCAAGGGTTAAGTGCAGTAGCTGTGGGATTACATTCTGTACAACTGAAGTCCAGACCAGCCTTTTAAATGAAAATAATATTTTTCACTCTTCTATGAAAAACACCTGCAACTGCAGAATGTTTTGCAGAGTAATAGGGTTTGTTTTTCTTAGATGTAAGGAAAAAAAAGACATTTATTTTTCCCTGTCCTACTTCAAATTTGTGACAAAGTTTTTGCTGTGAGGTTTTTAACAGAATTCAATAAGGTCTAATTGAGTGAGGCTGTCAGGAATGGCTGTCAGATGCAGATGAAATTCTTGTGACCGAGGGCTGAAAAAACCCAAATTACCAGAAACAAGTAGACTTCACTCTCAAGTAAAAGATGGAAAGTCCATCAATCAATGAGTGAATTATGAAATATTGTGTTTTATTGCTAGAAATCAATGGTAGATTTGGACCATGTTCTTAATACATATTTATAGTTTCAGTTATGCTGTGGTTTAAGATTGTGGTGTTCATGTTGGGAAAAACTTGGTCAACTGGTACAGAATTTATTCACTAACTTGGATATGCAAGAACTCTTTCTCCTGGAATTTACTGCACTTTTTCTATAAAAATTTGAGAACAGGAAAGTTTGTGGTCATTCTGAGGTTTAAAAAAAAATCAGTATTTAGGGCATGAAAAATATTTTTCTGCAATTGTAGGGTTTTTGGTAGGTGAACAGAGGTGACTACCTTTCATTTGCCTGCAGAGCCTTTGATTTATGAAGCATATTCTTTTATTTTTCATGGTGGAGACCTTTTACTGCTTTTTTGCTTGTGTTACAATATGACTTGAAAAGAAGCACTTGCTTTTAAGCAACATGGTATGTTAAAAATGAAGCTATCTGGAAAAGCTGAGACAATTGGGAAAATCAGGAGTCTATTGCTTAAAGCTGGGCAAGATCAAACTTAGTTCTGCTTTCCAAAAAGGTTTTCTTGAAAGATAGATATAGAACACCTAAAATAGTACTCTCAAATAAAGAACATGTTCCTTCTCTTCTTTGAGTTTGCTTTGGTCAATATCCATGTAAAAGAATTATAGTTTGTTGACTTTCTGGTGTCTGAAAATGTTGCTTACTGGCCATAATCATTATGATGTTTTGATTTTACATATAACTTGATAAAACCCATGTTAATAAGCTCGTTTTTGCCACTGATAACTGTAAATTGTTTTAGTTTGGTTTCAGTTTTCTTCTGCAAGTTCAAAATTTTTTATATTTTTGATCCATGTGTATCTAGAAAATGCAGACAGATAGACCTTGGTTGAAAATTAACGAAGAACCTATAAAGATGTCTTCTATCGACATCTTCTTATATTGTGATTTGTCTCCCATACACTGGTAATAGCAGTCTCTTGATGGTCAGCTGGAGAATTAATAGTAGATGCAAATGTAATTGATACTCCATATCCTGGCTGAGAAATTGCACCCTGATCATGCTACTCAGGAGAAAACCCTGAATCGTCAAGAGAAAGTGTCCATGTTTGACTATTCAGTGAATATTTCTCAAAATTTAGATATGAAAGTAAAATTCAGTTGTTATGCTACACTGCATTTTCACTTTCTGACCCAAAAGAGCAGTTAGACATATGCATCTTTTAGACTTGGTGGCTACTGCTTGAGACTTGGAAGTAGACTGAATGCCCTGTGAGGCAGCTTTCACAAAAGAGAAACAACTGTCTCTTTTCTCCTGACACTGGGTTAGCGGATGAGTTCAGCTGAGGAGGTTGGGCAATCACCCAAATCAGGGCAGAGATATAAATATTAGCAGAGTATTCTCATGGGAGGTCCATAGAATTTAAAATTGGCTTTCTTGATTGGTCTCAGAGCCTGACAGAGCTTGGCAGACCCATATATTTTCTCAGGCATTAAATGAACACAGCTTGGATTAGTTCCTTAAATGTTTCTTTCTTTTTGGTGAAGTATAGAAATTGTGGTATGACTTAAAAAAAAAAAAAAAAAAAGAAAAAAAAAAAAGAAAAGGAAAATTTGTGTCCTGGATCCGTATTTATCATAGAAGAAAGGGCTAGGAAAGATCTCAAAAGGTCACCTAGTCCATTTTCCTATTCCAAGGCAGGATTAATGATACATGAAGTAGAGTTCCCACGCTGTGGTGCACTGGTGATGCATGAATCCCTTAAAAGTGAATGTAGCAGCACTGTGCAGAGTTACAGCATTCTGGGGCAAATCTTCAGTGCACAGGAAATACTATTTTCAGGAGATCATTTGGGATAGGCTTGCTGAGCCTGCAACAAAGGGAGGGAAGCCTGTAACTGATTGAGGCTGTTCAGCCTTGTAGGACAGGGAGAGCAGCTGAGAGTGCTGCATACAGCAGGATGCATCCCTGTCTCTCTGCCTGGTGCGGTGGTCTCTTTATTATACTTGGCCACCTGAACACAGGAAGAAGTCTCCAGAGATGGAGGCTCCACCACCTCTCTGGGCAGCCTGTTCCAGTGCTCTGCCACTCTCAAAGTAAAGAAGTTCCTCCTTATGTTTAGATGGAACTTCCTATGTTCAAGTTTGTGCCCGTTACCTCTTGTCCTGTCACTGGGCACCACTGAAAAAAAAAAAAAAAAAATTATTATTATTATATTCTGGTCTGTGGCTTCTTCCTATGTTCAGGAGTTTACCCCAAGGTTTGGATGACCTGTGCTACAGAGTGATGAATACGAGCCGAGCAGCTATTGCAGATGGTGTTATTGAATACAGGACATTTGACTGTTGATAACTTGCTGCTGTGATCTTTAACCTATTCTGCTCATAGTCCTGGCTTTGAGCTATGCCAAGAGATGTTGTTGCTCAGTGATCTGTTAGATACTTTGCCTGTGGTGGTGCAAAACTAACAGAAGTGAAGCTGGCTTTGACTTTACTTGGCCCTACAATTGTCCTGTCTGACAAGGACTTTCTTCACTTTCCATTTCCATAGTTGCGTATTGTGATTTGACAAAACATTTGGCAAACTGGTCTCCCATATAGTTTAACATCATGATATCCAGAAGACAAGTGATCCTCTGAGAGCTGCAGTGTGTGTACTATTTAGGGAACTGTAATTAATAGGTGCTGAAAAGTTAAAATTGAAATGTAATGTACAATAATTCCTTGTTCTGAATTTCTGAACCACAGCATATTGCATCATGGTTTAGAATGTCCTCAAAGCAGTAAAACATTTACAAGCATATAAAAGATGAATTCTTTCCTAAATCTCATATCGCAAGATTTAAAGAAAGAAATCTACCTTTAAAATTATTATGATTTGTGAATATAAAAGTAGAGCATCTCCCAGCTTGTGAATAGTCCTTCTGACACTGTCACCAATCACCAGGGAATCCAGCTCAGAAATGGCATCATAGTTCTTCTATTGGCACTCTTCCTGCTTTGCTCGTCTGATGTTGATATATGACTTGTAGAGAGCTGTCACTTCCTAGTTTCCCAGCCAAATAAATAATGAATATGCCTTCATTTAACAATTGAGATCTTTACATCTGTAAGTTAGTTATTTTTCAGCAACTTCAGAAGAATTGTGTGCTGACTGAAGACCTTGAGAGTGAGGAATAGTTTTATTATGTATGTGGTTGTAAAGTGAGCATATAGCACAACTAAATATTTTTAACATAGAAAGTATAGTTATATTAAAAACTGACCCACACTTTAATGATGGTTTTGTAATCTGCCTAGCATAGAATGCTGTTTTGGAAGAATACATTTAGATATATGGGTTAAATTTAATTAGTAAAACAACTTTCTGAAGTTTGATCTGAAACTGTGAGTTATATTTTTGGAGTAACTAAGAATATCACCAACGCACCACTGAACTCACCTTTCACTCCAGACACAAAGAAAATGTCTTTGATCTTTTTGACCTTCACATACATTGGTTGTATGTCAACAAGAACGGTCAGGGAAGCAAATTGAAACTCTTAAGTATTCCAGAGAAGAAAGCAAATAATTATAAGCAGAAAGCAAATAAACAACTAAATTGTGGTTTGAAGCCTCTGTGATGAGCTTCACATCAAATAATAGTACCACTTTGGCTTCTAAAAAGTGTTCTGTAGAGTTTCTGGGAAAATTGCAAAATACAGCACTTTAACCTAGTTGACTAGAGTCAAACTGACTGCAAACTGAAAATTTCATTTGTACTTTGTATTTTTCTTCCAAGCCTAGGATAGATTCCCATGGGAATACGGTATTACCTTTTTAACAGAACCCAAAGAAACTGTGATGTGTTTCACAAACTTTCTACTACAGAAGTCTATCAGAGTCTGCTAAAGGCTTCTCCCCCAAATTTCCTCTCCTCTCCCTCAGTAGTTGTCACCTCTGTGTTCCTTTTGCCACTTTTCAGCAGAATTCAGTCTTTGTAAAGAGGGTAAAGGGAAATGGCCTAGTCATTAGCCAGTGATTTAAACAAATACAGTCACAAGAAGGAGATATCTGTATCCCACAAAGAGCTCCCAGTGTAAATCCCACATCCTTCAGCCTCACCTGGGAAAACTGTTTCACCTGTGGGCAGCCACTTGAATGCATGGGACATTTGAAGAAAAAGAAATAAATGGTCTGGAAAATATTATCTATGCTGGAAAATGTGTAACAATATGCTGGCAATAGTTCAGGTGCATAAGCAGTAGAAGCATGGTCATGAACATTTGTTGAAAGCACACAAACCTTGCCTGTGTTAGTTGCTTGGCACTCATGCAGCTGAGCTGCTGCTGAAACCTGGGTACGAGCTGTCAGAGGAGGGAATAGGACTGATCTACTTAGTGCTATAAATGCCAGTTTGCCTTTGCCTCCTGGTTACAAGTCTTTAGGATAATATCAGGTTTGCTATCCTCCTGTCCACTGCAAGCCCAACAAACTAGGCTTTTACTGAAAATTTCATTATAAGACAACCTTTACCTCTATAAATACGTTTTTGGCTCTTAAGTGTAAACTCGAGTTAAGCAGACAATACCAGGAGTCACAGATCAAATACAGTTTTTGTGAAAGTGGATGTTGCTTCATTTACTCCTGTTTTATTTTGGACTGAGGCTTGTTAGGTGCTCAGCTACTACAAAGGTATGGCTGAGGATCTTGAATTAGCAAATTGCCTTGTTCCCTCTACCAACTGAGGGAGCTCTCAGCAGCGATGGCTGAAGTGACATGTGAACAGTTTGGAAACTGGAGAGCGTGTAAGCTAAACATTTTGTAATGACAGCTGTACACTCCTTCCAGCAAAGTTATGCTATAGATGAGGCAGACCATACTGGTGGATAGGTGATTATTGCCATTGAGGAGATATGGAAGCCGTAGGACTTTTCCAGGTGGAAGTTTTCCAAGCTTGTCTATTAACCCTGTGTTTCACGAAATCTTATCATGCAAAGTGAAATAAGATACCCTGTATACATTTTAATATGTATCTTATTAAAGGCTAATTATACCTATTCTTTTTCTCAGTGTCTCTGGGTTCAGTAGAAGCTGGACACCTGCATTTCTTTGAAGACCTGATTTTCACTGCCTTAATGACATCCTCATATTCTAAGAAGAAGTATATTCATTTCGTCTATGGGAAACTGAGTTTTCAGCTAGATTTACCTATATTCTTTTAAGCAAAATTTTTTTTTGTTTTGTTGGTTTGTTGTTTTTTTTTTTTTTTAAGCCAGTAAAAAGGAAAATAAAATTTTCCTCTTTATAAAAATAAAATAAAATAAAATAAAATAAAATAAAATAAAATAAAATAAAATAGGGAAACTAAGGAAGTGTGGGCTAGATGAGGGGACAGTGAGGTGGATTGAGAACTGGCTGTGTGACAGGACCCAAAGGGTAATGATTAATGGAGCAGGTTCAAGCTGGAGGCCTGTAACCAGTGGTGTCCCCCAGGGGTCAATACTTGGTCCAGTCCTGCTCAACATATTCATCAGCGACCTGGATGAGGGGACTGAGTGTATCCTCAGCAAGTTTGCTGATGATACCAAACTGGGAGGGGTGGCTGACACCCCGGAGGGCCGTGCTGCCATCCAGCGAGACCTGGACAGGCTGGAGAGCTGGGCAAGGAAGAACCTCATGAGGTTCAACAGGGAAAAGTGTAGGGTCCTGCACCTGGGGAAGAAGAATGTTAGGCACCAATACAGGTTAGGCATGGACCTGCTGAAGTCAAGTTCTGAAGAGAAAGATCTGGGGGTCCTGGTAGACAGCAAAATGACAGTGAGCAAGCAGTGTGCTCTTGTGGCCAGGAAGGCCAACGGAATCCTGGGCTGCATAGGGAAGAGTGTGGCTAGTAGGTCGAGGGAAGTCATTCTCCCCCTCTACTCTGCACTGGTGAGGCCACAACTGGAATACTGCATCCAGTTCTGGGCTCCCCAATTCAAGAGGGATAAGGAACTACTGGAAAGAGTCCAGCGAAGGGCAACGAGGGTGATTCAAGGACTGGAGCATCTCCCTTATGAAGAAAAGCTGAGAGAGCTGGGACTCTTTAGCCTGGAGAAGAGAAGGCTGAGGGGAGACCTTATCAATGCTTATAAGTATCTGAAGGGTGGGTTGAAGGAGGAGGGAGCCAGACTCTTTTCAGTGGTTGCCAGTGAGAGGACGAGGGGCAACGGGCACAAGCTGGAACATAGGAGGTTCCACTCAAATATGAGAAGAAACTTCTTCACGGTGAGGGTGACAGAGCACTGGAACAGGCTGCCCAGGGAGGTTGTGGAGTCCCCTTCTTTGGAGATTTTCAAGACCCACCTGGATGCAGTCCTGAGCAACATGCTCTGACATGCTCTGGGCAATCCTGCTTCGGCAGGGGAGTTGGACTAGATGATCTTTATGGTCCCTTCCAACTCTAAAAATTCAGTGAAATTCAGTGAAAAGCTTGTAAAAACTTAGCTATTGCTTACCTCACAGCTATGATATCAGAGCACTGTATCTAAAACATATTGCTTTGGAGATGAGTGTGTTTAAAACATTTGTTTTGCTTTGCCAGATGATGCCCAAATGATCAAAAATCTTCAGACATAAGAGCTATACTGTTAGATAATATCATTATTTGAAAAATGTTTAGTGCTCTTAGATCAAATAATTGCCTTCTAGCTATTTTGATGGTAATAAGCAGTTTCTGGTACTTGCATATATGTCATATGGAATTGAGGATTTATTGTTTTTATTTTGGGAGTGAGGATATAATTTTTCAAGATTGACTGATTAAAAGAAAAAAGGAAGATAACCTAGATGTGATTGAGATGTCTGTGATTTTGCCTAGCAGTTCATCTCCATTAGCTTTCTGTGGCAGGAATCAGCCTGTAGATGTCCCCCAACACATGTTGTGCTATGTCCAGTAGTTCAGTTCTGTTGAAAGCAGCTATCACATTTATAAATTACCAACAGCTCAAGTTAAAGAGAGACAGAGAGATGAAAAGCTGCCCAGGAATGGCTATTCTGTGGGAGGACAGTGGAGGTAATGACAGAGTGAAGAGCATCTCATACCAAAAGAAACATGAGCTAAACAAGAGCTGATAACAGAAATAGGAATAAGAGTCTTACAGAATGCTGAAGACATCAGATAAAGGGAGCCAAAAATGACACATTTCACTGTGACTCTTAGATACGGAAATGATATATTTTCCTCTGGTTTAGTGAACCAGAACTGACCTTAGCATTGTAATATATGATGAAAAGAATGCTGCACTTCCATGAAGTGACAGGTTTGTGAGTGCATAAGGTCTTCAACAAAAACAGCAGGTTAGTGGGAGAAAATATAGCTCAGCCCATAATCATCCTAATGAGATGATGAATTTTGGTGACCTTCACCTGCGTTTAGCCTATGTAATTAAGTGCTGCATAGTGCCTGCATCAGTGGTGGACTTGGCCCTGCCTGCATATCCTATGGTAGAGCTGGCTGAACCCTAAATATGCTTTCTAAGCATGGGTGGAATCCTAAATAGTTGTTTGTTTCACCCATTTTGCAACCTATTCTCCTCCAATAAACAGTTGGTTTCTTTCACACAAGACTTTGATAAATGGTTTCTATTTGTATCAACACCCATATTCACATGCAAACAAGCACATTTGTCGAGGTGAAAGAGTATTCACTGGTCACAATGTATTATTTGATCTGTTATTTGTCATTTTGATCATTATTCTTCTGCTTTCAAAACTATCCATGGAGGACCTGAAAGAATACAGAGTAACTTCCCTCAATACAGCTAGTGAGAACTCAAAGCCAACAGTGATGAGTGACCTTGAGATGGGAAATTCTAATTCCACACATAGCTTAGCATTTCATAGCACTTACATTCTACCTTCTTGATTTTCTATCATAGATTACAGCACAGTAAATGATAGAAAGTCAGCAACATGCATCTTGCAGGGGAGGAGTACAGAACCACAAAGTTTGGGCCAAATTTCTTCCACTTTCCAAGTTGCCTCAAGTCATGCCAGATGAGATTTAGATTGGATGTTAGGACAAAATTATTCACTGCAAGGGGGTTGTCAAGCATTGGAATACGCTGCCCAGGGAAGTGGTTGAGTTGCTAGCCCTGGAAGTATTTAAAAGATGTGTAGATGTGGTGCTGATGGACATGGTTTAGAAGTAACTTGGCAGTGCTACGTTAATGGTTGGACTTGATGATCTTAAAGGTCTCTTCCAACCATAATGATTCTATGATTCTATGACTACAAAGGGACAATCACTTCCCTAGTCCTGCTGGCCACACTATTACTGATACAAGCCAGGATGCTGTTGGCCTTCTTGGCCACCTGAGCACACTGCTGGCTTGTATTCAGCTGGCTGTTGACCAACATCCTCAGATCTTTTTCTGCCAGGCAAGTTTCCAGCCATTCTTCTCCAAGCCTGTATTGCTGCATGGGTTTGTTGTGACCCAAGTGCAGGACACGGCACTTGGCCATGTTGAACCTTATACCATTGGCCTCAGCCCATTGCTCCAGCCTGCAGATCTCTTTGTAGAGCCTTCAGGTCTACCTGTATCCTTCCTGACAGATACTTCTATAATCAGCCCTTAAAGTCTCCAACAATAGATTCTCTCAAGCCTTTCTGCAGGCAAGCTACTCTGGTATTTCACTATTGTAAACACTAGAAAACCCTTTGGAATAACTTCCTTGATCTTCTTTGCTTCATCTTCTTTTTCTGTCTGTTGTGAACATAGCAGAATCTCCAATGAAATAATTGTTTCTCTTTTAACAATGATCTGCATACTGGAAGAGTACTATATTCCACTCTTTCCTCCATCATCCTCTTCCTTAAGCTGCACAATCCTTCTTCTTTCAGCCCTTCTTCAGTAAAGACTTTTTCAAGGTTCTGAGCTTTATCGCTTTCCTCTGGAGTCTTACCAGCTGTTATACATTTTTCTGGAAGGATCAACATAATATTAACTTGTTGTGTTCAGCTTGTTGTTCACCATAGTTCTGTAGAAACACTTATATATGCTGTTAGATAATATTTTGGTTTGTTTTACCCATTATTTGTGCCTTAATTGAAATGTTTTGATGATAAATCATAATTGCCTATATGCCAAATACAATTTTCAATATTTTTCCACCCACCTTTTAGTAGTTTCCTGCAAATGTCTCTTATTCAACATCTTAGATTATTAAATCAATGTAATTTCTCCATATAATGGTGGAAAATGTCCTTAGAGATAAAGAAAATGAGTAAACATGAAGATATTTTTATTTCAGTAGGATTTTGGACACTGTTGGTGAGGAATCTTAGTTAACTGTTACTCAACTGTTACTCATCTGTTACTAATCAGAATTACTTTCCCAAAGTCACACATCAAACGTTTAGATGTAACTAATGCAGTACAGAAATGGAGATCACATGCTGACCAATTCATAAATCAACAGAGAAAAATAATTAAATCCTGGAATAACTAAAATACTCACTCAAGAACCATTAAAATGTGATATACTAAAGTATTTCTAAGAATCAATTTTTCATGGATAAACCATAGTAAGTTTTTTTCTTTAAGTATATGAAAGGCACCGCTGTAATTTCTTAATGTATAAAAGGCATGTTTACAAAAATTATTTCTAGTAGTTTTTAAAGGAATTTGCAAAATACTTCACAGAAGGAAATTTGCATCAGACAACATAGTTGCCCTGTATGCCAATGTTTTGTTACACAGTTCTGCAGTAAGCTTTTTCCTCATTCCATGGATGAACTAAGGTGAATAACTTTCTGCAGGCCTATTGCTTCTGACCTGTAAGAGGATGTATAAATGAGCTCTTTCACTTGTAGAGTAAGCCCCAGTCTAAAGGAATGTAAAAAATTGCATCTGAGCTTTCAAGAAACAAGTTGCACACAGGGGGCTTGCTGTGAAGGAGCTGTTGAAATGTAAGGTGCTAAGACTTTTATAACAAAGTAACCACATACATTGAACCTTGAATATGATTGATTGTGGTTTTGGTAGGGTTTTGTGTGTGTGGTTTTTTTTTTTTTTTTCTTTGCAGTGGTGATGTATTGTATTTTGCTTTGTTTTCTGAGACAAACCTGTAGTTGGATTGTAGGAGGCAGGGAAGTGACAACTTGAACTGCTGACTGTTTCGGTGAGATGGAGGGTGCAAGGAACATCTCATATTTCATTGTCCCTCCAAAGATCAACCAGTGACATTGAGGAGAGCAAGGAGAATCAGTTCTGGGTAAGCAGCACCATTAGTCAGTGAAAATGAGTCAATTATTTTTCTGGATAGCTACCCTATCAAATCATTCTGTCCAAGCCAAAGCAGGTGTATGAGATTTGCATTTGATAAATGTACCCCTAGAATAGTTCTTCCCAGTGCATAAGCAAGGATACGTCCCTAAATTCAATGAATCTACTTCTTTTGTTGGTACCGTAGAGTTTACACATTTCTTTCTTGTAAGAAGGTGGGCCAAAAAAAATAAATTTGTCTTTTTTTTTGTTTTAATTTTATTTTTATTTTTTTCATTTCTCGCTACATCAGTCAGCCACTCCCATTTTCCACTCATTCTTGTCTTTCACTGAGCAAACAGAAGTTGACCTCATTACTGGAAATTTTCTCTGCAGTTGTGTCAGGATGGAGAAGAAGATTATTTCTTTCTCTGACCCCAGCCATACACAGAAATAACAGAAGTCAAAGAAATAACAGAAGTCTCAGTATGCTGAGACCAAACACTAAGGGGAGCTGGGGAAGACAGAGATGTCACATCAACAGCACTTTCCTCCTTCTGACTTGATCTTAGTAAAGGGTTGCTTTCTGCCCTTTTTCTCCCTAATTTAATCATATAACATGCAACTACTTTTTTTTTGATATAAATTCTAATTCTTTGTAGTTATATAGGGACTAATTCAGAAAACCACAGGTTTAGTTTTAAATGTATACATATTTTCCCTTAGGAAATTTCTCTGAGGAAACATCATTTACTTTATTCAGAAAATGAAACTCTCTCTGTAGAATAAAATGTGACCAAAATACATCTTTTAGATGGATGCATTTAACTGGCATATTTAAAAACATATAAAATTGTTATGGAAACAAACTCTGTGGTATTAATTTTGATAGAGTAAATGGACCCAGGGTCACAAAGGTGTTAACTTGACCATGTCATTGTAAAACAGTCAGTCACAAGTAGCTCAGATATTTGAGTACAGAGACCTTGGGTTGCTAATTTCTGTAGTAAATAGACTGGGATATTTGTGCCAAACACTAAAAAAAAAAAGTTGATTAGACTGTATAGGAGGAAAAACCCAAAAAAAGAGAAACAAAGTAAGTACAAAACATATGGGGTTTTGAAGTTGAAAGGTTAGGAAGCTGCCTGATTGTGCAAAGCCCAAAGTCTCCTGAGTCTTTTTTATCAGAAATGTTGGCTGGGGGGTCTTGATCAGGGAAGTATTCTTATTAGTAGAGAAGAATAAACTGCATCTGTTGGTGATTTGTATTAGCCACTCTGAAGCAGTGGATTGTTTTTAGTCTTTTTCTCTCTTTGATAAAAATGAGAGAAGAGAGAAGGGAGAAGAAGTTAGTCCATAGTAGGTGAGGTAATCAGGGCTTGCTCCTGGTCACTAAAGCAGCTCTTTATTCGTGGTGGATGGTCAGAGCTGCTGGGACAACCACAGCTGCTGCTTTGTGGGTCTGGCTCAGTTCCACAGCTGAGGTTGCAGCCTGGCATGTCCAGCAGGGCTCTGATCCTCTCCTGGAGTGGGCTTCTGGGGCTGCTCCATGGAGTGAGTGTTGGAAAGCATGTTTTCTGCATGCTCCACTGCTCTTCACAGATTCAGATGCACAAGAACAACTGCACCCAGAGAACATGTTGTGTCCTTGCAGAGCAGTAGGATGTGGTTCACAACTCACTCCCTAGTTCTGGTTGTTTTGTTACCAGGATCCCCTTCATTCTCACTCAGCTCCAAGATGAAATCTGTGTGATTATCATCTTCATATGTACATTCGTTTCCTTTCAAAGACAACCTGGTGATGAGGACAGGGGGGAATCTGGTGTGCTGTGATTTCTTCCCAGCCAGAGTCTTCAGGGGACCAGGAGCGTGGGGTGCACCCGTCAGGCATCAGCACTTTATACAGGGGCTCTGCATGGACAACAGCACCGATGCCATCAGAAAGAGTAGATCTTGGTAGTGTCCTCAGGGATAACAGCTGCCTGTAGAGGGCAAGAATTGGCAGAGCCAAAGCATCACATTTCCTCGCTGCAGGAGAGGAGCACTGGCCTCAGAGTACACCTCATTACTGCCACCACAGTGAAGGCTGTGTCCTTCCTGGACACCTTTCTTTTGCCCAGGAAGCAGAATTCCTCCTAAGGGACTATATTACATCCTTATGGAATCCTTTCTAGCAAGCATATGGCTGAGAAGGCATGGAAAGTAGCCTTGTTTCAACTGGATGGTTAAATGCAATCTTAGCTAGTATAAATGCAATATATGTTGATTTCAAACTTAATGACTTATCAAAACTGGGATTTCTATTGTGTTATAGGAAGTATCTACAAAAAAAAGGGAGAAAGTGAAAGAACTCCACAACCTGTGATTATACAAGACCTCCTTTATCTCCATTTTTCACAATGGTGATATGAGAGAAAGTTGTAATAATTAATTAAAATGGCATTGTTCATTATAATCAAATTATACAACTTTGCTGGCAGCTTTCTATAAACATTATACTACAGATTCTGAGGGGAAGCTGAAATGTAAACAGTGCTTTTTTACATAAACATTCACTAAGAGTCTTGCTCTTTTTTCCTAAAGACTCCACATCAACACTTGATTGAGAAGCTAAATTAAATTGTTTGAAGACTTGGTTTAACATTTTTCAGTACAGATAAACAATATACTTCAAAGTAAACACTGCTACATGACATGTGCAACCTTAGGAATATACCATTTTAATCATTACTGCTGACATTGCTTGTTTATCCTTGGTATAACCTCATTAATTGAAGTGAAATTACCTTTGATTTTACAGACGTAAATGGGCCAATTAAAAGTCTTAATTTCTAATATGTAAACAACTAAGTTTCATGTGTCTCTTATGAGCACTGGAGCTGTAACGGCTTCATGTCTGGATCATGAACAAACTGAAAACTTGAGGGTGTTTTATGTGCAAAGTGAGAAGGTTGTTTTGGGGCTCGCTCTCTTTGAAATGTTTCATTTCTTTTTGTGTGTGTTGCTGTAAGCCCCTTGTGCCTTTATGTTTCTATGGCTGCTTGCTTTATAAAACCATGGTATAACCTCAAGGCAATCATTCTCCAACAGTATGGACAGGGAGCCCCCAGTCCGTCCTGGGCAATCTTCTTGTACACCCAGTTCAAAGTCAGTTTATTGTTGGTATTCAGTGCAAAGCCTGAGATGAGGCACCCATGTTCTCACTCATGAAATATTTCTTAGTTTAGTTGTTGCCTTAATCTAAGCTAAGGTTCTTCTGACTGAAAAGTTATCTGTGTATTCTTCAGGTCTGGAAGAGCGCAGCAATCTAATAATATAAATGACCGTCAGTGGTATATCTGGAAGAAATGGTATCACAACACACTGTGTTTTGTGCCTCTGTCCTCCCACTCCACTCTTCTGACACAGCTTTTTGTGACAAGTGTTGCAAAACAGAAGCCAGTGTGAAACATGCTTCTGAGCAAAGTAACTCTGTGAAGCAGAAAGTTAGAACCAGAGAACAAAAGGTTAGTTCTCCTGTAGAAAAGATAACAGCTTGAACCTCTCTCCCTCTTCCCTCCCCACATTAGAAAAGGGTGCACTACTGAGGTTAGGTCAGCACACACATGTTTTAAATTAGTACTTTCTAAACAAGGAAGTGACAATTATTTGTTATGATTATTTGTCAAATAATCACATCTGTACTTAATCACCGTGTATGTGCCAGTGTTTGCATTTCTCAGTAGGCTGAATTCAGTGAGAGTAGCTTTATATGGTAAATTGTGAGCCCACATTTTCATGGGCACAAAAAATTTAACATGGTATACATTGTGTTAAAAATTTTAAATAAAAGTGCCATATAGGTCTAATCAGTCTCACTCCTTATCTTTAATTTGCAATGCTTACAAAACACAGCAATGAGTCTTACATACTCTCTGTGATGTGGGTTTCTCTCATTCTCAAAGACTTTTTATCAGATAAATTTTGGCCTTATTGTTTTATTACCAAATAGTGTTCTGTCTTTGTAAATACATGTATAGCCTCACTATACCATGGTCAGATTAACTTTTTCACTATCCATCTTATTTATATTTCTTTCTTCTATCATTGCATGTAGTCCATTCCTTCAGAAACATAGGTTTTTACCAATGGTTTAATTTTCCAAGGTCAGCTGCAGTCACAAGTGTCACAAACAGCTTTTGAATACCAAAGAAAAGATCTTTCAATGCTCATTTGAATAAAAATAGAGATTTTTCTTTGACATTGTTCTCCTTTAGAAATTCTTATCTCAGATTCCATCCAAAAGTATATTTGGGGAAAGGGAGATTGTAAGTATGCCTTTACATGAGTGTTTGTTTGCCCCAGAGGTACTTGTGCTGTCATCTCTTAAAGTGCTTGAGTTTAGGAGTCACTCAGGGTCCAGGAAAACATAACACACACTTGAATTATTCCAAGGCTTTGGACTGAATCCTTGGAGTATGTGCGATGTTGTCTTCCGCACTCTGAAAGAACGCTTTCCCAGCTGCGTCAGGGGTTTTCACACCCCGTTATGTCATTCCTCCATGTCTTACAGGGAGCAGGGAGCGGGGAAAGATGTCTGTTGCTGTTGTGTTCGTGGTCATAGAGCATGCCTGTGACAAATACAGATGGGGAGACTCGGTGGGAGTCCCTCGCTGGAGGAATGCCTCTGTGGTTTAGGCTTGTCTTACAGTGCTGTGTTTCCATGTAAGGATCACACTTTGGCAGAGTCACACTCCTTTACACGGTGGGAAGTTTGGGGTGTTGCCAGCCAGCCCTATCCATGTACTTTTACTGTCTTATGTTATCTCTAAATGAACTCATTCAAGGGACAGCAATTGGCCTCTTGGTTTCAGACCTCACTGCCTAAACCCTCTCTAGGCCAGGGCTGTGAGCTACAGCCGAGTGGGTGACAGCATGATATCGCAGCCATGCCACCCAGCAGGCCCACCTGCACATGGCTTCTGCACAATTTCCCTTTGGGACCAGTGATCAGACAGATGTTTCAAAACAAAACATTGGGGAACATAGCAATGGGAATAGCTACAGGAGGAAAAAAAAAGTGAGTTTTAGCATAGTTTGTTGTGTAATTGTAGAGTTAGCAACCAGCCATAGAGAGGTGTGATATTCATCACCTGTAATAGCATAACCCTATATTCGTCACATATTTCCCCCTTCCTTTTTAGGTAAGCTGAGGCACCAGGGATGATCCCACATGCTCTCCTGTGCTGACCTTACTCCACTGTTTAAAGGAACAAAATCAGCATCGGTCCTTGATCAACACAGAGTAAAGATCCTCTCGTTTAAGTTATTCTTTGGCTTTCTCTTGTGGACGTTGTTTACCTGGACTTTGGTAAGGCCTTTGACACTGTCCCCCACAACGTTCTCCTGGAGAAGCTGGCCAATAATGGCATAGACACGTGTACTCTTCATTGGGTGAAAAAATAGCTGGATGGCCCTGCCCAGAGAGTTGTGATTAATGGGGTGAAAATTTGTTGGCGGCCAGTCACCAGTGGTGTCCCCAGGGCTCAGTTTTGGGGCCAGTCTTGTTTAATGTCTTTATTGATGATCTGGATAAGGGGATTGAGTGCACCCTCAGTAAGTTTGCAGATGACACCAAATTAGGTGGGAGTGTTGATCTGCTTGAGGGTCGGCAGGCTCTACAGAGGGACCTGGACATGTTGGATCAATGAGCCAAGGCCAATGGGATGAGGTTTAATAAGGCCAAGTGCCAGGTCCTGCATTTTGGTCACAACAACCCCAGGCAATGCTACAGCTCAGGGAAGAGTGGCTGGAAAGCTGCCCAGCAGAAAAGGACCTGGGGGTGTTGGTGGACAGCCAGCTTAGTATGAGCCAGCAGAGTGCCCAGGTGGCCAAGAAGGCCAATGGCATCCTGGCCTCTATCAGGAATAGTGTGGCCAGCAGGAGTAGGGAAGTGATCATGTCTCTGTACTTGGCACTGGTGAGGTCTCACCTCGAGTACTGTGTTCAGTTCTGGGCCCCTCACTACAGAAAGGACATTGAAATGCTGGAGCGTGTCCAGAGGAGAGCCACCAAGCTGGTGGGGGGTCTAGAGAACAAGTCATATGAGGAGAGGCTGAGGGAACTGGGCACGTTTAGTTTGGAGAAGAGGAGGCTGAGGGGAGACCTCATTGCCCTCTACAACTACCTGAAATGAGGCTGTGGAGAGGTGGGTGTTGGCTTCTTCTCCCAAGTGAATAATGACAGGACCAGAGGAAAAGGTATGAAGTTGCGGCAGGGGAGGTTTAGATTAGATATTAGGAAGAATTACTTTGCTGAGAGGGTGGTCAGGCACTGGAACGGCCTGCCCAGGGAGCTGGTGGAGTTGCCATCCCTGGAGGTATTTAAGAAACGTGTAGACGTGGCACTTCAGGGCATGCTCTAGTGCCTGAGATTGTTGGGGTTTTTTTTTTGTGTGTGTGTATGGTTGGACTTGATGATCTCAAAGGTCCCTTCCAACCGTGAAGATTCTGTGATTCAATTATCATATTTCTGGCTTTAAATGGTACAGTCCTAGCCTCAAAATTAAATTGGAAAATTTCTAGCCTGGCAGTTGTCACCTTGCTGTTTGGCAAAGCGAATTCAAACCACCTAAAGCTGAAGTGAACTTAAAATCTAGTTTTCCAATCTCCTGAGCACATGCTTTCATAAGTAGGTCATTGCTCCGATGTAAACACCTCTCTTTGTGCTCCTCTGTGAACGCTTTGCAATCAAGGGGGATGAGCTTTGCATTGGACTCAGTTCTGTCTGAGGAAGCTAGAAATTTAAGCATACCTACTGGACTGTTTTCCTGCTGGAATGTAGATTTAAATCAAGTATCTTTCACCAGGGCTTAGACATACTCTTCAGTGCAAAGCACTTCAATATCCTGTTTAAGAAACTCCATGTTATGGCCCCAAAGTTGTTATTGAATAATTTTAGGTGCGTGAGAGCAGGTGATCTGAGTCCTGAGACTTGTGTGCCTGAATTCACCCTCAATTTGATCTTCAATGGAATTTGTGTGATCTGAATCCATTCACGGCTCAGCAGAAACAGCATCTCCCTTTCCAAGGGGAAGAAATTGATGCATAAGCAGAAAAGTGTTTCGCTAACAGCAAAAGAGAAGGGTGGAATTTGTCTTATGTTAATCAGATCTCTTCAGAATCTTTACATGACAAATATTAACAATCACGAGCTCTAATCTGTTAGGGGAAAAGGAAAGACACATTGTCTACTACTTTCATTTCACAGGATAGGTATTTCAACAGATGCCGCAGAATATGGTCATTTAGGTGGCAGCTAGTATTAATCAGCAAATTACATTTGAAGAGAGAACTACTGACTAAAGGTAAAACGTACATTATCATGGTGGAATTCAATATGAGCAGCTGCTTCTCCTGTCTTCTTGACTGTATTGAAAAGTCACAATTTTTTGAAATTATAGAAGACTTTTATTAAATGATTGAGTTGCAGTAAATATGGGAAATTTTATTATTTCCCATATTGTCAGATAAGAAAGAGTCAATATCAAAGTCAAAATTTAGTGGATACTTAGATTATAAAGGTTGCAAATGAATTAAGGCAAATGAACTCATATAGATAAATATGTAGTGACTTAAATGATTTAATTTCTCAAAGCTGAAATTGGTTATGTCAAGTCATCCAAAATAAACTTTAAACAGAAAAATATGATTCATACCTAAAAATGAAAATAAAACTTTACTGAATTCCTCAGAAACTACATTTTGAAAAAAAAAAGTATAAGTTGATTAAAAAAGTTCAACTTGTAAGCGTAACAACCTCATGTAGAGAGGAAATGGAATTATCTAAATTGAATTTGATAGCAATGGCTATAAATGAAGAGTCAGGAATTGGAGACAATGATTCTTCTTTTGTGAAGCATATACCTTGAATGAAATATAAAGGATATGAAAAAATGAAATGAAAAAATGAAAGCAAAAGTATTAGCCAAGCAAAGTAAAGTAGAACTCAAAGGAATTTTCATACAATATGATAGAAACAAGGAAAACACTACTATTGGATTTAATAATAATGCAGAAAATTCAAAAATATTAATTCAGTTATTTATCTTTAGGATAAAAGAATAGGATTGTATCACATAATGGTATACATGTTCTTTATTTTTCACTTAGCAGGCAGATTTTTCCATCTTAGCAGGATGTCATAAGGTAATTACTAAATTTAAGGTATTTTACATTAATAAAGATATAGCTTGGGAGCTGTCTCATTTATTTATATTTATTTTCAGCAAACCAGGGAACACTGAGAAAAATCCAAACTAAGCTAATGTCAAGCCAAAATTGGGATATGGAAAAATCTGAATAATTCATAAACCTGTCATCATAACTTTGATAAATGATGGTATGGTAATTAATTAATAAAGAATTAAGGAGAGGAATAGTAAAATTAACAATAGTCAGCATGGGCTTGTAGATATATTCATCTTAACATTATATAATCACTTTGGTCAACAGACAGAATACTAATGATGTAGTATATCAAATGTTCTATTGAATATTTGAATATTTGAAACCACCATTGTGGGTTCATTATCATTGAATATTTGAAGTCACCATCTAGGAAACTGGACTGTTACAAATGATCTGTTTTAAATAGATTAAACTCCGCCTAAATGTGAATGTAAACTGGGATTTATTACTGGCATAAAAGGGAAGCTTGTGTTAAAAAGTATTTTGTTGGAATGGTTCTTGGTCCCAGGCTTTTAAAAATTATCATAAATGACTTACAAGAAACATAAAGTCATCACTGATTTTAGTTACATATGATTCCAGGCTTAGGTGAGAGTGGATGATGTTATAGATGAGAGCCAGCCTATAGTACACAGCACTATTTCATAGTCAAAGGAGAAACGCATCCTCACAGGAACCAAAAAAGTAGGTCGTGGTTACAATATTGATGGCTTTTGGAAGAGCAAAGACTAAATTGACTTGGTCATGGCAGATAAGCACAGTCAGTTCACTGTATTCTTGAAGCTTTTCTCTGCCTGAAGCTGTTAATGCAATCTTTATCTTTTATATACAGAGCTAAATAATAAGTAGTAGGTACATGATATACAGCTTAGTATTTCATGCTTCTGCATTTCTCATAGATATTCAGATTTAGTATACATAATTTAAGAAAGATAGTGAAATATTGCATGAGGTTCCAAAAACAGTTCAGAAAGTAATTAATTCTTTGAAAAGTTATACTTTATAATGAGAGATTGAAAAATAGACTGTTTATCAAGGAGAAACTTACATGGTGATTGAACACTTTTTAAGTATCCTGTAAGAAGAGCTCTTTTTCACAAGTGGACGGCTGTAGTGTAACAGAAAAAGATATAAAATCAAATGGATAGAAGTCAATAGTAGGCAAATTCACTTTAAAATAAAATGTCAATACTTATGAGTGAGTAAAATGAAAATGTTAGTATTTATGTAAAAGAGCAATATGATAATGTGATATACAAAAGTAATATGATAGTAATGTAAAAGTAATATGATAAAAGAAAAGTTAAGCAATAATAGGAAATTGTCAAAGCTTATAAAAAAACTGTCTCTAACATTTTAAATTCATACTTGTTCATCAGCAAGTTTCAATTACAATACACCTTCTTGAAATCATACGGCCAAGATCGTGTAGTCAGCCACTCTTCACAATCATAGTAGTCTATGTTTGCGTCTATGAGTTGGTGAAAGCAAGGCCTTAGTCAAGCTAATCAAATCAGAAAAGCATTGTCTTTTCATGATCGAACTAGACTTTCTGATTGAATGTTGCTGATACTCACTAATAAAGCTATGGGGATCTTCAGTGGTAACACACCACTCTAAAATGCCTGCTAGGGTTCCTGTTAAAAAACTTTGTAGTTCTTTATATGATTTAAACTTCAACTGCAATTTCTCTAAGGTGAAAACTTGCAATTTTAAGCTTCACGATAGTTTTAATAGTAACCACTCTGTAAGTACAATTCCTTAAAACTGAAACTGTACATAACGCAGTCTTGTTTTCTTCGTGTTTATGCAACCTTGCCCAGTGACTGTAGTCTGAGCATAATTACTCTAATCACGCAGTTTCTGATGTGTCCTGGTTTTTCCTCTGTGTGCCATATATTTGTTCTGATGACACAAAGGGCATCAGATTTAGTTTGTGAAAGACCTCTTGAGTGTTTTAAAACTTTCACATTGGTAGAGTGGTTGTCATTTCAAAATGGTACCTAATATATCACTCCCTCCTTATATTTCCAACAGAAAATAACTGTGTATTTGTTGGCAGATGTTGATTTCTTAATTGCTCCCAATAGCACTTCCTTCATGTATTGCAATTTTAGGGCCAAAATTTGCCCTTAGATGAACTTGTCTTCGGTGGTTTTGAGTTTGCAGTTGGCTTCTAACACTAGCAGACTCTTTCAAAGAGAAATGTATGTATGCCTGTATTTGGAGCTCTCTTTTAATCTTGGCAGATGAAGGGGTATGCTCTGTCTTGGTACGTGTGCACCAGTTGCTGGTCTGGTGCACCAGCAGACAGCATCAGCTAGTACACTAAAGAAAATGAATTTACAGGCTGAATTTTGGGGAAGCATGCTCATAAACAACTCCTTCTCCCTTTTTACAGCTGTAGTATTGGTTCCTGAAGTACTTCTTGGAAAGATATTGGTGGAGACATTTCCAAGTAAGGTAGGTGGCTTTCTGCTGTATCAGTGTCAACCCTGGTTCTAGCTAGATGTGGAGGGTCACTGGATACTGCTGACTCTGTGGAAATGTGTCAGCCCTCTCATTCAAGCCAGGGTGCCCTCAGCTTTTGTTCTCCCAGGGAAGTAGCTTCTCAGGCCACTTGTCTGTCTTCCCAGAAGGCAGGCAGCCTAGCACTGGAGGCATCAACACTCAGAGAGCAGCAGCCTGTTTAGTTGTAGAAGGAGGAAGAAAAACTCAAACACCTAGAAAGTAACAGTAAAAAAAAGGAACACTAATTCTAAGTCTCCCAGAGGAATTCTCCCTTCTGGTTTGTTATTTCCATAGTTTGAATAAAAGCAAGTGTGAAAACAAGCAAAAAAAAAAAACTGAATTACAGAGTCAGCTTCACTTATGCCTTCGCTTGTTCTCAATGAGGGTACACGCATGATGAGTTACATCAGTATATGGCACACTATACACTATTTTTACAGGATTTCTCCTTGAATCTGACTATATTCTGAGGGGTGTGGTTCTGAAGGGTGTAGATGCTTTCTAAGGGTTGGAAATCTCCCTTGGGGAAGTTTTCATTTCAGCTAAACAATCTATGGAAGTGTACAAGTGTTCTGCATTAGAGTTTCTACATAGGCTTATGCGTGCACATCCGTGATTACTACATTCACTTCTCTCAATTCTTTTTTTTTCCTTTGGATTTCGGGCTCTAAAATAATTTTGCTAGCAGAATTTTGCAGATACTTCCAAGTTTGAATCTTTGAGATTATTGCTCTTCCCGAAAAAGACACTATCAGTGCCAACACAGTTCATGGATGACTGGATGTTATTAACATTGGAATTTATATTTTTTTTTTTATGATGATACTGACAGCTCAATATTAAGAATTGAAAAATAATCTTTTTATTTTTCTTTTTTTTATCTACCTGTTTGAACTTTGACAAGCTTAGTCAGTTTGCTGCTGGATGTATCTTTTTCTACTTAAATATTTGTTGAAAAGAAAGGAGAATTTATTCCATGTTCTTTATAAAGCACTGCCTGGTTATTATCCCAGCAATTGTTATTGCGAGTTTACAGTATTCTCTGAATTCTGGAAAGAAATTACATGAAGAGAGTATTTGCGTGGCACATTATGCATTAGACCAAATCTCAGTTCTTGCTTCTCTCATTTCCACCTTCAAGTACATCAGGTCTTTGATTTGAACCTGCATGCTACAATTGCTGTTTTACATTGCCATATGGAGGTCTCCATAATACAACAGGCTTCATTCAAACCAGGATACTAACGTGACTTCTGTTAACTAACTGCAAACACCTCTGACAGCTCCTTGGTTTGTTGCCAGCCATATTGCTGTGGGAGATTCCTTCTTACAAGTTACCTTGGTGTTCTGCACACTACCACCTGCTAGTGATGGCTCCTCGCACGTGTGGGTCCATCATCCCTTATGCCATGCTCTGGAGGTGGCAGGGCTGCGCATGATGATGTAGTGCCAACTGCTCGGTGTTTTGCTTGCTGTGATAATACTGTTCCATAAAGCAGTGTCTTTTGGTATTAGTCTCTTCAACTTAACAGCAAAGAAACAAGGCAGCTTCCTCACTAGAAACAAAATGAAGCTGAGAAAAGCATATTTGGCTAAGTTACAGTGCTGCTACTAACCTTAGCACTGAATATGTTGCTTCAGACCTCCTGTCTTCAGTTCATTAGCCAAAATTCTTCTGACACAAGAGTGGGTTTGGTATGTTTCTATCTTGCAGTGCTTGTTTCTGTCAGTTTTGATGCTGTTGCTATGTATAAAATCAAACTGAGTCTTGTTTTACAATCCCAGTGTTGTCTGTGGAATCTGAGCAGTGAAAGAGCTCCATTAGCAATGTTATTCTTCTCTATGGTCACTGTCACACTCAATTTAGCTCCAGTTTTATTTTTTGCTATAAAACAGCATTCATGGTCACAGTAATTCTGTTACCATAATGATCTGAGAGCCAGTAAAGGACATTAATGAATTAATAAAGTACATGGCTTAGTTTACAGTCCCCAGAGGACACTTCGCCTGAGGTGGGATGACTGTAGGCTATATCGATAAGTGTCCAGCCCTGGGGTTAACCACAACCCAGTGGGCTGTCTGAGAGTGGTGTGCTTTGGTTGGGCATCGACTCACAGGCTGTCAGGGGCTGACATTCCTGAAGCCATGGCTGGACAGAAAAGACTGTTTATTCAGAGGGTGCTGGGAAGGAATTGCAGACTGGACTTTGCGGGTAAGGAGAGCTCTATTGAGGAGCTTTAGGATAAAGCAGTTTCCCAATCCCCAGTAAAATACACTTTCCAAATGTCATAAAACACATGGATTGAAAACACATGCTCATGGCTGTCTGTCAGTCCCTCTAGTGATAGATGAACACTGTTCTGCATGAGAGTCCAGCATTTTGTTATGCCTCTATGAGATTACCATCCTACTGTCAACCAAAGGGTATGAAACCTGTCCCCTTAGCTGTCCGTGGGTGCCTCCTAGCTCTTGGGGTCTGTCACTTTGAATCCCCTGTTGCTGCAGTAGAAGGGGAAGAGTGAGAATGGCTTGGCCTTTGACCAAGGCTCTGGCTGAAATTAAGGCTTGCTCAGAGACTGATATGGTAGAAAACTCGTTTTTATAGCTTTTCTTCACCAGGGAGAATAAAGAGAAGTTGGTACAATGATATGACAGGAAGGCGTGAAAAATGTCAGGTTATGAATGACTTCTGTGAACTGTTATTATATTGCTGGGCCTAGGAATAAGACTCACATTAGTATATGATCAGTTGGTCTTCCTATGGGATCAGCAATGACTCAGGAATAGATACAAGACAAATGAAAACCGAAGCCCCTACTTTCCTATTTTCATATATATCTAAAATGCACATAATTTAAAAACAACTTTGAAATGATGCATTAGAGGATGGATTATCAATGAGGCAAACACACAGTCAAGGCCTTATTGTGCTGTTAAGCAGAAGACAAGAAATAAATTCCTGCTTCAAAGGTGCAAGGCAGGCAGTCATTACAGCATACCTGCAGCCTCCTTGCTCTTACAGGCTTCCATAAGAGGGAATTGTGGGAGAACGGGTGAAAATACGTTATATGCCTTGTATGCAAAAGTAATATTTTACATGTTCATCCTCATCCTTTCCATGTTAGGTCCATGAGCTTTATAAAGGTGAGCAATAAAAATTGGAACTCTTCTATTTCACTCTACCACGATCTCCTGGCTTCCATTCCAACATTTTGCCCTCCCTCTAAAATATTGTAAACATGAACATTTAGCAGTCACTATCTCCAAGAATCCAGTATTCTAGTTTCTTCCACAGATTTGATGAACTTAAATGTCTCTTCCAACCAAAACGATTCTATGATTCTATGATTTTGGATTGGAAGAACTGGGAATAAAGACACATAGTAAGAGCCTGACACATGGAACATGATGGCAGAGTGCTGGCTTATCCAGTTGTGAGGAGACAGAGCTGGCAGTTGTGTATTGAACTGACAAAGAGAAGCCCTGCAGAAAAGCTGAAGAGGTTGCAGTGATGACCGCAAAATCCTGAATTTTCAAATGGAGAGTTGACTCCTACACTTGCTCTAGATATTCTTCCGAGTTTTAGTTAACTCATTGATCAGTCCCTCTCTGTTCCTCAGTTTTCCACCTGGTAAAGTCATCTACTCACGTTGTTCTTCTGGTCTGTAGGGTCTTCAACAAGAAAAGTTATGTGGTTGTGATTTAAGACAGGAGGTATTTTAGGCAACAGCATGACACTATCTCCTCCCTTTCATTCTCCAAGCACCAATCAAAAAACCAACAAAAAAATCAAACCCCAAAACGTACATATTTTAGAATCTAGAAATCATAGAATTAATGTTCCTGTATGTACTAACATTGTATGTAAATCGTATGTACATATAATGTATAAACATTATAATATTGTTTTTAATCATGTAATCTTTCCTTCATGATCTTCAGCATTATTAAATGCAATGAAAATCAGTGTCTGAAAATGCAGTTCTATTAAGGAGCTGTACGTAGCCTCGTCAGTTGTGAAAGTGAGAAAATATATACAGAGCTGGAGAAATTAAGCACTTCCTTTTTTGGACACATAAGCACAAAGAAACACAAAGAAAGGGTCCAAAGGCCATCAAAGTTGGATTTCTGCAACATATAGATGGATAGACAGAGACATACTTCTGCAAGCTGATTCACCTCTTCCAGTTTAAACATGAACCTTAAGGTGAATTGTTTGGTAGATGTGTTTGTGCTTCAGCATTGACTACAGAAGACACCTAAAGGAGTAAGTTTTGATTAGACACCTAACTTTGAGATGGCACAAGTTGTTTGAATTAAACCTTATGCTAAATGAAAGTGACCTTAGATAGTAGAATGTGAACATTCATTTTACAGAAACTATTTTATAGAGAAGGCCATTCTTCAAATCCTATACTCCCTATACCAGGAATTCTCTTTAGTTTAATCTGTGGAGCTCTCAGCACCTTGTAGACATTATATTGATGAAAGAATAATAAAAAAAACAATGTTTCTTTTTCCTGTGAGTTATTATTAGCATAGAGTAGTAATATTTCATGGCAAGTAAATTATTCCTTCTGCTGATTAGCCAGCACAAAATCTTGACAACAAGAACCACTGAGAGATGCATCTTTCAGAACTTCATTCAAAACCAAGCTATAACTAAGAAGGTTTTTGTTTTTTAAAGATTTTTTCCTGGTGTTCTATAGAATATGAATAAAATTACTCAGTGGATGAATTCTTAACAGATGGTTACCATTTCAGCCTCAGATGGCAGAAAGCCCTACAACCAAGCAATTACGGAGTTCTTTGATGCAGAACCAGCTGAACAGATTTTAATAATTTCTTCCAAATTGGAGACACCTGGCCCCCCAAAAAGAGCTGCAAGCTGGATGATGGAGGTGTTCAATTGAAATATATTCCTGATGTCACCAGCAAGTTTTTGGTGACAAAATTATGAAGACCGATAGGAAACAATTTAAAAATTACCTTTTTTGTTTTCTACTATTAAAGCAATGAAGCATTGCAAATGGCCCAGTAAAACAATTTTAAAAATACTCTGAGGCAAGATTGTATTGTTTTGGTTTTCTGTTACTGCAAATGTTTTACCTCCCTTCAAATAATACTGTACAGGATATGGATACTCAACAACACCAGCTTTTATTAATCACCTTTATAAAGCTCATGGGTCTAACCCGGAAAGGATCAGGAAGCACATGTAAAGTAAAATGTTGCTTTGTCCTACTTACTCTTATTCTATTTTTTTGGTGCAACTCCTGCCTTTGGAAGATTTAGAAATATTCTCCTAGATGCAATACATGCCTAAGAGAAGCCATTAGGCCAAACCCACTGGTATGAAACTTCTGTGGCAGTTGTCCTGCATGGAGAGGAAAGGAAAGGGACAGCCTAAGTTATTGCTAAGATTTAGCTTCATGTGAGTCACCGCCAAATGGTTCCATTCTTTTCTCATTCATTCAGCTCTGTCTCTGTTATCATAAGGTCACGTCTACCCCATGCTCAGCAACACCCTGTCACAATCTTGTCCATGGCTCTAGGACAAGTGAGCTGAAGAAGATACTTGCATGGATCTGACATGTGATACTAGTATTATGTGTGGGGCAAGCACTCTGCAGGGCATCTGGTAAATGAGTCCGCTCTGCTCTGGTCTAATGATCCAATAGGTCTCGATGAAGTTGAGAATTTATGAAGGAATTTTGTAATGTGTTGCTGGACTTTATAATTCAGGAGTTCCCCTCCAATCCTGTGGTCCAGTTCTCCTTAAAACTCTCTGTTTCTTGATATAATGCATTAAATAAGGTAATTGTGCCTGTGTTTGTAGAATATCAAGTATTCTCTGGAGTTTAGGAGGATAAGAGGGAATGTTAAACATTCCAAGTGAATATGGTGAATTACTTTGTCTGCATTCATAAATTTAACTGTGACCACTGAACCTATCTTTGGTGCATTTACTAATTCTCTATGCGCTAAAGAAACCACTGTTTTACAAATAACGTACACTCCTTCAAGCCAACACCAGAATAGCATTGCTGAAGACCTCATGTTTTCTAAAAAGGAACAAAAGACAAGAATATAATAACCTTGGTTTTCCCAGGTGACAATATTTTGACCTGTAATGAAATGGAAGAAGGAAAAGTGAGGGGGAAGAAGTGTCGTGATTTTTTTTGTGAAGGGTTATCTCTTAGTGCAAACTGAACATTTAAATGGCTAAAGCTTGTATCCCAAGGCTTTTTCTACATATACAGACTGGCCAAGATAATGCATTTTCTAGCTTGGCCAAGATAATGTATTTTCTAGCTTGGCTACTTTTATGTGTTTAGAATCAAATTTCATTTTCATGAAAATCAAAATCAGAAAAGCTCCCTGCGTGTAAGATACACAAACTTAGCACAGACATCACACATTCTTCTGGTTTTCCTTGTCTAAATTGCATTTGACTGATTTATGTTATGTTATCATATACAATAGCTTTTTACAAAGTATATCTGGCAAAGTTATCCATAAAATTGAATACAATAAACATTATAATGCAATAATACAGTTTTGGTTTGAGATTTGGGAATTACTTCCATTTAAGTGGACTGCTTTTCACAATACGATCCATTGAATTGCATGCTTTTCCTATTCATTGGAAAAACTTCAGTAACACAGTAGATTTGTGCTCAGTGCATTGTAACTTAATTTGATCTTTTTGTTTCCTACAATCAAATGTATTTGTGACTATTTTTACTGTCAGAACAAAGTGAGGCTGGAGGACAAGCAAGCACCTCATTTCATTCCAGTGTCTTGTAGGATACTTTCATATAACAGGCAAAATATGTAAAAATATTTAAGCACGGTTACACTGGTCTATTTTCAGACCTTTTTTCACCTTCCCTGTAAACAGACAAACAAAACATCAGGAAAACTGACTGGAGAAACCATTTATTTCTAGTTCTCCACTATCCTTAAAACTCTTCCTCAGCGTTTGTTACTATTTAATGCTTTTCTTTCACTCCTGCAATTTCTGTAACGTAAGTTAGAGAGTTTTGTTTCTGTTCCCAGGACTGGACATTTTAAAATTGCTGGATGGCAAGACCCAGATGATGCCAGCCGTTCTGGGATCTGATTAAGTGCCATGATGCTGCAAAAGCAAAGTTAAAGGTGAGTCCCTGCACCTCCTGATGCAGAAGATAGATAGTGCTGTTGAAAGAAAAGCATTTGGAAATGCCCATTAAGAGAGAAAGGATTATGAAGCGATTGATGATTTGTTCTGTGAATGAGCTGCAGTTAATGGTGCATATAAGTGGAAAGAATGTGCAGCCTTTAGCTTTCTGCTTGCAGCATGGCTTCACTCAAAAAAATGAGTGAAGGAGGGAGGGGTTGAAAAAGAAACTTCTTTGTGCTTTTGTAGCACCTCAGGTTGGTAAAGATGATTGCAGAATGGTAGTTCTAGACAGGTGCTAGGCATGGAGGGGGAGAAGGAAGACTTGTGCCTTAATTAGGAAATACAGTTGCAGTTGCCGTTGTATAGTGAGAGGCAGTTGCTATGAAAATAAGAGCAGCTACTTCTTGTGAAATCTGACAACGTTATGGTTTCAAATTAGAGCGAAGAGATAGTAAAAACTATATAAATTTAAAGGTACTTGCATTTTTTTATTATGGTACTGTGTAACAGAAACTGACTGGCAAATGTAATGAATTTTGAGTTCTTTTGAAAGAACTAAACTAATTACTAAAGGACCCCTGTTAGATCATGTTATAATGTGGAAAAATCAATGTTACGTTTAATTCTAGGACAGCATTTATATAAGATCAGAGTATGAGCTACTAGTCTGCATGATTATTGCCTTGTTTAATTTCACCCATCTATTATCATATTGATTCCTATTTTCCATCAGTGATGACATCATTATCACTACACTTTGTAAACAGCGAAAACAATTTGACATGGGTTCATGCCATGTAATTTTGAAATTTGACTGAAGTGACTCAGTTAGTAGATCATTACCCAGGACTCTCTTGAAGACAGGGTCTTCATACCTTTCATCCCTTCACATTTTGAGCACCACATTTTCAAGGTTGGGGTGTAGCGATGGTCTTTTTCCAGATTCTGAACAGCTGTGTTGAGATCGGCTGTCATGGAAAGATGTCTGTATGATTCCAGTTCATCCACATTACACAACTCACGAGGCTGAGACCTTGGTAATGATCATTAGTGCCAACATAGGGGGATACAGACTTCAACTGTGCTTGATACAAGCGAAATTAAAACTATGGTAACTGGTGTTCTCTAGGAACTTAGCAGGGAGTGGTTGTTCATCAGTAGAGTAAGCGTAAAACGAAACACTACTGGTCATGCAATGTGTTTTGTTTTTTATTGTGCTATTTTTATCATTATAGTTATGATGGTTCACATATTCTTTTCTCAGTCTCTATTTATTTTCTACTTCTCTTATAAAACCATCCTGAAATTGCTGTTTAAACTGTGTAGCCTTTGCTTTCTTAGTCGTTTTTCCTGAGTTACAGTACTGTTTCAGTTGTTGCCATTATTTATCAATAAGGGAAGTCAATCTTCTGTGGCAGAATGGTTACATTAAAGCCTCTTACAAGATCATACAGACGCTCATCCTGACTACAAGAATCACTGATTATAGACTGAGGTGAAGATCAAGTCCCATCTTACTTTTAGGTGCTCTTTATTCTTTTGGGTGTTAGCGTTTATATGTGTAGGTCTCCTGCCTTCTCTGCGGTTATGATATGTGATTAAGAAATACTTTCCTACCATGTGGTTTTGGTTCCCTTTGTTTTCTATGTCCTTTGTTGGAACTGGTCCTCTTATTCCATTATTTGTCTTGATTCCTAGTTGCTGAGCACTACTCAGTCTCTCTGCTGTCATTGTGTCTTTGCTTAGAGTCAAAGAAAAGAGAGGTTGATGTGCTAAGACCAGAGAGCCCGTTTACTCCACTTACAGCAACTCCATCTCCTTTACTATGTCCAAAACTAGATGTTTCAGAAGAAATTCCAGAACAGAGAAAACATAACTCAATCAGTGATTTAATCATTCCAAAATATTCCTCCAGCCTCCAATTTTTTGTGGCTCAAGAACTTCCTGAGCTTGCAGCTGTGTGTCTGAGTATAATGATCATTGAAAGAAGAGGGAAAATACATTATTAATTTTTGCCTAGTAACATTACAATAAAACTGCACTGCCAAAGTGAAATGTATGCATTTCACACATGCTCTTAACAAGGGCTTAATTAGATGAATCTAGCCATAGAAATAAAGGTGGTGGCAGGCTACTGTTATGCGCCCTGATTTTCTGCTGTAAATAACTGGCATGATAGCATGGGCAGCAGAAGAGAAGATATTCAACACAACTCTGATACCCTGCTAGCACCTTTTCTGAAGCTGCCTTTTGTGATTTGATGTAACTGTGAGCTGTGATGGCTGAGGAGGGGGCAGACTGAGTTTTCAGACACATCTGCTCCATGATATTTTCCAGTACAGGATCAATTAAGAGAGCTGAGTGTGATGATGGCTTAATGCTGCTGCCTAATCCAGGGAAGCCGTAACTTCCAAAGTAGGAGGCTCAGGCTCAAAAGCACTCTTTATGTGAGCTCATGCATCCAACTTAAGCTAATCTGGATGAAAGAACAAACATCTGGATTCTCACTCCTATGATCTTAGGCCTCTTGGAGACCTCTAGTCACCTTATGAAATTTTCAGCAGCCCAAACAGTGGTGATAAACTTCAGTAAAAAACATATCTGTTACTTATTGGCATTTAAAACAGCTAGGGAGCATTATTTGGCAGTAAATCTACTGTGTTTCAACAGTAAACATGTTTTAGTAAATAACACATGCTTGTAAAACATCTGTGCACTACACAAATTTAAAGGCTAAAGGAGTTGTTAAAAATAGGCATGACCTTAATAAAAACCATTTTATGTCCAAATCCCTAATTAAACTGCTGTAGCCAATTTAGCATAACTTCAAACTCTTCCTGCCATGCCTTCTTTTACAACTGTATCACATTCCACCATAAAAGGAAAATCTCTGTTGATAGTGTTTGATATTCTTTAGCCTGCTGGAGCCAAGCATAACTAAATCATATTTTCATTATATTTCACATTCTGCTTACTAATATTTGTACTATGTGACTAAGTTTCACTAGAAAAACAGTCAGGGTACCCAGAAACAGAAGTAGAATGGAAAGGAGAGTAAATTAAAAAGCTTGTTTCAATAGTGTAATTTATATAGACTAAAACAATGTAAATCTTAGACTGCCACGCTATTCCTGGTTTCTCAGAAGAGCACCTACGGGTGTCCACTGCAGCACAAAATGATAATATTTGTATAGATTTCTTCAACTCTGGCCTTAGCTATAAGTGTTTCAATAAATTTTCATTTTAAATAGATTTATAGCTTTCATGTCTTGTTTCCATGACCTTCCCAATTCGGTCACACTTTTGTCTCCTCTTTATATAAATGCCTTGTATCATTTGCTTATTTTAATCTGCATGGAACAATTTTATCTCAGCCTATTCAGATAGAGCTGAACCTTTTAAGAAAAGTGATCTATAAGTTCCATGTGGAACCAACAGGGAGGTACCAGGTGGTATGAAAAAATCTGCTTACTTCTGTTACCAGGTAGTACTTTGAAACTCCAATATTGTTTAGGTGTTTATTTCTTGGAGTTTTTAAAGAGAGCTGATAATATTTAGGCTGCTAATGTAGGCATTTCAGTTGGACAGGCTAGATATAAGACATGGTTGGCAGTTATTCAGATGGGATTATGACCTGGACAAACATTTGTTGAGACAGGCAAAAGTTATTTTGGTTCCTGTTCTGATACTGTCACTGATTTGCTGTCTTGCTCTGAAAAGCTCATGCCATCTCTGTATTGGTTCCTTTTCTATTTTTTGTCTGTCTTGGCTTTTTTTTTAATTTATTTTTTCTTTTTTTTTAAACCTCATCAGGGTTGGGACTGTCACATTCTAACAGATGGTGAGGTACCTCACATAGCCCTGTCCCAGTCCCCATACAGGATCAGCACTGTTCCTGCAGTACCATATGTAAACATCTGCGAATTCTCAAAGTTAAAGTTCAGGGATCCAAAAGTATTAAAAAATGTTTGTCAAGTCAGTTACTCTGAACTAATTTTTTCTTGGGAATTTTCAAAAGATATTTGTTATATTAGAGCAGAGTATCCAGTTATCATGACACCCACAAACTGGCAATCATTAAAAAAAATAATCCTTTCTTCTTACAGAATCATGGAATGGTTTAGGTTGGAAGAGACCTTAAAGATCATCCAGTTCCAACCCCCCTGCCATGGGCAGGGACACCTCCTACTAGACCAGGTTACTCAAAGCCCCATCCAGCCTGGCCTTGAGCACTTCTAGGAATGGGGCAGTCCTCAACAGAAGGGTCTCTGAGGCTTCTGCTGAGTAAAGGAAAGAACCAATAAAGACACACAGTGCTAAATTCTGGGCATGGGATAATTTATCATACTAAGCAGGTTATACTTGCTTACAGACTTGCCTGGGTCAACATTTTAGGAAAAGACTGTATCTCAGATAGAAAACAACTGTGGCATTCTGATATCCAAACTGATGATTCAAATGTCAATTGAAGTAAAAATACACATCCCCAATCCTTTGTCAAGAAGATCCTGCTGTTCCAAGCGTCATACTGAATGGGTGACAGATGTACAGAAGATAGGAAAGATCATGAGATTTTCCTGGGTTTAATGGCATTTTCAGACAACCCTACCAAAAAAAAAAATAAAAATTCTGGTGTAAAATATGTTCCCAGCCAAGCACAACTTTGAAGTTGCATAAAGTTACAGAGTGTGTATGTCAGTAGATTTAAGGATAGCCCACCACACTTTATGCTTGGACTGGAAAAATCAGCTAGCTCTATAAAGAATTTATGCCCCTCAGAAATAATGATTATACTAAATTCAGGTTTATTTTTCCTTCTGAACTGCCCTGAAGAACTCCCTTAAATTTTCCAGAAGATGGGTGAGGTGGCTCTGACACCAAATCTGTCGCTTTCACCAAAATGAGTTATTACAGATGGAGCAAGGAGAAAACACTTTACTGATTCTACCAGTAATTTCATTAACTGCTTGGTTTCCCTGAAAGTGAGACACTCAGCTAAATTCAGTGGAACAGAATGGCTTATGCCCAAGAGACCATTTTCATGCTCTTAACTAACTTAATGTCACTGTTTTATCCCAAAAGAGCAATTTCAGGTATCAGGATTCTGAGATGAAACATGATGGACACTGCAGCCTCCCATTTTGCAAGATGTTTTCATAAACCTGGAAAAAGGCATCACATTCAAACATGGAAATCTTGCCTATTGATATGAAGTCTCAGCTCATTTGCAGCCCTGGGAACCAGGCCCTTGGTAGATGTTTGGATGTTTGAGTAGCTGTGTTGGAAGCAACTTCAGCACATAGGAAATGCAGGTGCTTCCCAGCATATCAGCAGTGGAGGCACATGGTTTTGCATGATTTAAACCTTGGGTTTAGATGTCTCACCTTTTCTGCAACCTTTGTGTGCTCTGCTACAGGAAACACTTTAGCAGCAGAGGCTGGGACCAGTTTGACATCTGGAGTTCCAGGTACTAATAATATTTTATTACATTTTAGAGAACTCACAGCAAGGTTCCTGGTACATATCTGCCCAAGACAGGTGGACACCAGGCTGCAATAATGCACTACTACAATTTTTTTAGTAAATTGGATCCTATATTATGGCTATTACATTTTAATTACTATGATTATTTTACATATATTTCAAACATAAATTGCGTCATTGCAACTGTGTTACTTATTGCTTAATTGGAATAAAAATGCCTTACTTATTTTTCTATCTTGGAAAAAAATCCTCCTCCATGCCCCCCTAAAATTTGCACAACACATCTATAGAATTTACTGCTTACAGTGGAATTCTAGCTTAAAAGATTGGCCAGCTGGCTGTGACTGAGCTCTTGTCTCTGTAAGAGAAAAAGCAGTCAGTGACTCAAATGCAGGCACATTGCTTTTATAGACCAGATTAAAAAATTCTCTTTTACCTTTCATTTACAACTATACAAAGGAAAAATAGATATTATAAGGCATTATGACATTCAGACAATAATGAAATGAATTTTCAAAGGACACACTCTTTTTATTAATAGTTCCTGGGAAAATGTAATTATTTGTTTATCAATATGCCGTATTTAATATTACCACAATTCATTACCTGTTGAAGGTTAGAATAATATATAAAAAACTTATACTAGCTAGCATAACTCTGATTAGACGTCTACATGGTCTGCTGTCTAAAGTGATGACATTATTTTTTCATTTATACTAATTTCATGTTCTAAAATAACAAGAATCATAACCTGTTTTGGCAACCACAGTTCACTAGATGAGAACAAGAAAAGTCAAATAAAGTAGATCCACTATGTCAAGGAGATGTAGGCAAAGTTTATTTTATGGCATTTCATAGTGAAACATAGCATGTGGGTGGCTTTTATGCATGTTTGGAAGAGATCATGGTCTGGGTTAGTAAGTATCACAGCAGGTGTACCTGTGATACGGCCACTAATGTGCACATCGCCTTTGGGGCAGTGGGTTTTACATTGTAAAGAAATGTTTGAGTAAGTGTTTGAATGCCATTCCTTGGCACGTGTTTATTAGTATTACAAATACAAACCCACCTCTTATTCATATAATTTATGGGTTTTCTTTGTAGTGCTTAGTGGAAGAACTGGATTCTTACAGGATAGAGTGGAAAATATAAAAATATCAAAACCAAAAGGGTTAAAGAATTTATCCAGTGCTCTGTTGACAGCTATGACTCTAAGTATTTACCTCCAGTTACACTGCTTATAAAATGAAGCACTGTTTTTCTCACATCCTTGAGGTTTTCAAGCTATTGTCATATACTACTGCAAAGCTGTAGAAATAAAGCCTTTCCCATCTCTTTCCCTTCCAAATGAATTTGAGAAACAGATGTATTATTAAACATTCATTCTTCTCCCTGTGTGGATTTTTTATTAAAAAAATTGTTTCCATGTTCTTGGATTAAGATTCTTTATTGCATAAGTAGACAGTTAGACATATTATTAAGCTTAGAGTCTGAGAGCTTGTACCTGCAGTAGAAACATTCTATTGCATTGCTTTTGGTTTTGGGCATGTGTTGCAGTTCTTGAATTGCTGCTACAGACACTTGGAGTTTCAGACAGATAACCCTAATTGTAAGGTACCAACACCGCACCAGCAACACGTTGACCATACGGCCAGACTTCATATGAGCAGCAACAATGAAGACAATTTTTTCATATATTTAAAGTTGAGCTGGATCAGGGACCTAATGCGACCACCAATCATATTTCAAAAAATATTGCTGAGCTTTTCTAGTCCTTGTCTCTTTTATTAGAAACATTTCCTAGATGGAGACCTGGCTAGTGTTTTGGGCTGTTACATACAAAAGGCTTTATTTTTGTTAGCTATTGAATGACTTTGTCAAGGGGTTAAGCTGAGATTTAGCTCCCCTATTTTTGTCAATCTAAACAAGTTAATGTAGCTTCATATATAGAGATCACAAGGGTTTTTGGGTTTTTTTGTATGCTGTGTATCTTACAAGAAAAACAGAGTGGCAAGACTTAAAATGTTGATGAAGTGTTCTTTATATTAAACATAGTGAAGCAAAGTTCTGTTCATGAGTATGTGCATTTATGATTTAATAGCAGGTGAAATTTCAGCCCTAAAGGGAAACAAAAATCCCTTTTCCACTAGTTACAATATGACAATAGTTCTGGAAATTTGCAAAGCACTGGACCAGCTAGGCTTTATTCCTCTGTTAGAGATACCACCTCAAAGACAAAACAACAATCATAGTCTGTGTACACTACCTTTTCTCCCTGTTTGCAATGTATACACCAATCTGGATTTAGTTGATGGAAGATTTTGTTGTTGAGATACAATTTCTCTGGTTTTCATCCAGAAGACCAGAATACTACAAGCAGGTGCTGGCAGGACTTCACCATATCTTCTCAGTGTCAATGTTGCATAGCCCTAGCTCCACCCTGAAATATGATCTGGGACTTGTCAGAATTTAATTGATCATATTTACATTTACACATGTACATGAATTTACTAACATACATAGGATATCGATGCCTATGTGGACAAATAGCTTTTCATTCATGTCCCAAGTATAGATTTCCTTTAGAAAAGTTGTTTTTTAAATATTTTTTTTCATGTAAAGGATTTTTTGCACTCATATCCAGACGAGTATAATTGAAAAATAAAACCCAACAATGACAGTGTAACTTGTAATGAGCTTATGAGAAGAGAAAGCTGAATGAAAATTAATGTTTTGTTAAGTTTGAAAAATTAGATGCATATGTGTAAGGAGATTCTAAAAGTTGAATATCAAATCTTGTTTTTATAATTGAGGCATTTTAATTAACGGATAGGTTTGATTGTGTTTTAAGTTATGTGAACGTGAACATGGTTTTATTTTTCTTAGTTATATTACTACTGTCACTAATTTGGGCAAAGGCTGAACCTCTGATGCACTATACAGGAATGAAGGCACGGTACTCTGCCAAGAAGAGCCTTTCTTAATTAAAAAATGCTTATATCAGTTTTCTGAAACTCTGACAAAACAATGAGAAGGCTAGACAAAAATGGCACTTTTAAAGAAAACTAGGAACAGAAAAAGATGAAAATAATATGGAAATGTCTCTTCAAGACAAATACTGCAACTACCACGTTGTTGACCCTTGAGCAATATTACGTTCAACAATAAATAGAACCATTTAACGTGTTAGGGACCTGACCTTATTGAAATCAATAGACAGAATTTCAGAGAGTTTTGAGAGCTTTGGGTAGGATCCAAAAAGTAAACTGGTACTCCTGGGGGACAATTTTTGCATTCCTCTTTTGGATTGTCATTTACACTGCTGTTGAAAATGTCATTTACCTTAGTATTAATGTAAAAAGCTAGTAGGGATTGTTTATCAACCAGCAATTATATTTCATTCTAACAATTATTGCAGAAATACTGGGCTTTTCATAAGACTAGGTATTTCTTCCCTATAGATATTTAATAACATCTAATCTTGAAACATGTAGTAGATTAAATGGCTTTTGTCAAATACAACTAGGAAGTAACTAAAGCTTTTTCTGTAGAGGTATTTGCCTTTAAAACAACTTTTAAACTATTTGTTGTTTTAGGCTTAAAGTCTACAAATAGAATAGAATATAATCTGAGCTTCTGGTCTTTCATCTGTGCTGATGGGGTTCATACTGAAGACTGTTTTATTACTGATCTTGTAGTCTTATTTAGTGAAGATTGTTATCAACTGTAATGTTACACTTGGGTCAGTAAGGGAAGAGCTTCGCTGACTGAAGGTCTCAGATTTGTTTTCTTCAAACCAAGAATGTCCTTGAAAACATTTTTATGTTACCATTGTGCTTACTCTAAATCACCAGCCTGTGGTTTTAAAGCTGACAAGTTGGGACTTTGAAGCTGTCACCAAACTGTTTTCTGCACTGCCCTCTTACTCATAATGGTCCTGAGTGCTAGTGTCTATACAGGAGCGGTCAAGCTTTCTGTGCTGATGAAAATGACATTACTCCCTGAAAATTGAGGTGCTACTCTACTCCGCTTCCCTGGCATTAAGCCCATGCACTCCAGATGATAAAAACCTCCAGTAGACCATAAGCAGGTGATGCAAATCAGAACAGGCATCTTTCTGCTCTGCAGTCAACCAGATCAGTCATCAGGGGAACCAATAGTTGCTGTTGGGTCTTGATTTCTTTGTTCCCTCTCTGCTTGGTTTCCAGCTGTATGGAAGAAAGGAATCACACTTCTTTCACCCTGTGCAATGTACTTGGGCAATCCAGTGGGAAGGATTTAAGGCATGTCTTCAAAAGGGTCCCAATCAGCACAAGAACTTGTTCTGGAAGGCATCCAGAAAAACTGGGTAATTGGGATGTTGGTGTCCCTATTTCCTCCCTGTCATACCAGAAAATATTCAATAACTTTGGTTTCAGACATGCACTGTAAAGTAAAAGGGATTTATTTTCATAGCCATAACTGAGTACACCTTTTCTTCCTCAAACACTCCCCATCTAGGACATCAACTTCGACAATCTTGCATTGTGGCTGACACTGTGGCAATTGTTTCATTGGTAAGCTATGCATAAAACCTGGTTACCAAACCTAGCTCTTTAACATCAGCATTGGTTTTATGTTTTGGTAAGATTTGAAGACAGATGTTACGTAAAGAAGTCCTTTATTTTCTGAACTAGTAGGAGGGATCAAAATCACTGGTTAGTATTCCAAGGAGTCATTTGGAATAGAAATGCATAAGTAAGTGATTATTTTTTCCTTGGAAAACAACAAATTAGAGCTGCATTTTCAGTTCACTTACAATTAAGTCTAGCAAGTAATATATATCTATAGCTAAAATTGTGTGCTGTATTTAACGAGTCCATTTCATGCATTACGAGTCCGTTTCATGTATTACAAAACCAAAATAATTGCAGAATATTAATTCTTTATCTTTCTTGTTTTCTTTTCCGGTTTAGTTTTTTTAATGATAAGAGATGGCTTTTCATGCTTAAATGAAATCTTTGCATATAAAGCTTGTGTTTTGTATGTCTTGGAACACAGCTGCAAATATTGAAATGATTACTGAAATATCTTGAAAACCCAATTTGTTTTTTCAAAAATATAATTTAGTGCACAAAGGCTAAAAAGCCATATGCATTCAGATTTTTTTTATTTGCAAAATATTAATGAAATTAAAAAATAAGAACACATATTTCATTTTAATTATAAAAGATAAAATTTTTAAAAAATCAAAAATATCTAAATCAATTTAAAGTGTGATTGACAGATCTGCATAGCTCTACAAATATCTGCACACTCAAGAGCCTGTCTTCTTTCCAGTTAATAGCTAAAACTTACCAGCAAGAACATTAAAAATGTCACTGGTGGCTTATCCAGGTTATCCTGAATTTTCTCCTCCCTGCTATCTGTGTATTTACCATTATACCTGAGCATGTGTTTTTCACACAATGTGGATGGCTAAATAAGATTGATATTCAGATGTGTTATTACCTGAATTTATGTTTTGATGTTTCTTTTGTTGTTCCAATATATTAAATATCAGAAGAAATGTTACAGACAAATGAGTGAGAGATTTGAAAACATATGCGCACCTGCAACTCTTTAATCAATAGACATTGGGATAACCTTGAAAGAAAAACTTGACTGAAATCAGTCTCAGCTGGTGGATAAAAAAATGAGGCTTTCAGGAAGCCATGGAAATATTTAACATGGAGGACAGTCCTAGAAATGATTTTAAAATGAAGTGCATGAAGTGCTATTCTGAGTAGGGAAATTTTTTTTCTTGGTTGGTGCGGTACTGATGTCAGTCATGAGGCTGATGGTGCAACTGCTCTCCCTATGATTAACCAGCACGGAATATACACTTGACACATCCCAGATTTGTATCTGTTCTGGGGAGGATGGGGGTAATTTGAGCCTTATGTTCTCACTCTGACTGTGGCTGGCTATTGGCAAGCGCAGATCCTTACATGATCTCAAGTTGACATGCTCCAATACTATTAATCTGATTCATCTGTGTTTGCCTTTCGTATACACTCAAATGCATCCTGAGGAAGAAGGACATGTTTTTTAAAAAAGCAGAATATACTAGCCTGAGGGATGATCTATTTTGATAGCAGTTCCTCTATTTGCCATACCAAAGAGGAAAATGATTTACTGTATCAGGCCAAAAATACTTTGCATTTCCAGCCTTTCCCAGTAAAATATTATGTTTAATGTTCTCACTACTTCTGAAGGCATGGTCAATAAAGCTGCTGCTTGACAGGTTCTTGACTCTTAAAGTTATTTTTCTTTGGCCAGAATCTGCAAAATAATATAATAAATGTGTTAACAATAAAGCCCTGATGAATAATTCTTGAAATAAATGTAAATATTTCAAATGGTTTGAAATTAATCAATCAACACTAATTTTTATTAGTGATTTAGGCACTTAGACACCAAACTCCATTGGTTTCTCATTGAAATTCAGGTATAAGAATCAGTGTCTCCTGGTTCCTAAGTCACTCAATTCCTGCTGGGCGTAGAGCAGTCCAGAATCTGAGGATACCTGAAGGAGAGGATCCCAAGCGGATGGGGTGAGGGAACTGAAGGGGTCCCTGAGGAAACGATCTTCAAAAACAGTTATGTGGAAAGTTATTAGAGTAGTCAGGGGGACAGATGCTGCCTTGTGCGGTGACTGTGAAAAATCATGAGTGTATCCTGTTTTCCAGTTGCGTGGTTTAATCATCAGATTACAGGCTGTTCTTGATTAGGATGCTGTCAGTCTTCCCTCACAGAGTTGTTCTACTTGGTGTAATTAACTAAATGTTTACCAGGCCAGAGATACCGTCATTGACTTGTGACTCCTCTCTGAAATGCAGAGTTCCTGAGTAAATTTGGAATTCACTGTCACAGGGCCTGATCCTTTACAGATATTCTTAATTGTGGTGTATTATAAGGAGCTGAACAGTCCTGTTTAACTCAGTAAGTAAAGTTAAACAAATGTGTCAACTTCTGTATGGCTGGAGCCTGAAAGAATGAGAACAATGTTAGTTGAAATAGATGCTTCTCCTTTGTTACGAACCTCAGAGTTCACAATCTAGCCAGAGCTAGTTAATTAATTTTTTTTTTGAGCTCCCTTGGAAATGTTACTTAGAGGTCTGCTTAGCAAAATTCAGTGTAATACAATAGGGTGTTTCTACTCTAGGTTCAGATTCTTGGTGTCTAAGCAAGTTGACTATGTGCCTGACCATCTCCTTATGTAATAACAAAATTTACATCCAAAAAGTCCCGTATCTCCTTCTTTGCCTCCAGGCATTGGTGAGATCAGAGGCAAATTTTGCTCATAAGCAGGATCCTGATTTGGCAGCGTGATCCCTTGGTCCCAGTGGCAGCATGGCCTTTCCCTAGCAACGTCACTCAGCTCCCAGCCAGTGGATGGGCTATGACTGTGCAGCTGCTGGACTATCTTTCACAGCACTGTTTCCTTTCTTGTAAATTGAGATCAGTCAGACATAATAACCAGGCAGACTCCTTATCATAAATCAGAAATATTCTTGAATTAAATTTTTCCTTTTGAAAAAAAATTAAAATTCAAAAAAATCATAAAACCCCCACTCTAGTTACTTTGCTTGTTGCTTCATTCAGACATACAATTGAGTTCCCTTACCTTTCCTAAACAGGATGACTGTATTCAGCTCAGCTTTAAAACCTACTTCTTCCTAGCAAAAAGTTCCAAGCTTATGAGTTGGGGCTGCTTAGCTTTCCCCATCCCTGTCAGCTCCTGGTCTCTGCCAGAGGTGGAGCTGATACTGCAGGAGATGCACTTTGCTCTTTTACAGATGCGCTTTTCCTCCATCCAGATCTTCTCCCTCTGACCACAGGCCATCTGATATGAGGAAGTTATAGAAAACATTCATTTACTGGATAAATGATGCTAAAATGGATTTTAACACTGAATTTATAGAGATAAAATTCATTAGAATGTCAGAATTAGTTATTAATTTCATGCAGAATACAAAAAAATCCAGTATAAAAGGATGCAATCTAACAGTCAAGCCAAGATCTTGTAACAGGGTAAGAACCATTGAAGACTATTCTTTTTTTTCTACCTGAATTCCATATCACCATTGATTTGTCATTCAGGACTACTGATTAATTATTTTATATTTCTCTCACTGTAGGAATAGAATTCATGACAGATGTGTAGACGTGTAGACATGAAGGGGAAGTAGACTGTGTCAGCAGTGAGAATACACAGTGTCACCATGAAAGCATCCACTACCCAAAAGGTCATAGAAGTTGTGACCATATCAAAACCTGCTTATCAGTAAGTACACTGAGTTCTCTAGATTATTTGGCAACACTGCTGCAAAAATAGGTTTCCCACGACCAAAGGTGGTGGATTTTGATTCATTCTAAGGAATGAGTACTCATTGCAGTGGTAAAATGAATGAGTCTTTGTCTCAACAAAATTAATTATACAATATATTATCTGCTCCTTGACTTCTCATAGAGCAGCTGAAGCTGTCTTTCAGCTCGTTGGCATCTTTTTTTCTCCATTATTTACTCCTGTTGGCAGAATAACAACAAAACCAAAATCAGCGCTGAAGCAGTCCAAGAACTAAAGCCATGTGATCTCAGCTCAGCCTAGAGTATGGGAGACAAAGCATTGCTCAAAGCCAGCATCCTGGCGGGTGACAGGATATGGCTGTGGCATGAAAAGCAGATAATGAATTCATTGGACTGCGTCATAATTTACTTTGTCCTTTCACCAGGAACGCTGCCAGTCACCTCAGAGCACAGTGTATGCTGCACGCATCGAAGGAGACTTGTTCAGCCTCCTGTTCCAGAAATTATGGCCCACCTAAAACAATCATGATTTATTTGTCTTCCCAGCCCCTTCTACTGATTTAGCTTCAGTAGGAGGTTCAGAAGCCTGTTTCTCTTTTACTGCCTTGGTCTGATGCAGTTCCAGATAACCCTGCTGACCATACCCCAGCTCCTGTTCAGCTTCACCCTTTGTGTTTGAAGAGCTGCTGCCAGGATGCCTGTACCAAGACCAGAGCCAAGGAGCCCCTCACTGCAGTATCCCTAGAGAGCTGGTTGCCATTTCATACCTCTGATGCTCCATCCCTTCCCTTGCAGAAGATTTCCAAGCTGCATGAAGCAACACACCAGGGAGAAAATTTCCTCATCAGATGCTGGAATTATAGACAGGAGAAAACGTAGTTGTCCCAGTCTCCAACACAGGGTCAGATGATCCATGCAGTGCACCACCCATGTGTATAGAAAGACAGCAAAATGATCAACATGTTATTCCTGTGACAAATGGAAAGGCTGTGGGAGAAAATATTAAGGAATCAATTTTGTTTCCGTAGGAATTTGTTAGTCTTCAGGATATTAATAGCAATATACCAATTTCTCTGCTATAGTACGAAGCTGTTAACCCTGATCTCAATCACTTGATGATTGAGTGATCTCAGACATGTAGTGAAATACTAAATATGTAAGAATGTATTCATATAAAACTAAAGAAAAGCAAAACACAGAGATACTAAAACTATATGGTAAAAATGAGGTGTAATTGTCTCAAATATGATAATCTCATCTTTGCAAATAAAGGTCACTTCTGAAATGATGTATTACTGTAGATTTCAGAAAGAAATGCAACAGAAAAATCAACTTTGTTTTAGTTTTGAGACAATTCCATGAAACAAAGGGAATTATACACTCTACCCACTATACTCTAAATACTTCTAGCATATTTTTTTATCTGAAATTTTGAATAATTTCACAAAATTACTGTTTTGTCAGAATGATTGCTGTAACGTGGTTTTTTCCACACAGATTATTCATCTTTAAGTGTTCATGGGCCATTTCTAAATGAAAATATGTATAAATCTTTTAAGATTAAATAGGGATATACCGGCATCTAGATTTTTTGTCTGCACATTGTTATACCTAATATAGCACCTGTACCCATCCTGTAAGTATAAGCAAAGGCAGGTGTGGGATGTAAGTTACCAAAATTCAAATTGTATGATTGACCTGCAAATATGTGAGAATATTTCCACTTTGATCTGCAGCAACTGTGGTAAGTACATCCATTTCCTTGTTTTCAAATATAGCTCCCTTTGCCCAGACTCAGCGAAGGTAGGAGATAGTCACCAGCACCTAATCTATGTATCTAGAGATCAATTTTCTCCACTGATTGGGTAAAAAGTCTCTATCCTACCACTCTGTTACCAGGCACGAGACTTCTAGATGGGCAAAAGCAGTATGACATCAATCCTACCATTTGCTTATTAGTTGCAGACAGCTGAAGGAAGAGGAAATATGTTTCTCTTTTCTGTGTCAGCCACTGCAGCTCACGAGAGATGGGGTCTGTTTCCTGTTTGTTCCTGGAGTTATTGCATTGTGTCACACTATCATTCTGACTTTCCAAGCTTTGCGAGATTATTTTATGAGTACTACTTAATGTAGCAAACAGGGTGAGTGTTTATCAGTGAACTGCTTTCTCAGAAGTCCTGTGTGCATGTTTCCAGGTATATTTTATCAGGATCTTTCTACTTGAGTTCAACGACAGTGAAGGTCTGGCTTGATTGATCCCTTTTCCTTTGCAGAAGAAAAGGCTTTTACATTTTGCAAAGAGAAAGCAATATCCTTTGTTTACTGTAAAACGTTTTCATGTGAGTGAAAGTATGTGAATTTAAATGCAATTTTTTACATTTCTTTGAAATTTTTGTCCTTTTATTGACATATGTTCCTTGAGTTTATTTCCACGTGTTTCAGCTTTGTTTTGATTATTTCTTTTTTACGGCATGCAGAGTTCTGGTGATCATATCGCCTCAGACAGCTATCTTTGATATGTTTCACTAGTAGCTTCAATAAACAATTTATGACTCTGATGTTTCTATTACTGTTGAAATTACTGTTGAAATTAATTTCTATGTACTTGGTAGTGTAGTCTAAGATATGTTGTGTTTTTATGGAAAACTGAAATAATAGCCCAGTCCTGAACAGTGATATTGTAGAAGCCCAGAATGACTCAAATGAAAGGAATCCTCTGTAAGCCATCTCCATCAACCTACTGCTCCAAATAAGGCTCACATTGAGGTCGGATCCAACTTTAAAGTTTCGAGGAAATTTTAGCTCAGAAGCAGTCAAATTTAGGTAAAATATGTTCCATGTCAGTTGCCTTTGGGCTTTAGACTAACAGGTAGATGAGAAGAGCAAACTGGGCCCTGGGAAATGGGTTTGAAATAGAAAGGAGATGCGTTCCCTCTGCCTTTGTATGGTTGTGCTTAGATTAAAAAGAGTTCACTGAGATAAAGCGTGAATTCTGACTAGTGCAAATGGAAGAAAAATCAGCCTCTTGGTAATAGTTTTGCATGCTGGAATGTGTTATTTATTTTATATCCACCCTCTCTTCTATGAAAAAGTGGCTTGGTGACAGCCAAAAAGGCTTAGGACAGATTAGATCCAGACTTGTGACACAAAACATTTATTTTCAACTGGAGATTCAAAATGTTCTATTCAGCAGACATCAAAATAACTCAAAATGTTGTTCTATGTCTTTGATGTATGAAGCCTGAAGAAATGTGGCTGCCAACTTTTATCTGATTACTGAATCTTTATGGTCTGATACATTCTAAGATGCAGAGTTCAAAAGATGTTTGTATTAGAGTATATAGGTAACCTAGGAATTGTCAGACTTAAGCAGACCAGTTACCCATTATCGTCTCTCCAAGTAAAGCATTAGCTGCTTAAGAGAAAGGTTCCAGAGGTCATCAGTAGGGAAGGAGTTGCATACTGCGTGTAACTCATCCTGCAGCCTTGCTGCATATAATTCTGTAGCCACTGAAGAATTATATTGTATATGAAAAAGTTGTTTTTAAATTTTGCTAAGTTCTTTACTTGCACAAATCCCTATGATAAAGATTTTTATATTTAAATGACTTATTACAGGGGAAAAAATGTTTCATTTTCTCAATGTAGAAGACTTTTCCTATTCATTTTATGATATGTTTTATTTTTAGCCTTCTTAAACTAATGAGGAGCAGCTGCAGCTTGGGGATACTGAGCCTAATAGAGCACTTCACTGACACAGATGCAACTCTTCATGAACTGAACAGTTTATTTGGTTGCTTCTTTACCTTCTTATTCAAGTCCAGTTAATCAATATGATCAGAATAAAAGGAGAGAAGTTGGGAATTGGAGACTCAAAACAATCTCTATTTCTTCTTTCTTCCTACTATATACCCTCTCTTTCTCTTCTGTACATTCTGTACTGTACTCCTCAGGGTTCAGACGGTAAGATTTGATGTGGTAAAATGTGCTACAGAGATGTCCATAATCAAAGTTAATTTGCTCTGTATTTTCATTCATTCTCTTTTCCTCATTCATTTTTCCAAAACCTTAAAATAATTTAAAATATTTTCAAAACTTATTGACATACTCAGAGGTCCAAACTAATGTCATGGAAGTTTTTCATTACTTGAGGCATTTTTTCCCCCTTATCATGCTTTTTATTACTTGCATGTTTCCCCGTCCCCAACCTCTTTGCTATCAGTCTTTACTGTTTCTCCTTTTTCACCATTTTCATGTTCCATTCTCCTCTTTTACCTGAGATCACTTTTTTTTTGGTTTTCAATATTGTAATAAGCAACTAAGTCCATGTGTTTTATCTTTTTTTTTTTCTTTAAAAAAAATTTATTCTGGAATGAATAAATTACAAACTGGCCTTTACTTTATATTTCTGGTTGACCAGAAAATCTCTTGCTTTTTATTAAAACCCATTGTCATGTGGAACTCTGCCTTGTCTGAGCTCAGTAACCTCTTTCCCCATAGCTTCCATGCTCAGTTTTAGGAGTGAGAGCCTTGCAAAAAAAAAGTTTCATAGCTCTCCTGCACAAGAAGTTTTTAGGCTCCTTGGCTATGTTGGGAATCTGAAAGTCTGAGAAAAAAGGTCCACCTTTTCCATCATAGGAGCATTCTTTGCCTCCAAAATGTTAATTTCCCATGTGGGTGACATATTCTATTTGGTTCAGTGCTAGACAGGTGAAGCCAGGCAGAAGATGAGCCAACCCTAAAGAGAAGGTAAGACATAATTGCATTACAAGCTGGTAGAAGTCAGACTTGTTTAACAGAAAATATATTGGTTTTGTTCTCCCCCCCAAACCAATAGAGAAAAAGTTTAGTGTAGTTATAGAGAATAAGCTCACGAACATTGTCAACTTCGATTCTCTTAGAACTTTTGAATAAGACAGTTCTTATTTTATAATACAGTTAGACAGTTAACTTCCTGGGTCTCCTTTAGAGATCTTCAGAGGAAGTGTCATTAACTGCTTTGTAAAGGATTAGAAATGGGGTTTCTGCTGAATGATCAAGCTCCTAGACAGTATTATAGCATAAACAAACAATGCCACACAATTTGTTTATGACATGCTTTGCTATATAATAAACCCTCCTGAAGAGAAGCCAATTTTTTCTTTCACTAACCAAAGATACTTCAAGCGTGGTAGGCCAATTGTGAGGTTTTTCTGAGTTGTTTTTTTTATTAATTGCCTGCCATCCTTTTGAACACCATTAAAAAAAAAGGACAAATATGTATTAAATTAGAAGAAATTGTTAATATGAATTAGGACTAAAAAAACCATGCATCTGTTTTCTGCCCTATCAAAAAAATATCCGACAAACCCTTCAGAAAGACTTTCACAGCGAAGAGAGAGAAATGGTTAATAAAGGTACAGCTAGGTCATTGAAAATGACTTGAAGAATTTCCATCATCTCTCCAAGGCTAGATGTGCTGTCCATCCTGCATACTTTGATGATCTCCCACATCCATTCAGGATACTCAGAGAGCTGCAAAAAAAGCAGAGCTCAGGTCCTGTGACGCTCCAATTGACAAGCAAATTCAGTTGGGAATGCTAGTGTTAGGAAAGGTAGTTGCTAAGCGGGGCCATCAGTTACATCTTGCAATCATTATCTATATAAATTAGTTTGAGAAGCAACATCTTAATTGGGACCATCACTGACATTTACAACATTTAAGGAGGCAAGAGAGCTGTCACCAGAAAAAGAAACCAAAACAAATCCTGAAGTCCCATAGGAAGAATCCATTTTTTCCCCTGAATGTCAATGCCTTTTACTAGTCATGAAAATTATGGAACGGGCTGTTGAATCAGCGACAGGCTTAACAGGACTAGAAATGAGACACTGATATCTTTAGAAAATGAAAACTATTGTTGGATTAAGGGAATACTTTTATTTAATTCTGACTTTGGAATTTCACTAGATAATAGCTTTTGAAACTATTGCATTCATGAAGAAAAGAACCTACTTTGGATGACTTAGCTAATTATTTTTTTTCTTTTGGTGTTTTTTCAGCTCAGAATTTCTTTAATGAACGTGCTCTGTTTTTAGAGCAGAGACATGGAACTACACCAGTTACACATTATGTGACTGTGCCTGCAAATATATGGCAGTCTCAGATTCAATGCCAAAGCTCTATGGACTCCAATCAACAACTGGCACTTAATTCAATTCCCTAGCCTAAGTTATAGTAACTAAGCCATCTGAAGGTTCATGTAACCATCCTATATTTATGTAAATGGCAGCTTTAATCCAGGAATAAACAAAACTCAGTCAAATGCCTACTAAAATCTCTGGAAGTTGAAACATTCCCACTACAATTCTGTGTTTCTCAGCATCAGTGGACATGTTGCGTTGACATTGCTTGGGTGGTGCCAAGCATGCATACAATGAATCATAGAATTGCCTAGGCTGGAAGGGACCTTTCAGATCATCTAGTCCAACCATCAACCTAATACTGACAAAAACCATCACTGAACCATATTGCCAAGCACCGTGTCTACCTGTCTTTTAAATACTTCCAGGGATGGTGACTCAGCGACTGCCCAGGGCAGCCTGTTCCAATGTTTATTAACCCTTTCAATGTATCCAATCTAAACCTTCCCTGGTGCAACTTGAGGCCATTTCCTCTTGTCTTGTCTCTTGTTACCTGGGAGAAGATACTGACCCCCAACTCCCTGCAACCTCCTTTCAGGTAGTTGTAGAGTGCGATAAGGTCTCCCCTCAGCCTCCTTTACCCCAGGCTAAGCAATCCCAGCTCCCTCAGCCACTCCTCATAAGACTTGTGCTTGAGACCCCTCACCAGCTTTGTTGCCCTTCTCTGGACACACTCCAACACCTCAATGTCTTTCTTGTAAGAGAGGAGCCCAAAACTAGACACAGTACTTGAGATGGGGCCTCACCAGTGCTGAGTACATGCAGTCGACCAACACCCCAGGTCCTTTTCTGCCAGGCATCTTTCCAGCCACTCTGCCCCAAGCCTGTAGCGCTGCCTGGGGTTGTTGTGACCCAAGTGCAGGACCTGGCACTTGGCCTTGTTGAACCTCATACCATTGGCCACTGATCCAGTCTGTCCAGATCCCACTGCAATGCCTTTCTATCCTCAAGTAGGCTGACACTCCCACCCAACTTGGTGTCATCTGCAAAATTACTCAATCCCCTCATTCAGATCATTGATAAAGATATTAAAAAGAACTGGCGCCAATACTGAGCTCTGGGGAAAACCACTTGTGACTAGCCACCAACTAGACTTAACTTCATTCACCACCACTCTCTGGGCCTAGCCCTCTGGCCAGTTTTTCACCCAGTGAAGAGTAGTCCTGTCCCAGCCATGGGCAGCCAGTTTCTCCAGGAGAACGCTGTGGGAAACTATATCAAAGGCCTTACTAAATTCCAGGTAAACAACATCCACAGCCTTTCCCGCATCCACCAATTGTGTCACTTTATCATAGAAGCAGGTCAGGTTTGACAAGCAACCTTTCATGAACCTGTGCTGACTTGGCCTGATCACCTCCTTGTCCTTCATGTGCCACATAATGGCAGTCATGATGATCTGTTCCATGGCCTTTCCAGGCACCAAGGTCAGACTGACAGGTCTGTAGTTCCCTGGATCCTCCTTCTGGCCATTTTTGTGGATGAGCGTCCAATTTGCTAACCTCCAGTCAGCTGTGACCTCCCCAAATGAGGAGGAGTTTAAAATTCTCCCCAGGTAATAGTAACGGAGCATCTTGAAGTCAGGCTAAAACTTCACAGCAATGGCAAAAGGCCCTTATCTGACTTTGGGGTCCCTTGTACTTCCTCTCTCCTTCACCCACCCTCAGGGTCCTTTTTCACTGCATTTGGTTTGAGAGACTTTCTAATAATTGTTCTCAAGAATATTTTTCTCATGGGCAAGCTAATATCTCCCTCCTCTCCAGTCTAATTTCTCAGGAAAAGCTGAACTGCATTGGCCCAAATCTCCTTGAAAGATAAGAGTTTGAGTCAGCTACCCTGGTGGCTCAAAACGTAAGCGACTGAAAGAAGGAGCTTATGATAAGAAGTCTTGGGCAAATTTAATGACTGATAAGATTGAAAATCCAGCCTAAAATGGCATATAAACTAATCTAACTTGTCTAACTCAATTGTACTTTTAATAAGATGGGATTCGTTTCCAATCTTTTCCTTTCTTTCTTTCTTTTTGGTTTTGTTTTGTTTTGTATTTTTAATAAATGACTTAAATCTAACTCATATCTATTTAAAGAACTTCCGTGTTTAAGGTATGGGAAGCTGAATCTGATTTTGGCCAAAACCTATGAACATTTTATATGTAACTTTAGTTGTTGAGCATCTGGGATTGATCACACTGAACCTGTGTTAAAAAGAATATGTTCGATAAATCCCAGATGTTTTAATATGGCACTACCTCCCAAACTAACTGGATCAGGATGGGAAACAAACGAAAGGTAAATGCTTTAAAATTAAAGACTTAAGTAGGCTTAAATGTAGGCAACTTGAAGGTGATGGAAATGGTGGCATTGTGTCCGAATAGGTGTGGGGTCTTTACATTTTCTCCATTTGTTGTTTTTGAGGGCTGAAATCTTACACACACATTGAACTAGAGAAAAATGCTTAACCTTGTGAGTGAAGGTGGTGTTTAGATCCAGTCTCTCTTACTGGTACCTGCACTTCAGCCCTATTTCATTCTACAGCTGTACGTTAATGGTTTTCTAGCAACCTTTAATGGAAAACTAATACACATGGTAACTCCAAGGATAAGAACAGCAAAACAGAAGTGGTACTCAGATACTTGGCTGGTAAATTTTTACCAGTTTCTATGTAGCATAATAAGAGATAGAGCAGCTAATAAAAAGGCACACAGTAAGTTTGTTAACTTTTTCCTACAGCTGACACATGCAAGCATAGTAATGTCTTTGACTGTATCACTTTTCTCTTTTGGACTGTTTTCCATCCCTGATTTTGGCTAAACCAGGCATTTCAGTGCTTCATAAAATAATCTGGCATTTAATCTTCCCTGCGCTCCTACTTCCAACCCACTTAAAGTGTGAGAGAAATGTTTATACAAGAAGTTTGATGTTACTGCAGCTTGGAGAGTTGTCCATGATTTTTGCTAGTACAACGGACATGGCGAGGGGAAGTGGCTTTTGTTTCACTGTAGTGGCAGGTCAGCAAAAGTATAATTGTTACCTTTCCCATATTGTTTTATAAGCATAAATAACCAGTACTCACGCTTTGAGGCCTGTGATGAGGCCAAGCAGAATTAAAAAAAAAGGTAATAGTATAGACCAAACGTTGCAAATTAGGCCGAAAGGGAAAGGAGCCTGAGATCGATTGAAATAAAAGAAAATTTCCCATTTCTTGTGTTTAAAAAGGTAACAGTTTTAGCTGGAATGTGAAGTAGAATTTATCCTCCAGTGTGGTCTGCTAAGTAGAGGTAAAACAGCTTTTTCTGTTCCTTTTCACTAGGGGTAGCACGGCTTAAGATGCAGTGTGGAAATCTCTCTGTCAAATTTGGCAATTTATCTTTCCTCAAAGTAACCTAATTTTGTTTGCTCCAGTCTTATGCGGAAATTGCCATCTATTGTTCCAGAGCATCCTGGTCATTAACATCTTAATTGTCCATATCACTTTTAGTTTCTTTATTTTCTTTTGCGCTTGATTGAACCATTTTTCTTAGTTTTATTTATAGCCAGAAATTACGCGTACACTGTCCTCTAAATGTGTGCATGTGTGCACACATTTGCTACCCCACAGAGCCATACTGAAAAGAAATTTTTAACATCACGAGTCAGTTTCACTGCAAAAGTACATACTGCATTATGGAGAAATAAAGTGTTTCATTTTCTTGGTTGGGAATATACTGAAAGCCTTTACCTACAAAAATAAAAGCAAGTGGTCTTTTTTGGAACACTGTATTCTGAGACAAGGTAATTAATTTTGGAATTTGTGATTAAAAAAATATTAATTACCTTTAAGATGTCTAAAGTATTGAGTTGTATTTTTCCACCTAAAATACAGAAGTATATGTAGTCAAGACAACTACTGAGGTAAATGTTATTTAATGATGATCATGATTAAATCATTAAATGATTTAAATTGGGATTAAAAAATCACTAAAAGGACAAATTTTAAACTACATTAAATACTTGATCAACATTCCAAGAAATTTAAAACTAATAAGTTAAAAGCACATAAATCAATAGTGACAACACAAATACTACATGAAGACAGACTTCAAGTAATATAATATTACAAATACTTCTACTTTAGAAGAAACATTAATGTTTTAACCAGAATTGATAACAGAGAAATAAGTCATAGATAAAGTTCTTACTTTGAACTACTCTTGCCTTTTTTTTTAGGTGTCTTGCGATAGTGAATGTTATTTTACCTTTTAGCATGGGGCGTCCCAGGTGCAATAAAGTACAGTCTAGGAACTTCTTTCTTAGAAAAAGCCATGTTTCTTAGAAAAGGTCATTTGGACTTTTATAAACATGGCTGTAGTGTTTCAGACAAAAGCTTCCTCTAGCCCAAGATTCTGTCTCTGACACTGCCAGTAGCAGATGTTTCAGAAAAAGGAACAAAAATTGAGTGAGTATAAAGTGATAGTCCCCATGGCATATCTCCCAGCTGCTGGCAATCTGTGATGTAGGGAAATTCTGAACCAGAGGTTGCAACCTTTCATCCACATTTAATAACACCCCATGAACTTTCTCATGATTGTACCTAATAGCTTTTTGAACCATTTATGCTTTTGGCATCCTGTATACCTCATGGCAATGAGCTCCATAGATAAAGTAGGTAGACGTGAACAACTGGGTCTGCCATTTGTTCTTAAACCTGACTCCTGATACACTTCTTTATTGTCCTGAATAAAGGCCTAGTAAGTATTCATCACCTCCTCGTTATTTGTGATTTTATATTATCTCTAGTCATAGATCTTCTCAGTTGTCTTTTTTTGCTGAGTTTTGGAGGTTTTGACTAAACTCCCCTTCCAAAAAGGCTATTCTAGATCTCCGTCTCTTAAAAATGGGTTAATTCCACTTACCTTTCAGAACTGACCTGAACTGTCTGAGTTAGCATCTTGATCACTTACCATTCCTGAAGAAAACCTCCATATAATGATTAAAGTTAGATGAGATTAAGCCAGGTCTCAAGATTCAAGTTTCAAACTGTACAGAAAGATCAACTGTTGTACTTCCACAGTTACTGACAAAGTTGTAGTACAGTGTACAGGACACAAACACTGTATTTTCTTTGATAGTCAGGAATAAAAATGCTGTAAAATTTGTTATTTTGAGGTAAATAAAATTGGAAATTTTGGGCACGTGACCCTTTATCCTGTTGCACCTTGTTCATGGGAAAAAGGACTTCCAATTTATTTTGACTGGTGGGTTTGTTCTGACTACGTGAGATTAGTCCTCAAAGAAAGCGCACTCTAGATGTAGATATTCTTTATGAATGTTTTTAAGTTTGTTGACTCAGATAACTGGGTGCCACTTTATTGAAATCAGTGGAGCAATTCTGATTTACAGCAGCAACAAATCTAGCTGGCTTTTACTTTTTCTGTTTATGTAGCTATTACAATGTGATAACGAAGTGTCCAGCTGGTCATGAACTTTTAGCATTCCAATATTCTCTGCTGGGTCAGATATTAGAAAAGATGTCTGTTTTACCAGAGTCTTGCAGATCTAGCACATTTAAGAAGTGCCAAGAGGCTGAGGTACGAACACAAGTGTAGTAAGTCAGCAGCAAATACATGGGCTGTTTCAAGTGTTCTTTGAACTACCTCAGATAAAACTCCAGGCTTTCTATATGGTCAGCAGAAAATGATAGGCTTCTTGGGCGGGCGAGTTAGAGCACAGAAATGAGGAGTTACATTTACTGTCAAGGTAGCTTAGATACTCGGATGAGTAACTAGAGTTAGAAGATATAAATATTTCCCCAGTAGATTTAAGTATTTATGCCAAATCTTATAATCAGTTTGAATCTGAAGGTATTGGTAGAATTATTGGTATGAATAAAAAATTGTCTTCTGCTAGTACTAGCAGCATATGTTATCTCCAGAAGAGAAAGGCAATTAACCACTTAGTTTTTGTGACATAGGGGAACAAAATCTGAAGCATAGTGCAAAAATCAGAGTGCTGATGAAAACTTGATGTTGTTGCAAAAAACCCCAAGAGTTTATAATTAGCTATGAAAGATAGTAAAGATATTAAAGATAAAGATATTAAAGTCTGTTGTAATACCTGGAAAACTAGGTAATTCTGGAGTAAATGATTTAAGTGGAAATAACTGTATATGCAGTATTCAGTTGCATACTGAACAGAATGTCTGTTGTTTAGATGCAGCAAAATGGCACCATAGGCACTATTCATTTGAAAAATGAATGTCACAATTGAATGAGAGCCATATGGATGGAATATATTGAAATAATTACGATGAAGGAGATGTGAGATCTGTCATCATTTATAAAAAAGGTGACAAAAATGCAAAAGCAAGTGCAATATTTGGGAGTGAGGAGTTAAAGTAATAGGGATATTACAATTATTTTTAAAAAGTTGCTAAGTCATTTTTTGTCTTTAAAATGAAAAAAATCAGAAGCAGGAATATATTCGAGTAGATTTGTGCAGAAACAGATATTCAAGTGTCATGGGCTAATCTGGACCCTAACATGTAGATATGGACGATGAATCAGAGGCTTTTCCCAGGAAAGCACAGTTGCAGGGCTGTGCTCCACAGCGCAAGGGCCCTTGCAAACATTGGGTTGAATCTGATAGAGATATAAGTGTTAATCCAAAACATTTACTTTCTTGAGCCCTGTTCTCCAGAGTGAAAATTGCAATCTTGCATTTAAGTATAAAGTCTTGACATAAAATAACTAGGAGTAGTGAAAAGATGTCAGAAACAGATCTTATGGTTCCGTGAGGTCTCATAAGGGTATTTTCATCAGACACTCAAACTGCCTTTGGTCCAGTTTTAAAACTAAATATGTGTTCCCGCAAATGCTATTTAAATAGTCCCACTGGGAGAAGTGCCTACACCTGAATGTCTCCAAAGATGCCTAAGCGGGGAACTCAACCCCTCTCCATAGGGTCTGTGCTCACCTCATGGTGCATTTTGCACAACGCCTAAGCAGCAAGCTCCTTAAAGCCAGCAGTAAGAAGGCTGTGCTGATGAAGATATTTCTGCACCCAGAGGGGAGTGAGGACAGCTTCCTTCTTACCTGTTGTTTGAATACTTCCCTAGGAAATGGGACAAAGAAGTTGTAGTTTTCCTTAGCCTGAGGAATCTGGCTTCAAACAGCAGAAAAGTACCCTAGTAACCAGGTTACAGGGCTTATCTCTGTGTTTTCTGCATTCACTATTTGTTGTCAAACGCGAAATACTCCTTTGACCAGGAACCGAAATGTAGGACTCATAGGTGAGGTGGGATTCAAAGACTACCTTATCTTCAACCAGCCAGTCTGAGTGAATCCAAGTGTCCTGCTTTTCATGTAAATGCTCTGACATGTACATTTAATATATATATGTCCTTATATATATATAATACATTTATATATGTGCATGTAGTATACACATAAAAATGCACATACACATATAAATAAAAATAAATATAAAAATAAGAATAAATATAAATATAGATAAATATAAAGGCACAATTTCATCAGTGTCATTACCTCTCTTGACTTGGTATTCTTAATCTCTGTGACTGGGACTCAAATGTGAGCAGGGATTAAAATTAAGGATGCCAGTCTTTGCAGAGTCACATTCTTAAAAGTACTTCCAAACTTTGCATTTGTATTTCTTCAGTTCATAAATAATTTCAATATATTGTTATGCTTAGAGTGGGTCCTTAGAATCACATAGGTTTTGCGATGGAAAGATACGCACACAATAGTTTCTGCAACAGAAGTTGCACTGTTACCACTAGATCCTGTCAAAGTAAAGCCAAACCACTAGAAAGCACAGTGCACTAATCAGATTATTCCAGTGTCAAGGTTTCTATGTAAAACTACACATGAAATCAGAGCAATGTGGTGCTAATGTGGTAGTACTGCTGTTACAAGCAAACCTATACTGCCAGTGCACTACGAACGCTTCACACAGTGAAGGGCTGCCGATACTGTCAAGGCCTTAAAATGTGAAGGTTTCATTAGTGTGTTCCTTGAATCTGTAACGTTATCCCTTGGAGATTATCTTTCACTCACTAGAAGATGGTTTTATATATATGTCTGATTTCTCTCCTTTTTTATTTAATTAAGTTCACCTTGACAACAAAAATGAGAAGGTATTCCTGCCATGTCTGTTTTAATTAAAAGAAGCGTTCACTTGGCACTATGTCAGTAGGGAAATATTTTACTGTAACATAAATTTTGTTACTTTTGCTAAAACTTTAAGTTTACACTGGCCATGTATGTTTTCACCTTAAATCTCTGGATAATACTCCTGTTTCTGGTCAGCTGATTAGGGAAACTGAACAGTTGGAGAAGTGAACTTTGCTGAGACTTTCTGTATTTTCAGTTTAGTCACTATAAAAATGAAAACACACAGAATTTCAGGAACAATTTTGAACTTGCATTTCTTGTACTCTAGCAGTATTGACACCGAGAAGACTTTACTTGTGAATTGCATTAAGTGCAGAATTTATATTTGCTTTGCAAAGGGCCAGAGATAGGCACCATCTTGCACTCTCTATAGCATCCAGCATAATGATGCTTTTAATCTTGATGACTCTTATTCTACAAAACAAATAATCTCTATTATATTGACTTCCTTATGGCAATATATATTAGCACATATTAGCAAAACATAGTGTTTTGATTGTTTCTCTTCTTTTCCTACTACAGAAGCTTCACAACCAGCCCCAATTTTCAAACAAAGACTTAAATATTTATTCTCCTTGGTCAGTTTACTAATCCACAATTAGTTATTTGATTGCACAGTGTTTAAAGAACAAGATTGAAGACTCCTCTTAAAATAGCTGTATGAAAATAAACCACCATTGTAATGTTGTATCCTTCATATCAGTTGCCCCCAACCCATCCCTCACAAGTGACATGTACTTCTGATGTTGGCGGTGGCCCTTCATTTTGCTTTCCTCTACATGCTTTTCCAAGGGGAAATATTGTGGGAGAAAGAAGTAGGTTTAAGATGGAAATAATGTTGTTCATCATCTTATCAGCTATATTTATGAAATATTAATATTACATCAGGGAAAAAAAAATTGAGCTGAAATCCTGGAGAATGTGTTTTATGTCATAAACTTCCATAACCCACTGACACTGAACAGCTTTAGCATTCAGCACAACTGTTTTCTCTCTGAAATCTTGTTTGTGGCAAAAGAACAAAAAAAACATGTACCATATTTTCTTCTTGTTCTTAGATTTCTTTAGTATTGACTGATGGATTTATGGCATATGACTGCATACATGTGCAGATGAATATGTAAATAACTACAGAGAAAAGGAGTTAATTTAGTATGCTAATCTTCAGCCAGATCTGTTGATGTCTGAGAAAAAAAATCCAGACATTTTGAAAGTACAAAAGTTATTTTACTTGTCTTTTATTTAGTCTTTTTGGAAACAAAACCAAAATTGAGATAAAAGAGAAATATTTTTAACAGTATCCTATCTATTGAAATATGAGCATTTTTTTCTTTAGAATGAGTAATATTGTATGTCTAATTATTTAGACAGTAAAGGCATAGTTATATATGTTGATGAAAAATAGAAGCAAAAATAATTTCCTTTTCACTACCAAATTTTCCAACTATAACTGGATTATAGCTATTAGAGATAGGTTTGTGGTGCATAATGAGATATTTTATTGTATTTTGGTCATATCTCTAATATGGAGGTGTATTTAAAATACTGAGCAGAAATCAAGATTTTATAAAGAGTTTGGAACAAAATAGACCTTCAATGATGAAAAAGTCGAAGAAAGTTCTCTTTTCAGGGAAAATCTGGAAGCAGAATAATACCAAGCATCAAAAATAACTCAGCAGAGAAAAAAACCTGTAATGGTATTTCTCCAGCGCTGTACACTTTGCAATTACTTAAATGATACATCTGTTATTATAGAAAGCATTTTGAAGGTTGAGAGTATAGGGGTAATAATATAATTTAAGTAAACATCATTTTATACTAAAATAATTTTTATATTCTTTTGGAATTAAAATCTTCCTTACTATTTTGCTAAAATCCATTGTCCTTCCTTTATCAGGTCTTCTATATAAGCCTTAGCAAAAAAGTCAGAACTAAGATAAAATATGGAAAGAAAACATAATTTATGAAACACATTCCTTTTTTTTTTTTTGTAGACATCTTCAAATCACCCAGCTGTAACATCCTGATAATTACCAAAGGGTTTAGATAGAAATGCGAAATAAGGTGATGTGATCGCAATTCCATTTAAACATTAGAAAAAGCTTTTGTGCTGTGAGGGTGGTCAAACATTGGAGCAGGTCACTGAGAGAGGTTGTGGACACTCCATTTTGAATGTCCACTTTGAATATCTCCAAGATATTCAAAACCTGACTGGACACAGTCCTGACCAACTGGCTCTGGCTGACCCTGCTCAGAGCAGGGCTGGACTGGATGAGCTCCAGAGGCACCAGCCAGCCTCAGCCATGCTGCGGTTCCCTTTGGTGGTACTGAGCCAGAGAACTCTCACCATAACAATTTGTTAAAATTCAGCTAAAATTATCTGTGGTTAGAGTTACACAAGAAAAATCACATCAAATTTTGCATCAAGAATATCTATTGCTGATATAAATGTTGCATGGTGCCCCTGTTCATTATAGATCTGATCAGTGCGTGACATATGTCTCACAGTTCCTGTTTTATATTTGAATTGGTAGCAGTAAGAAAAGTGGTTATTATCCATACTTAAAAAGAAAATCTTTTTAAGTCACAATCTTGTTTGGTATAAATTTAAAAAGCCTTTTTGTTGATGTGAATGAAGGATTAACAGTAACATGCTTCCTTTCCCAAGAACAGTTTGAGAATACAAGATTAGACTAAGAAATCAATACTTATAGGAATTATTGGGAAAGATTCACTTAAAGTTTTTAAAACTGTTGCAAACTGTTATTTAATGAAAAAAAGTGTAGTTAAAAAAAAAATATTGTGTAAGATAGGAAGATGAAAAAATGAGGCTTGTAGTATAATTAGTAGTTTCCTCCTAAAAAGCCATCCAGTTTAAAACCTCATTTATCAAGTGTGAATCATATGCATATCTGATATACAAAAGGTCAGAATGCATTTTCATATTCTGAGGGCTTGATTCCAGAGCCAGATTAAAATTTAATGTACAAGAGAGGTTATATAGTTTTTGGCTACAGTTCCTTTACAATATATTCATTTTAGATGCATTAGAAGAGTGTTACAGAAGGATATTTTAAGTTAATAGATTTAGCAGATAACAAAAATAAAACTGCTGTTATTTCATATGACCATAAAGAAAGTTCAGAGCAAGCCAAATACAATTAGAATTTACATTCTAAAAGGAGATGATAGTTTTATACTTAGAATAGAAAAAAAATTTGGTGCTATGTTTGTCTTTTGATGAAAGTAGAGAATTTTCAGTTCAGACTGAAAATTTGCTGAACCTTCTTTAACTTGCAAGAATGGGCCTCTCCTCTCCTCTCCTCTCCTCTCCTCTCCTCTCCTCTCCTCTCCTCTCCTCTCCTCTCCTCTCCTCTCCTCTCCTCTCCTCTCCTCTCCTCTCCTCTCCTCTCCTCTCCTCTCCTCTCCTCTCCTCTCCTCTCCTCTCCTCTCCTCTCCTCTCCTCTCCTCTCCTCTCCTCTCCTCTCCTCTCCTCTCCTCTCCTCTCCTCTCCTCTCCTCTCCTCTCCTCTCCTCTCCTCTCTCTTCTTTCAGTAAAAATCTATCACTCCATCACTATATTTTTAACTCCTTTAGTAAAAATTGTGTGAAGTTTTAATAAGCCTATCTTTGCCAGTCTTAAATTCTACACTGGTTTTTGCATAAAGTGGATTTCTTATGGAAGCAGTATCAGAAGAGGTTGCAAGTACAAAGAAGCATCTGCATGCAGGTTGCCTGGGAAATGTGGTAGGCCCACAGTCCCATTTCAAAGGAGCTAAAGCTCATGGGAAGCCAGAACTGCTGTTTGAAGTGCCAATCTTGCAGCTTCTTCTAGTTAAGAGGAGGTTTCTACATCAGCTTGAGGTACACCTCATTGCAACTATTTTTCTCATAACACTCAGATGAACCATGTGGGTCCTTCTCACATCATGCTATTCAGACACAGAAAAGTGCCTGACCTTCATACTATCTCTGGTAACTGACTTCAGACAGTTGCAAAGCATATGCCGTGTGCAATTTATTTCTTTCCCTATGTTATAACTTTAATAAGGCAGAGCCTTCCAGAAGAGAAGGTGAGATTTTAATACTATAAATTCTTTTGAACAGTTGTGGAAAAGCTCCTGTTAGAGCTATGCACGACTGGAGTATTCCCTTCTTCCCGTTTTTTAGGCCATGTAAAAATGTGCAGGAAATATAAAACTGCACCGAGCTCCTCAATTCTGGTGATCATCTATAAAGAAATGTTAGTAAGGGAGAGACCCCCTACATGTATGTGCAATCACATAAAGTTTTGGTTGTTTTACTCCATTTTCTTTGGTACAAATAACAATTTGTTATTTGGTGTTTGGTGTTGGTCACTAAATGGCAGAAGCCACAAACACTGTGACTGATCTTAGTGATGGGAGATGTGATCTCACATTTGAATTTACATTCTTACTGCTGATCCTGTTGTCAACTGGGAATCCATCACCTTGCTTCGACTAATGTTTTCTTTAATTTTAGCTAATGTATGTCACAGCTTGCATATTGAGTTATATGCTGGCTTGCTCTTGTAAGAGCCAGCACTGCTGTTATCCTGTCAACACCAGGTTTAAGAAGGAATTCCTTTGGTGGGTCTGCGTCCAGTGCTGCGCCCCTCAAATTTGCAGTTCATCCCTTCAGAGGGTTGTCTTGCTGGTTCAATGTCTGTGTTTAAAGCAAGACTTTGATTTTAGCTATTTTCATAATGCCTTCCACTTACTGAATTACTGCTTTCTTTAGGGATTGCCTTGGGAGGCCATTTGAAAAGATATATTTTTAGTAAACATGTATAAAGGAAGAGTGAGAGAGGCAGATACCCTATACAGGTATCTAAACTAATTATTTT